>NC_064826.1:89668181-89971212 GCF_024166365.1 Elephas maximus indicus | reverse complement strand
CCGGCCAACAGGGTAGGCCTCCAGATTAGCTGGCTTCCTCAGGAATGCTTACAACGGCCTTCCCTGCAGAACGTTTCATCCTTGGGGAGAGGGTGGCGGGTTCAGAGCAGCTGTTCGGTGTAACTCACTCACATACTCCCAGCTCTTGATGAAATGTTCGGCTCCAGAGAAGTGGAAACCTCAGAGATTTGAGCTCAGGCTTCATAATGCTTTTGGACTATCTCCAAAACAACCCAATAGAAAAGGCACAACTTCGATTGCAGGAACTGAAAGGCACAGAAGCAGACTAAAGTAAACTTTGTGTGCCTGGGTGAATTTCTGAGCTCAAAGGCATGGTGGAATATATAGTAAATACACCAAACAGTAACTAGCAGCCTTCTTAGAGAAAGCTGACTTTTTTTTTTTTTTTTTTAGGTTTGAAATTATTCTCCTCAAGGAAAAGCATATCATCTTCCTTCAGACATTGTTTTTAAAATTTAACCCATGATTCCTACGGTCCCAGTGGAGTTTGAGGGGCCAGATAATTTCAGAGTTAAATAAGCTGTAATGACTATCACATGTACCCAGCCGTAAACCTAGTATTATAAATTATTCAGAAAAAAGTGGCATCTCTTCCTTTTTTAATTTACAATAACCATCCAGGTGGTTTTCTAAGGGCTCCTTTGCAAATTGCTTCCAGCGAACCTTCCGGTCACAGACCACTGCACACCCACGTGGTGTCATTCAGCATTCCCTTCAACTTGGGTGTCCCGTGTTTTCACAGTGGACAGAGGCTGAGGAGCTGTCCAGGTGAACCTGTGCAGCAGGTGTTTTGGAGACAGGATCTCCTAAACGTGTGTGCGAGCGGGAGCGTGCTGGTTTAGATGGCTGGGCCAGCAAAAGCCAGCTCCAACACTCCTGGGGAGGAAGCGAGTGAGTGGTCTGTCCTTGGTTACTCCCTTTGTGTGCCCTTCTGCAACTCCCTCCCACACGCCAGATCTGGCATCAAGTACCCTAAGCCAATTTGCTGACCTTGCCTGTGTCAAAACCTATTTGGAATATACTGAGCTGACAATGTTAAATGTATTTAAGACAAAGGATTGAATCTCTAATTATGGAGCCATCATGAAGCCTTAAAACCAGTTGCCATCGAGTCGATTTCGACTCATGGCAACCCCATGTGTGTCAGAGTAGACTGTCATAGGGTCTTCAATGCCGAGTTTTCAGAAGTAGATTGCTAGGACTTTCTTCTGAAGCGCCTTGGGTAAATTCGAACCTCTAATCTTTCAGTTAGCAGCCAAGCTGTTAACTATTTGTGCAGCCCAGACACTCCCTGTCTCAAATACTTTAAGGAAGGCTTAAGGGGTAGGTAATGGGAAGTTATGAGAGTCCTTTGATCCTCCATAAAATATTATCATCTATTCTGCCTACTCACAGCTTCATTTTTCTAATTAACTTCTACTCCATCTTTAAAACGGATATATCACTGTATCACTTGAACCTATCACAATGTCTGAAAGACAGTCCACACTCCATGAATATTTGTTCAATAAATGAATGAGTGAATGAATGAATATACTCCTCAGCTCAGGTATTACCTTTCCCATGAACTCCTTCCTGGCTCTACCAGGCTAGGTGAAGGTTATCCGTTTTTCAGTGCTCCTTCGCATTCTGGGCCAGATTCCACCCCAGCTATAAGCTGGTGATGGAAAGAACCCAGGAGTCCCTGGGTGATGCAAATGGTTAACACTCTTGACTTCTAACCAAAAGACTGGAGGTTTAAGTCCACCCAGAGGTGCCTCAGAAGAAAACTCAGCCACTGAAAACACTATGAAGTACGTTTCTACTCTGATGCGTATGGAGTCATGAGTCAGAGTTGACTCGACAGTAATGGCAACTGTAAAGAAAATATTTCCATGCTTGTCTTCCCCCAAGAGAAAAACTATACTCTCTTTGTATTAGCTTCTTCAGGGCAGAGACTATGCTTATTCGTCTTTGCACCCCCAGCACCTGGCAAGCACCTAGCCCACGCATAGTAGGTCCTCAAGAAACTTTACTGAACCCAGACTGGTACTGGCACAGGCTGCTGAGCCTTCCCTGGATTGTTTCCCTCAATAAAGTTCTTTTTCTTGTTACATTCCTATTCACACTTTTCCTGTTATTTCCCAAAGATCTGAAGCATCTAGAAAACTTGCAATAGTAAGAAATTCCCAGGAAATCTACTAATTGGTCTTTGCACTATGCCTTTTCCCCTTGAAGGGCCTTATGGTTGTTGTTGCTGTTGTTAGTTGCTGTACAGTCGATTCTGACTCATGGTGACCCTATGTGTGCAGAGCACAACTGTTTCATAAGGTTTTCAATGCTGTAATCTTTTGGGAGCAGATCGCCAGGCCTGTCTTCTGAGGCACCTCTAGGTGGGTTTGAGCTAACAACTTTTTAGTCAGTTGTCTTAACCATCTATTGCTGCTATAATAGAAATACCACAAGTGGGTGGCTTTAACAAAGAGTTTATTTCCTCACTGTGAAGTAGGCTTAAAGTCCAAATTCGGGGCGTCAGCTCCAGGGGAAGACTTTCTCTCTCTGTTGGCCTTCTTATCAGTCTTCCCCTGGACTAGGAGGTTCTCTGAGCAGGTACCCTGGGTCCGAAGGATGCACTCTGCTCCCAGCACTGCTTTCTTGGCGGTATGAGGTCCTCCTGCCTCTCTACTCACTTCTCTCTTTTATATCTCAAGAGATTGCCTCAAGACACAGTCAATCTTTAGATTGAGTCCTGCCTCACTAACACAATTGCCACCCATCCTCCCTCATTAACATCATAGACGCAGGATTTATAACACCTAGGTAAATCACATCAGACAACACAATGGTGGGCAATCACTGGATACTGGGAATCACGGCCCAGCCAAATTGACGCACACATTTTTTGAGGGACACAGTTCAATCCATGACACCAATAGTAGAGCGCTTAACCATTTGTGCCACTCAGATACCTTGAAGGGCCTTAGATCCTTCTTACTTGTCCTGGGGCCATGTGGTGGGGACACCAGAATGAGCACCCTGAGGTTGATGTCACAACAGCTTACAAGAGACTATTTCTACCAGTCCCACCATGAAGCACCCAGGGGAACTGAAACTTGAGATGAGAGGGACTGGACATTCTCCTATTGGTTGGGGTGCTTTTTGCATGTTTGCTGAATCACCCTAAGAAAAGGGACTTTCATGGTGGTTGAAAAATGTCATCCCTTTGTGCACTATAAATTCAAAGCACTGGGTGTCTTCTTGCCGAATATTCCTCCCAAATACTTTTCAATTGCCTTCTGAAAAAGATTAGTTACTTGTTTGGATGAACGCCCTGAAATTTTACTATACTGGCTGCTTTCATTGTTAAACATTTTCAAGTAACTAAAGAAAACTACAAAAGTCAGAAGGAGTCTGAAGAGGTTTTGATGGTATTAGGAATAAAAAGGAAGGCTTAATTCAGGAATTATATTTGTGGGTTCCTCTTTTTTTTTCCCCACAGGGATTCCAGCTGTAGAGTATGTGTGTATTTAATAACTGACCTTTCCTTTCACTGAGCAGAGAAGTCCACCAGCACCGATTTACTAGGAGAGTTTCTGCAAGGAGAATTAGCCCTCCAACACTTATGCCTGGTGGGGATGAGAAAACCCCCCTTTTTTTTTAACCCCAAATCTGAAGTTCTTGGGCCTTCCAAATGAAATTATCTATGTTTTTATTAAAAGGGCCCCTGTGTTAAAAAGTTGGTTTTGATAAGAGAGAATGAATGAAAGAGAAAACTGCTGACATAATATTTTGGTTTCCAAACCCACTTCCACATTCTACTGTCCCTCTCAGGCCTGTACATGACTGTGGTTTCTCTGTTTACACCAGAACCTCACAGAAAGGTGCAGTTAATCCTGCCTCATACTGAAATTAGGCTCTTAAAAAAAAAAAATTACACTGACTCTTTTGCGTGAACTAGTATATGTTTCCATCTTTTTAGAAGCTCAATAGTATATGATTTATAAATAATTTAGATTTGTCCTCTCCAATCCCATGAGAGGGAAAGTAGATATTACGATGCCTATTTTTTTTTTTAAGAGGTCACTCCTTGGAAACTCTATGGGGCAGTTCTACTCTGTCCTATAGGGTCGCTATGAGTCAGAATTGACTTGATGGCACTGGGTTTGGTTTTAAGAGGTCTTTAGGTTTGGGAGTTAAAGGTGCTAAACTCCTCTTTCTCCACGAACTTGAGAATCCCTCTGGCATTAATAGAAATAGGAAGGAAAGTGAGGCTCAAGCGATTTCTGGGCCAAGCTGAAGGCCTAATTCCTTTCCTTTAGTACTCACCCAAAAGAGAGAGTACAGCTTCAAGTTGGCCTTAGATCATACCTTTCTTGGGCAACAAATTCCTCTGAGAATCTAACGAAAGCTTCAGCTCCTTGTTTGAACCACTGACTGCGGGTTAAAAACTCCCAATAGAAAAACCATGATCTCTTCGTATTAAACATCAAGCTCTGCTCTTTCACAGGTTAAAAAAAAAAAAAGTTGGTAAACAGAGATAAATCGCAGTGTCTCAAAGGCTGGTCTGGCACTACAACCAGCAGAACTAGGCCTTTCTCTGGCCCAGTGATGCTCGGATTTGGAGTGCCTGAGAATCTCTGGGGAACAAGGTAGAATGCGGATTTCTGGGTATGACTTTAGAGATTGTGTAGATCAAGGTGGAGCCCAAGGATATGCATTTTTAAGCACACCTCTGTCTTAGTTATCTAGGGCTGCTACAACAGAAATACCACAAGAGGATGGTTTTAACACACAGTCTATTCTCTTACAGTATAGGAGGCCAGAAGTCCAAATTCAGGATGCCAGCTCCAGGGGAAGGCTTTCTCTGTCTGTCGGCTCTGGGGAAAAGTCCTTGCCGTCAATCTTCCCATGGTCTAGGAGTTTCCAGCACAGGGACCCCAGGTCCAAAGGATGCACTCCCCTCCTGGTTCTTCATTCTTAGTGGTAGGAGGTTCCTCTCCTCTCTGCTTGATTCTCTCTTTTATATCTTAAAAGAGATTGACTCAAGATGCAACCCAATCTTGTAGATTGAGTCCTCCCTCATTAACATAACTGCCTCTAATCCTGCCTCGTTAACATCATAGAGTTTAGGAGTTACAACACACAGGATAATCACATCAGATCAAAAATGATGGACAACCACTCAATACTGGGAATCGTGGCCTAGCCAAGTTGACACACATTTTTTGGTGGGGGGACAATTTAATCCATAACAACCTCCTCAGAGATTCTTATGCATAGATGACACGTTAAGAAAGACTGAGTTCTACATGATTCTGTTATGATGATAAAAATTTTATAAACAAAATAACATAAACATAGATATAAAAACAAATAAAAGTTAAACATACAAATAAATATAAAAATGAATATGAATGCAAATAGAAATAGAAACATATTATCCCTACTGTTTAGGCTCTAAAGAAAGGAGTTATGACTTTCCTTCATCTCTATGTTTAAGGTAAAAAAAAAATCTGTAATCTGTCCTAAAATTATTGAGCCTTTAAAAATTGTCTATAGTGGCTTTCCAAAACAGTATGCATACAGTGCATGGAAATAAAACATATGTTTCACAGTGACATAACAGCCATGTAAATTGTCTATGGAATTATAGTCTCCAGGACCCCTGATAAGATTAGGGTTTCCTGACCTGTGGCCAGTTTCGAAAGGCATTTCTCTCCTCTGTTTACTATCAACTCTTCCAGATGTTTATTTTGCAATATTCCCAGTCCCTAATGGGGGATTGAGAAAGTGACAACAATCACAAGAGAGCACACTGGGGTGGGAAAGTAATATCAGTGATGACCGAGGGGCCCATTGCACAATACCAGCTCATGACACCTCTGGCATAGCTTTGTTATCCGTTTGAACTTTTTGAACATCAGCAGTGGTCTTGGATCTTGAATGCTACAGAGGAGAAGGATTCCCTTCTCCAAAGTTCTTTACCCACCACTGTCTACAAAGGACATTATAAATATTTTTCAAGTCTTTTATTTTTAACCTCATAAAGTGCCATAAGTACATGAGAGCAGAAACTGTCGGTCTATTCACAGACCCAAAAACAAGAATGACCGTTGAAGGGGAATGAGGACGATGACCTGTGAGTCATCAAGGGTTGTATCTAGAGCTAAACAGGAATTAAGTGTCTGAATTACAATGATGCTCCTTGTATAGTTTCTACTTGGCCACCTCTATCATATTAATGCTGTCATAGTGCCACAGAAACAGATATTGAAACAGACACACAAGTACACACACAAATACAAGGAATGAAAAATTGTGCAGCCTTGGGAGGTGGTGAAGGTCTGGAAAAACAACAGGAGGTAGCAGTGGTCGAAGAGTTAACGGGCAGAGAACATGAAAAATAATGGTGGTTATGACAAAAGTAAAGAGACTTCTTAAACATGTCTTGGGTCGCTTAAAGCCCTTCTTTCTTGGGACAATATGCCCTTTTCATGCTGACTCTCGTTGAAGATTTTTACAACCCTGTACTCAGAGAAGTTTTGTGTTGACAGAAGAGGAGCGTCTTCAAGGTTTGGAGAATGAACAGCTATCGACCGTTACTAATGACACCAATCTTTGAGTGAAATAGTTTTGGGGTAGCAATCCTCTTTAAAGCTGTGGGGTACTTTCAGAAATAAATTACCTTTCCCATTTGGTGAAAAGATATCCTTAGTGTTGACTTTTCAGAGGAAAACCCAGAGCCTTCCCTGTCTCAAATCTGAGCTGCCATTGTGTGTGTGTGAGTGTACGTGCGCCTTGTCCTCAACTGAAATAGTACCCATGATACACAGTTGCATAGGGCACAGCAATTTTGCAAGGTTAGGTGGTTTTGAGCCTAGACGACCCCGTAACTCAGCCTGGGGCAACTATGTCTTAATTTGTCAATGTTTCTGTTATTTTAACAAAAGCTATTTGGTGTTACCTGATATCTCTTGGCCTGGTCAGACGTCAGCAAAATTGAGATCCTTTTCTTTCTCATCTCCCCTTTCGCTACTTCTCTCTGTATTTCCTAATGCTCTTTTGTTCTTCACTTGTTTTAAGTCAACTCATGAAAGATTTGGAGAGGGGGCAGGTTAGCAGCAAATTTCTCACCTTCCATGCAGGAGACCTGGGTTTGATTCCCAAACAAAGCATCTCCTGCACAGCCACCACCCATTTGTCAGCAGTGGCTTGTGCGCTGCTATGATGCTGAATAGGTCTCAGTGGAGCTTCCAGACTAAAACAGACTAGGAAGAAAGGCCTGTTGATCTACTCCCCAAAATCAGCCAATAAAACCTCTACGGATCTCGGTGGTGATCCACAACTGATCACGGGGATGGCACAGGACTAGGCAGCATTTCTTCCTGTCACGTATAGGGTTGCCATGAGTCAGGGGTTGACTTAATGGCAATTAACAACAACAAAGATTGAGGACTCAAGGAAACTCAAAGTCATAAGGCCTTAGGGTGGTATTTGAGGTACCAGGACAGAAGGTGGGAGGGAAGAATTTTGGTATGTGGATGCTGCTGAGTCTTTTGGTGCTAGGTTTTAGAGACACAACAGAAAACAAAACAACCAAGGTCTCAGGCCTCCTGGAGCTGTCATTTTAATGAGTAGAAAGAAGTAATAAACAAGTAAATAGGCCAATAAATAATTCTAGATAGTGACAATTGCTATAAAGGAAATAAAACATGGTGATGAGATGGAGCACTGGGTGTGATAAAGCAGTTTAGATAAGGCATTCAAGGAAAGCCTCTCTGAAGAAATGACATTTGACTTGAGAACTGAATAGTGAGAAGCAGCCAGCATGTGTAGATTCAGAGGAAAAGGTGTGTAGAGAGAACAAGCTGGCTAAATGCCAAGGCAGGAAGGGACTTAGTGTATTCCACACATGGACGGAAAGAGGCCACAGAGGGAAGGAGGAGAGGGAAAAAGATAACTTGGAGAGGTAGGTAGGGGTCTTGCTGGCCATGACAAGGAGTTTCTATTTTGTTCTGCTTGCAGACAGAAGCCACTGAGGAGTTGTCCGTTTCCTGGTGCTGCTGTTACAGAAATACCACGAGTGGGTGGCTTTAAAGAACAGAAATTTATTTTCTCACAGTGCAGGAGACTAGAAGTCCAAATCAGGATCTCAGTCATGTTAATTCCTTCCTTGTCAGTAGATCTGGGCATTCCTTGGTTCCTTGGCTTGTAAAGGGTCTTCACATGACATCCCCACCACCCATGTGTGTGCATCTCTGTGCCTCATCTGCTCTTTTTATAAGTCAGAAGTGACTAGATTTAGAACCCACCTTACTATTTCCAAACAGGATTACATCCACAGGTATAGGGATTCCAGCACTTTTTTTTTTTTTTTGTGGGAGACACAATTTAATCCATAACAGGAGCCAAAGAAATGGATTGACATAATCTGATTTTCATTTTAAACAAATGGCACTAACTGCTGTATGGAGAATGGATTGTCGGGCAATAACAATTCAAGTTTGGAGAACAGGTAAGAGATCTTCCAGTAGTCCAGATGAGTGATGGGGGAGGCTGCATTAGGCTGGTAGCAGAGGATGTGGGTGAGAAGAGGACAGAGTCAGCAGAGATTGCAGAGGCACGGCCAGCAGCGGTACCTGGGTTAGTCAGCTATCAGGAGCGAGGAAAAGGAGAAATCAAGAACTCCACATATTTGGCCCAATCAAGTGGGTAAATGCTAGTGTTATTAAGTGTGATGGGCAAGACTGGTATGCGCAATATTTGGGGAGAAGTCAAGAGTTTTGCTTTAGACATGTTAATTTGAGACATCTATTGGACACGCAAGGATCTCTAGTGGCACAGTGGTTAAGCACCTGGCTGCTAATCTCTGGTTCAAACCTACCCAGCAGGTCTGCAGGTGAAAAGCCTGGTTATCTGCTTTCGTAGAGATTACAGCCAAGAAAACTCTATGGGGGAAGTTCTACTCTTTCACATGGAATCATTATGAGTTGAAAACAACTCATCAGCACCTAACAAGAAAAACCACCACATACAACTTACAGATGGAGAAGTCAGGAAGGTATATGGATAGGATCATCAGAGCTCTAGAGTTGCGTGCAGCTCTGAAGACATCCATTAGGAAGCAATTCTTATTGACTGCCTTTAAAACCATAAACCGGATGAGGCTCAGCACTGAGTCACACAGGACACTCATAGTCAGAGGTGGGCGGAGGAGAATTAGCCAGTAAAGTGGGAGAAAAACCAGGAAGTCCTGGAAGTCAGTGTAAGAACAACAGTCAACTTCAGATGACCAGGAAGTAGCAATTGTTAAAAATCAACTATTTGGTCCCTCCTGTGACTGGGCCCACCAGGGGAAAAGACTGAAGGGCAAAGGAACACAAACTGAGAGAATAGGCCCTCTCTCCCCCTACCACCTTTCTGCAAACACTCCAACCCCTTCCCCCATGGTTGCAAATATCAAAAAAGAAAGTCTTTAATGCCAAAAATGCAAAGATATTTTGCAAGCAATAAAAGATAACAAGCTTAAAAAAAAAATTCTACCTGAGGCCAAAAGCTTTTAAATACTCTGCTGCTTGCACACCTTTCCCTTTTATAGTCCCTGCTCATGAAGCCCTGGTGGCACAGTGGTTAAAGCACTCAGCTGCTAACCAAAAGGTCGGAAGTTCGAACCCACCAGCTGCTCCATGGGAGAAGGATGTAGCAGTCTGCTTCCATAAAGATTACAGCCTTGGAAACCTTATGTGGTAGTTCTACTCCATCCTATAGGGTCACTGTAAGTTGGAATTGACTTGATGGCAATGGGTTTTTTTGGCTCATAGGGCAGTTAAGATACTGCTCCAGCACACAAATGAATAGATACAGGTTTCATGAGTAAGACTATGAAACGTTGTGTCAACAAAGGGTGTCTAGTTTATTCATTACCATTTTTGAGACTTAGCAGAGATGATAGAATTAAAATTACTCATGGTCATTAGATGAAAATCTCCTTTTGTTTCAAAGGCTAGGGAGCAAGATGAGAAAGAAAGTCCTAAGACATGTTTTTAAACAATAAACTTTATTAATGTAGGTGATGATAACAGCTCTATGACATTTCTCACTTTGAGATGGCTCCAGGATGGTTTGGGGAAATGGGCTGTCCAATGAGTTCTCAGAGCTGCTCCCCAGAGGCTGACAGGAGCAGAAGTTTTCCAGATTTCTCTCCATCACTGGGGATAGGTATCCTGGGGGCAAGTTTTTAAAATTGGAAGATGGTTTTGGAATGTGGGATGATACCCATTTTTTTTTTTTTTTTTTCTGTATGAGACCCAGGAGGCCCTGGGCAAAAAACAAATGGGAAGACTTGAGAAATCCCCACCCCCCACCAACTTTCAAAAAACTAAATAATAAATTTTAAAATTAAAAGTTAAATTGTGGGCGTTTTGATGAAAATCCATATATTGTTCTCAATAAATTCATATTTTCCTAAACAGTAGTGGCACTGACCCCAAATAATTTTATGAGTTGTAATTGACTCAACAGCAATGGGTTCCCCTGAAGATGGTCTATGAAAGAAAAAAAAAAGAAACCCATTGCCATCGAGTTGATTCTGACTCATAGTGACCCCACAGGACAGAGTAGAACTGCCCCGTAGAGTTTCCAAGGCTGTAAATCTTTAGGGAAGCAAATTGTCATATCTTTCTTCTACAGAGCGACTAGTGGGTTCGAACCACTGACCTTTTGTTTAGCAGCCGAGTGCTTTAACCACTGCCCTACCAGGTCTCCTAAAGATGGTCTATACTTACTTTAAAAAGAGCAATAGAGGTAAGGTATTGGTGGGGAAGGAGCTCTGGTGCTACGGTGGCTAAGCCGTCGGCTGCTAACTAAAAGCCTGGTGATTCAAACCCAACAGCAACTCCAGGGAAGAAAAGGCCTGGTTATCTGCTCCCATAAAAATTTAAAAAAAAAAAAAAAATTGCTGTCAATGCTGACTCATAGCAACCCTATAGGGCAGAGTAGAACTGGCCCACAGGGTTTCCAAGGATCGGCTGGTAGATTTGAACTGCCAACCTTTTGGTCGTTAAGTCACTTGATCAAAATCACACTAGGCTCCCTTGTGCCTACCCAAAGTTCTTTCTGCTACATCACTGGAAGGCCTGATGTCTCTGAATGTGCAGGGATATCTCATTCAGTGATTGCCCCGAATCCCTTCTTGGCTTTGGGGTCTTAGGAGTGGAGGTTGTGCCCTGAACAATATGTCTGTCCTGGGACAAGTGAAACGGTCTGTCTAAGCAACAGTTGGGGCCCAGGGCGTTTCCCGCTAACTGAGTCTAGACAGGCAGTCTCTGCTGATCAGAATTTGTCAAAGCCTATTTCATAGTACATTATTAACTGTGATGTTTTTGTAGCCAAATAAATGCATTATGAGCAGGACACTTTTCCTGCAGATCTCTGCAACCTCCTGGATCTGTTCTGGGAAATGAATGGAAAGCACTGGGGATTTTGGCAACAATAATGCCAGCTTACATGTGTTACAAAGCAATGTGTTACCTCATTTGATCCTCCTATAACTTTTCCCAAGGAGTGAGCTGAGGTCAGAGAGGTATAACAACTTGGACAACATTGTTTTGAGACTTTTCCGTAAGATCATTTTTCTCCTTGTCCAATGTCCCAAATATGTGTTATTTTATTTTGTAAAGTGACTTTTGCATTTAGTTGGCTGGGATGGTTGGAACTTTTGACGTAGGAAAAAAATAAGAAAATGTAATGATAATTGTAATTATTATAAAAACAAAAGTTAATTAGTAAGTCTTTACTCAATGTGGAGACCCAGCTTCATTCCTAACCAACGCATGTCACGTACAGCCACCATCACAGTCTGTCGGTGGAGGCTTGTGTGTTGCTATGATGCTGGACAGGTTTTAGCTGACCTTCCAGACTAAGACAGACTGGGAAAAAAAAGCCTGGTGATCTGCTTCTGAAAATCAACGAGTGAAAACTCTATGGATCAAAAAGGTCTGATCCGAAACTGATCACGGGACTGGCACAGGACCTGGCAGTGTTTAGTTCCATTCCATTGTGCATGGGGTTGCCATGAGCCGGGGGCTCCCTCGAAGGCAGCTAACAACAACAACAACAATACTAAATGCCAAGTAGTGTGCTAAGAAAAAAAAAAAAATTTTTTTTTTTTTTTTTTTAAGCAGGCCTGAAATATCTCACTAAATGCTAAGAACAAATATGGCTGCTATTATTAGCCTTTTTTTTTTTTAACAGATGAAGAAGCAAAAGTTCAGAGAGGTTAAGTAACTTGCCTAAGGTCACACAGCTGGCTCATGGCAAAGGAGAGTCACAAACCCAGGCAGTTGAACGATACATTTATGCTCTAGTCCACCACACCTTGTTTCTTTTTCTTTGTGGCCACAAAGACAAAGTGCTCATTTCTTCTTTCTTGGATTCTCCGTCTCTTGTTTTAACTCTCACATGTTGACTGGCAACTGAGATACCCATGTCCTCCCAGAATTTGAGAAGAGGTATTTGAGACAGGAAAAAAGAACCCAAGTCTCTTGCTTCTCTCCTAACAATCTAATGGTTCTTTTCTAGTCGAAACTAACAACATCTAAGACTGACTCAGGGTACCAAAAATATGCTAACGCTAAAGCAAGTCATAAGAAAAACCCAGTTTTCTGAGAAGAGACCATAGAAAGCGGGAAACGTATTTCTAAATTGGAAGTGACTGAATTCATTTCACAATACAGGCCACTAAATAACCGATCTTGCACACATTTTTCGTAATAGATTGTTTAGAAAACGCAATCGTAACCTCATCCAAAGCATGCTGCTATGGACTTGTGAAAAGAATACACACACGTCTCTCTGTATTTTCATATTGGTGGACTTTTTTGTTGTTTTGACTTGTATTGAGTTTTACTCTCAGGGTTTTTAGGGAACACATGGAAGATTCACGGAATTAAAAACAAACTTTGGACAATTACCTCTTATAAGCTACATGTTTTCTTATGGAAAAATGACTAAGTGCTTGACTACTAACCAAAAAGCTGGCGCTTCAAACCCACCCAGAGGTGCCTCAGAAAAAAGGCTTAATTTTGATTTGCTTCTGAAAGGTCACAGTCTTGAAAATCCCATGAAGCGCAGTTCTACTCTGCAACACATGGGATTGCCGTGAGTCAGAACGGACTCTACGGCCACTGGTTTGAGTTTATTTTTGCTTTTTACTCTTCGTATGCCTGAACACGAACTGATGCGTTTGATTACTGTGTGGCCGAAGAATACTGAGTATACGACGGACTACCAGAAGAACGAACAAATCTGCCTTGAAGAAGTTCAGCCAGAATGCTCCTTAGAAACGAGGATGGCGAGACTTCGTCTTATATACATTGGACATGTTGTCAGGAGGGACTAATCCCTGGAGACGGACATCATGCTTGGTAGAGTGGAGGGTTGGTGAAAAAGAGGAAGACCCTCAATGAGATGGATTGACACAGTGGCTGCAATGATGGGCTCAGGCACAGCAAAGATTGTGAGGATAGCACAGGACCAGATGGCATTTTGGTTCTGTTGTACAAAGGGTCACTGTGAGTCAGTACTGACTTGATGGCACCTAAAAACAAGAATTCTTTGCATATGAGGAACCTAAGTGGTGTAAGTGGCTTGTGATTAGCTGCTAACCTAAAGGCTGGTGGTTCAAACCCACCCAGTGGCTCCATGGAAGAGAGGCCTGGCAATCTGTTTCCATAAAGATTACAGCCGAGAAAACCCTGTGGAGCAGTTCTACTCTGTAACACATGGGGTTGCCCGTGAGTCAAAGGCTGGCTCTTCGGCAGCTAACGTCAACAATACACTCTCTTCGTATACAAATATTCATGGATGAAGAAGACCAACCAAACTGAATCCACTGCCATCGAGTAGATTCCAACACATAAGATGAAAACCAATTAGTTTCTCATTAACCAATTAACACACATATTGTTTTGTGATATTGTTTGCCAATCCCACGATGTGTCAACACTCTCCCCTTCTCAACCTCTGGTTTCCCTTTTCCATTTGTCTATCTTTCGTGTCCCCTCCTGCCTTCTGGTCCTTGCCCCTGGGCTGGTGTGCCCATTTAGTCTCATATACAAGGTTGAACTACACATGTTATTGTTTGTTTTATAGGCTTCTTTGGCTGAAGGGTGAATCTCAAGAGTGACTTCGGTACTGAGTTAAAAGGGTGTCTGGGGGCCATACTTTTGGGGTTTCTCCAGTCTCTGTCAGACCAGTAAGTCTGGCCTTTTTTTGTGAGTTTTAATTTTGTTCTACATTTTTCTCTCGCCCTGTCTATGGCCCTCTATTGTGATCCTTGTTAGAGTAGTGGGTGGTGGTAGCCAGGTACCATCTAGTTGTGCTGGACTCAGTCTGGTGGAGGCTGTGGTAGCTGTGGTCCATTAGTCCTTGGACTAACCTTTCCCTTGTGTCTGTGGTTTTCTTCATTCTCTCTTGCTCCAGATAAGGTGGAGCAAGTAGATGTATCTTAGATGGCTGCTCACAAGCTTTTAAGACTCCAGATGTTACTTACCAAAGTAGGATGTAGAACATTTTCTTTATGAACTACGTTATCCCAGTTGAGCTAGATGTCCCCCAAGACCATGGCTCCCAGCCCTCAGCTCAGTTAATCAGTCCCTCAGGGAGTTTATGTTATTTTTGGATAAAATTTTGGATATTTTGGATAAAGCATTAGCTTCTCTTAGTCTGCATTAATGACTACAAAAAATACTATTTCCAGTGACAGAAAGACAATAGCTCCTAGAATCTCAAACTCAGACAAATGGTCTTCACGGAGAGATGATTGTTTAATAAAAGGCAGAGAATGTAACTAAGCCATTTTCAAATATGTGCCAGCTGGTCTTAAAAATGTTTTACTTTCTCTCATGCGTAGTAAAGAACATTCAGAATGATGTCAAGAGGGATGGGGATGGCAGGAGAACTGGTGTATAAAGCAAGAAAAGAAGCCCAAGGTAGCTCAGCTCTGCTCTCTTGTGCTGGTGCAGCTGTACCCAGAGCAGCCCCCGGCTTCAAGCTGACGGGTGCATCCTTAGGGCCAGACGGAGAGGGAAGCAGGCCTGGAAGCAGGTGAAATTACAGAAACAAAGATTCTTGACACAGGAAACAGACTTCCAGAGCTTATAGCAAAACAACAAATGCTTTACTTCTGTTCCACGAGCTTGGCTTACAGCCACAGTTGTAAAAATCAGCCCATCTGTCCTCCGATGCCCCTGATGTAGGAATCTCGTATTTGGAGAGAGGGCCAGAAAGTCCCACAGTGGTGGACTTTTTTGTTGTTGTTATTTTTGGTTTTTACTTTAAAGTCATCTCTGATTTTCCAAAGAATTGCAAAGAGAGTAGAGTCTTCCCATATACCCTTCACCCAGCTTCCACTGATGTTAGTTTAGCATCTTATATAACCTTGACATATTTATCAGAACTAAAAATTTAACATTGGTAAAATACTATTAAGTAAACTATAGACTTAATTTGGATTTTGCCAGTTTTCTTACTAATGTATTTATTTTCTGTTCTAGGATCCAATCCATAATGGGGTTTTAATAATTTTATTCCCTTGTTCAAAAGCGAGCTGTCAATTGCTAACCAAAGTAATGTTCTTTAGTTATTTAGTCGCATCCTATAGTTTTTTTTTTTTTTTATAGTTTTAGAGTCATCTGCCACTATTCCCCAACAGGTACATATAAAGTTTGACTAGACCCAAATTAGACATATTTGTAATCTCTCAACTTACCCTGCTATTTCCTACATCCACAACTTGACTCATGCTGTTCCCTGTACTTGAAACATCTTCTACCACACATGGTCCTACTCTTTCTTTAAAACTCACGTCAAAAGCCTTCTACTTTAATAAAGCGTTCCTGGCTCCTCCAGCCAGATATGTTAGTTCCTACCTAGGAATCCCTGGTGCACAGTATTACACATTTCTTGTACTGCATACTGGAAGGGTATCACTACATGGGGCACGAGAGCAGGGACATGGTGAAAGGGCAGGATCTTGGCAGCTTAAGATCAGCAAGAGGGCCCTAGTCTCTGAAAGAGGGAGGTAAGAGGAGTCCTTGGATGTGAGCATAACGGTGAACTTGAAAACAAGATCACACTCTTACCCACTAAACCATCGAGTCGATTCCAACTCATAGCGACCCTATAGGGCAGAGTAGAACCACCCCATAGGGCTCCCAAGGGGCAGTGGGTGGATTCATACTGCTGACCTTTTGGTTAGCAGTGGAGCTCTTAACCACTGTGCCACCAGAGCTCCCCTCACCCACTGGTAAGGGTTAAGTCACGTAATACAAATATTATAAAAAGCAAGTTATTCCTACCTATAACACTCGATTACTTTAAATGGAATAAAACCTGTTTTCACCCAAACTTTGTTTAGAGAAAAACCTCCTTGTAAACTTATTTATTTGGGTATTTTGTTCTCCCTTCCTTACTTTATTAAAGATTATAATAAGTAACTTTGGGGGGTAGCAAAACTTTAGAGGAAAACAGAGATGTGTCATTAACTATAGCAATTGTATAGTAAGTAGTTTTATAATTCTGCATTCATATTTGCATAAATAGGGTACCATTTTATATAGCTCCATATATACAACAAAGATAATTACTTAAAAAAAAATTAAGCTTTCAGATATCCAAAATTGTTTAAAAAATCCAGACAATGGAAAAGCCTATCTGACCCTTCATATTGGCCTGCAAAGCACTGATTTTCATTTTTCTGCAATTGAAACGATGCAATATGCTTTTTCTTGTTTTCCTTATGTCTTTTAGCTTTAAGGCAGAAAATAAATTTAATAAAAAATGAACAGTACAAAGTAAGCCCTGTTGCCTAGAAAGGGAAACTTCATGAAGTTATTCTGCGTGTATCCTCGCTGCAATGAGTTCTGAAAGAAGAGTTTCATAGAGACTTAAGTGTGATCCAACCTGATTATAGAGTGTTTTATGGAAAAGTTTGATTTTTGCATATGACTATGCAGTGTTCAAGGCTGGGAAAATTATACGAGAAGATGTATGATTAACTTAATGTGGCTAAAAGGCAGACAAGGCAGAATGTACATTTGTAAAACCTTTCATTATCTTATACAATGTAACTGTTCTACCTTTTAAAGGCAAAGCAAAGGTTCAGAAAAACCTGTCAGGAAGAACTGAATATTTTACCACTTGCAGTTTTTAAAAAATCCAATAGGTCCTTCAAGTCAAAATATAAATATGGACTAATTTCTAGTCCATTGAACAGATTAATGTTTTTGTTCCTACACTTTGCCACTTTAGGGAAATAGACTAGATATGACTTCAAAGACTATTGTGTGGATCAAGGTTTATTTGCAAGCATAGAAATAGTTTGCAAGTTTACAAATAAACCGAATAAATTCTCTTATGTAACACTGAGAATTTTTGTGATTGTTTCATCTTTTTCATTTATTCCTTTTCTATTTCCTTCTTTTTTTTTCCTTTACATCATCTACTGGGAGTTAGAGAATGAGTCCAATCCCAAAGAAAATATTTGGGCAGATTTCTTCAAATCCTTAGTCTAATAATGATATAAGCAGCCTAAGCACATTTCATTGAAGAAAGGAAATAGACCCGCAGCTACTCTTACATGTTAGCCAGTGATTTTTACTCCCCAAACCTCAAGGAATTCTGTATCTAAGAATATGAACACCCTTGAAACAGCAGCTTTTATAGTGGGTCACAGTAGCATTTTAATTGCAGCAAACCACGGAACTTGATGGCCATTCCAAGTAACTGGAAAGGAAGGGGAAGTGATTACAAGAACACAGTCACACTAAGAAAGGCATCTTTGAGGACTCTAAATGGTGATCCAGAATGCTCCTTAGAGGCAAGGATGGCAAGACTGCGTCTTACATACTTTGGACATGTTGTCAGGAGGGATCAGTCCCTGGAGAAGGACATCATGCAGAGTACAGGGTCAGCAGAAAAGAGGAAGACCCTCAACGAGGTGGACTGACACAGTGGCTGCAGCAATGAGCTCAAGCATAATAACGATCGTAAGGATGGCGCAGGACTGGGCAGTGTTTCGTTCTGTTGTGCACAGGGTCGCTATGAGTCGGAACCGGCTCGACGGCACCTAACAACAACAACAACAAATGGCATTACAGTGCTTGCAGCGGGACCAAACAGCTCCCCACACAGCGACAGCATCCATCTGATAACTTACTGATGGGCATGACTTCTGGGTTTGGGTAGTTCAGGAGCGAGACAGGACTTTCTACAAGATTCCAAGAGCATCAATTCTTGTTTCACTTTCCACAACAAGGCAGATCCCCAAATTTTGTTGGCGATGACCCACTCAGTCCAAGCAAAATTTGTGGCAACCAAACCCCAATACAATAAAATCATAAGGGGAATCTTGGAATTTGTAGAAAGAGGGTTGGCCAGCAATGGATCCCTTCTCTCCTCATTGTGCTGCTCCCTTCCTTTTCCTCTTTCCTTTCTTTGGGCCACCCTCCCTATTATGAATTGATTTGTGCACCTCCCCTCACCCCCAGATATGTGTTGGAACTCTTACCCCTATACTTGTGGATGTAATCCCATTTGGAAATAGGGTTTTTCTTTGCTGTGTTAATGCGGCCATATCAGCATACGGTGTATACTAAAGCTAATCACTTCTGAGTTATACAAAGGGGAGGTGAGACACAGTAGCAAGCACAAAAGGGGCAAGACAGATGCCCCGTGAAGATTACCAGGGAACAGAGTTATGCTGGGGTTACAGAAGCCAAAAGAGAAAAGGATCTTCCCCCAGAGCCTACAGGGAGAGAGCCTTCCCCTAGAGCTGAAGCCCTGAATTCGGACTTCTAGTGTCCTAAACAGAACCCTGGTGGTGCAGTGGTTAAGAGCCTAAACTGTGGGAAGAGCCCTGGTGGTAGAATGGGTTAAGTGCTCAGCTGCTAACTGAAAGGTCAGCGGTTCAAACCCAACAGCCGCTCTGCAGGAGAAAGATGTGGCAGTCTGCTTCTGTAAAGATTTACAGTCTTGGAAACTCAATGGGGCAGTTCTACTCTGTCCCATAGGGTGTCCACGAGTTAGAATATACTCGACAGCAGTGGGTTTTTGGTTTTGAACTGTGAGAAGATAAATTTCTGTTCTTTAAAGCCATTCACTTGTGGTATTTCTGTTACAGCAGTACTAGCAAACTAAGACACCCCCTTTTATTTTTAATTTTTGTTTTTGAAAGCAACAGACCTTGGACGGATTTCCAAAAAAGCTGCACCTGCATATGTAAAGGACCCGTTAACACCAGGAAAGGAAAGTGATTTGGGACTGGCTCAAAGTCAGGGAACTACCCACTGAATCATCGCTGACGCCTCCAGGGTTTCTTTGGAGGTCTCCCATAGGAACACAGACCTAGCCCAACCCTGTTCAACTTATGAGAGCTCAGTTGAAGGTGGTATGGCCGCCAGCCATATTACTCACTGGGGATATTGAGTCATATACATTTATAAGGGGTGGGCACAGAACATTAAATATCCCTAAGATGTTTTGTAGCTTGAATGATGCTGCTGAGACACAGAGTGACGGAGCTCAATTTCTGATTCTGGGTATAACATGCAAGTTTAATCTTCAAAACATACGTTTCTTGTTTATTATCCAAACTTTTGGCAATCACTCCTTGTAACTCAACGTTCGCACATTTCCAAATCAGAATGTTTGCTGTTTTTTGTGACATGGAAATGAAAAAGGACAAAAAAAGTAGATTCTTTTGCTGTTTTCCCTTAGAAAGTTCAGGCCGTTTGATCCATTATGGGTGGAATAACCTTCATATGGATTCTGTGTATGTTTAAGGTGTAAGAAACACTCTTGGCTCTTTCCCTCGTGCTTCAGACTAGCCTCTTAATTCTACTTACAAGAGTTAACCTCAGAAGTTAGATCATGGCCATGGCATGGCGGTGAGTATCTACCAGATCCTCCTGCCTTGTTTCCATTCAGGCTGAACGTGACATTGAATAATGGCTTTGCAGGAAGAGGAATAAACCTTCTATCCTCTCAACCACTATTTACTGAGACCTAGAGGTTTAAGCCATTTTTTTCTCCATATTCTTTAAATTCCCCTTTTCTACCCAAATATTTTATATATATATATATACACATATATATATAACTTGCTTGTCTCCCCTACCCTTCTTTATAAAGTTCCTAAGTAAATTCTTTTAAGTTTCATTTAAACTGTGGCCTTTGGTAAGTTGATAGCTATAGCATGCTCACAGCTGTGGGAAAACTGACATAAAAAATAACCAGCTCAGAAAAATGGCCCATGCACAATATCTTTGAGTTTTTATGTTTTATTAGCAATTTGGACTCATTACTATTTGGGGGAGGAAGGAAGGGAGGTAGATGTTTCTGCAAGTCGTTCCTTTAATGTATAAAGCAGAGTTTTCCAATCAGATTTAATGTGACTCTGTTCTGTTCAGTCCTTTTAGCTGGGCTGCAGGAGATTCAGACATGTTGACCACCAACCCCACTCTCCCCGAACCCTACAACCCCACTCTCCTAACCACCTCCCCACCCCCCGGCCCCATCTTCCTTCACTGAAATGCATTATCCAGCAGCAGAAGTGAAGCTAGATATTTCATGAAGCTTCCGGAGAAAAATGAGATAACCTCCTTATCTCAACCCACTCAACCCAATATGCTCTCTGATCTTTCCTGGCTTTTATCTTAGTCTTTTGGGCAAAGGCAAGATTACTACTTAGCTGATGGCTACCACATTGTCACTGTGGTTTTGAGTTATGACAACCAGAAGGAGTCTGATGATATTAAATTGCCTGAGATCACCGACTTCCCTGACACAATACTTAGCCAGGTTTGTCTTTATTTCAGAACCTTCATTATTTGAATGTGTTCTATGACTTCTGGGGAGAATACGTTGTCTCTGAAACTCTCTTTTCCTTTGTTATTTGCTCTTCCATGGTATTAATCTCCACCCACCCCAATCACCACCACCCAACAGGTTTTCAACAGGGCTGTCTATTTTGTTACGGAAAAGCATTAATGCAGATTAGAAGCACTGTCTTCCTAATCTTTTGGGACTCTTGGTGAATCTTTGGAATATAAAAACAAACTGCATGCTGAAATAGTCTTCTGTGGCAAACCTCAGGAAAATCACCAATATCACACTTGAGAAAATGGTAAATACAGATGCATCATTTCTTCCAACTCAATTGCTACCCTATCCCTAACAGTACAGGAACCACAATGGAAAAATGGACAGCACAAGAGAAGTCAGAAGAATGAAATGGGAAAATTCATTTACTGATACCCTAAATTTTGGGTGGGAGGGAGGGAAGGAAGGAGCAAAGAAAGGATGGAAGGAAGGAGGGGAAGAACAACAACTGGTAACAGTTTTAACTTTTCTATAGAGAAATACTATTTTAAGACTCATAAGGAATTGAGACTGGAAAATATTTGGACTCTGAAATATTATCCTTAAAGGAGCTGAATTAGCTTGGTGCTCCTTGATGGACACATAGCTGAGAGACAAGTATTTGAATTCCACCTCTGTCAACGAGATGCCTGATTCAGCTTGTTTTTCATGACTAAGTTGAGCGCTCACAGAGGGAAAGACATTAGATACTAGGTAAGCAGAAAAGTCCTGTGTGATGGGTTTCTAGGACAGTGGACCTCTTAAAGGAGGTCCTGGGACCAGCAGCATCAACATCACCTAGAAACTTATTAGAAATGCAACATCTTGGGCTCTGCCCCAGAACTAGTAATCAGAATCTCTGAGGGCGAGGCCCAGGAATCAGTGTAATTGCCTTCCAGGTAATTCTTCTGCATGCTAAGTTTGAGAAGCACTGCAAACCCTCTCCCACAAAGAGGACTTAGCCTGCACTTGGGAAGAAATATCCAAGCCCACACTGAATAAAACAGCAGTAGTACTAAAGCACAAGAAAGAACACAAGGCAAAGTGTAGTAGAACACATTTTTTTTATGAGCAGATATGAGAAGATGGTAGAAGAAATTAACACACACAGAGAATACGAGGATCATTAAATTCTTAGTGAAAAAACAACAGAAATACACAGAGAACATTATAATATCATCTTATGAGAGAAGGCTTTCAGTCTCTGATACCTTGGTCTAGAAACCGGAGATGATTTCAACTGGAAAACAGAAAAGTGGTATCTCAGGCCAGAGACTTATGGTACCATCTTGGCTTAGAGACTCCTTGCAGCTTCACACATAAGGGAAGAGATGTTCTTCCAGTTAATATCATGCCTACTACACAGATATACATTAGAAATGGGTTTTAGTATTAGGAAAATTTTTATTTTTTAACTACACTGATACCCTCATGTATGTATTCATCTACAACAGCCAGTTAGTATTAAATAGTAAACCCGATAGGTAAGCAAAATGGACAGACGATGGCTAAGTCATAAACCAGAGGCTCCCTTTCCCCTTCCTCACCCTACCTGAGAGAAACACAGACAGAACTCGTCCAAGACAGAAGGCTCCTGATAAACTTCTTCATACATCTCACAGCATATTCACAGGTCAGCTTATCAGGGTGCCCCTACAGGTCTCTTGTGTATGTATGTGTGGAGGGGAAAGGGATTGAGAAGGGACTGCCATCTGTAGGTAAGTGCTTAAATCAAACTTTTCAGAGAGAGACGACAAGTCAGCTTTATGGTTTGGCCCCCAAAGACTTACTGTGGGGAGCAAAAATCAACAACTCTGAGCTGCACAGGTTTGAGCGGGCCAAGTTTAACCACTGCCATTTCCTGCCGAGGCAAGCAAGTAGAGTGCACTTAACCCAGATTGCATTTAGAACTCCTGGAGGTAGCATCAAATACTGAGCTGTGGTGAAGCCACCTGGTGAAGTCACTTACCGTTAGAGCTTTTTAAGTACTGAGGAGTTCTCTACCTCATAAAATCCAGGCCCTAAGAATATCTCGTCCAAATGATTTTAGGTTTTTTCACACCTTTTAAATCAAGGTTGGTGGCTGGCCATTTCAACTCACTAGACCGCCGGAATGACCTGGTTTTTCTTGTGCTTGTTCTCTTTTGTCTCCTCTTGTAGTGATCTTACAATGTTCCCTGGATGATCAGGAGGTCTGTGCAGCTGGAAGAGCAGCATATTTTCCTGCTGTTCACTTAGGGGCAACCAACTTGTCCCCAGGGGCTGGCATGCACAGATCTAATATGAAACGCACTAAAAGGAAACGGATCTAAACAAAGAACTGTGTTTCCCTATTACATGATGTTTCTGCCCAAGTACAGCATGTCAGTTTCCTTCACAGCTGCCGCGTTTGCCTATTGTTACAGGAAAAGCAGTTGTCATTTGTAGTATTTACAATTCATCTGCAACTTTTATTTTAAATCCTTCTTACCTTCCCCTTAAAAATAATGTATGAAATTTCAACCTTCTCGTAAGTCAGTAGATTACTTCAAGAAACACTGAGCATCCAGTAAGAGTGATATACATAAGTCATAAACAATTAAGATATAACAAATGCTGGACTTTTACCACTTGATAAATGCTATGGGAACATAGTAGGATATGGAACAAGAAGGGCCCACAGGAATGGGGGTGGAGGAAGAAGAAAGTAATAAAAGAAGGCTTCGCTTTGACCTGGGGTTTAGAGGCTAGGGAGAAAAATACCAGAAGCAGGAGACAAGAGGGTCTTTGGAGTAAGGGTCATGTTTTCTCATCTTTTTTCCCACCCTCCTGAGCTCAGCATATAGCAGAACCTGCGTAAGTCCTTGACAAATGAGTGCTGGAAGGCGTTTGAATCGAGAAAGCAGCTTTGAAGAAGTTGTCAAAGTAGTTGGCACGTTCATGGCCTGGCAAGCAATTTAGGATGGCAAAAGGCAAGGTTTTTGAGGAGAGAAAAGGGGGGTGGGAGAAATTAAGGTGGCGTCAGTCAGACTGGGAAGAGCCTTGTAGGCAGTGCTAAGAAAGATGACTTTTTCTTCTGGAGTCCAGCACTTCCCAGAGTGTGTTGTGGAGAACACCAGTTCAATAAGATGTTAATGTAAGGATAGGCATGGGAAGAAAAAGAAGGTAGAGGAAGGGAAAGAAGAAGAGGAGACATGATTCCACATTTAAATACATTTAGGAAATATTAGGTTAAACAAAGTTAACCAGGTTGCTTTACTCCACTATTTTTCAGTCTTTAGTAAGATAATATTTTATATCCAAGTCACTGGGTGCAGTGACAGATGGTGGAAGTTATCTCTATTTGTAATTAGGCATTTGGTTGAGAGATTATTTATTTATCTCTACCTCCCCAATTAAATTATCAGCTCCAAGAGGACAAAGACTATTTTTGCTCACCATTGTATCCTCTGTGAATAACAGAATGCCTAGCACATGGTAGGTGTTCAAAAAATTGTTGAATGAATAAATGACAGTTTGGCTGGGTATAGAATTCTAGGTTAAAATAATTTTTCCTCAGTTTTTTGAGGACAATTTCTCTTTGTTTTCTAGCAACTAATGTTGCTGATGAGAAGTTTGAGGCCCTTCTGATTTCTGTTTTTTATTGGTAACCTGAGTTTTTTGTTTGTTTGTTTTTTAATTCCCTCTAAAAGCTTACAGAACTTTCATTTTTTGTGGATAAACTCTAAGCCATGTAGCTATGCTATTCTATCCATAGCAGAGTTTTTGGCGTTATCATAAGGATAAAAAATACCATTTACATAAGACAGAGGTTGTTTTTGTTATTGTTAGTTGCCATCAACTGTGTTCTGACTCAGAGTGATCTTTAACAGACAGAGACTTTGACCAGTCCTATACCCCAGAGGTAAAGCCCAAATAATCCCAATTTATTAAAATATAGTTCTTTAATACTGAGTTTTTGCCTCAAGGCCACCTACTCTTTGCAATTGCTGACTTGGAGTTTGGAGCATCAATGGGGGACCTAGGGAAGCACCCACTTGGTCCTGGTATCTTGGGCAGCAGTTCACTCTCCTTTTTCTCCTCTGTTCTGATCATCTCTTCTAGAAACTCTTCAGAATTTCTGATCCAATAATGGTGCCCTTTGTCATTTCCCAGTGCTCTTATACATTTATTCTTTCAAAACTATATTCTTCCCCTTACTTCAAAGGTAAAGAGGGAGGCAGGTAAATGTACTTGGTTTGCATTTGAATTTGTGGTCCATTTTTGTATTTTAAACTTATCATTCACTAAAAAAAAAAAAAATTTTTTTTTTTTAGAGATATCAAAATTCACATTGAACTTTAATTCAACTTAATCTAACTCATAATGAAACATAACTTTCTTGTGTGTTTAAATTAGAAGGTGGTGTTAACAACTAAAAATAATCACAAATTATGTTGTCATAAAATGGTGCATATTTATATAACTTGGTTTCAGGTCCTTCTGTGAAAGGATACCATGAAGATTAACAATAAAATATTGGTCAAGCACTTTGGACTGTGTGTAGTGTACATACCTGGACCTACCTGGCTACAGAACAGCGCTATACCCTTCTGAAAGAAGGATTTTTAAAAAACTTGTTGAAATGCATTTAAGGAGCGTTTTCTGCAGCTGATCCTTTAAATTTTTCATCAGTGGAAAAAGTTCCTTGTTACCTCTCCCAGCTATTTTTTTTTTAAATTGTGGTAAGTATATACATAACAAAACATTTGCCATTTTAACATGTTTTACATATACAATTCAGTGACATTAATTACGGTCATTCTATGTGTTACCTCTTTTGAAGCACGGTTTATCTCATTTGCTTAAAATATCCAACATCCTATCAGGCATTTAACTCTGAACTCTATTTCCATCTTCTGAAGTGCCACAGGAACCAATTCCAGCTGCTGAGGGGGACTTTCCAGATACCAAATCCCCTTTTGAAGGCCTATGCACGCGTGCCTAATAAACAGGAAAAATTCCGTCCGCCCAGTACACTTATCAAGTAGGTTGTTTAAAACATTGATTCTCTTCCACATTTGTGAAAGGAAGGAATCATTGGGTCTGTGTTTGGAGGCAGACGACAAAATAAAATGCTCGTTCTCATTTTGGAGATCCCTCAATGCGAAGATTCATTATAAACTATGACATATCTATCATATTTAGTGAAATGATTTAAAGATTAGAGACCAAGTGGATGGAGGGACTATTGAGAAAGCTTTCATTTATTGCAATAGTCTGTAGCCTAATGTGTTTTTTACTACAACAGGAGGCTGCTATCTCTACCCATGTTTTTCTCCAGTTGTGCAGCAGCTGTCAGCCCCTTCCTTATCCCCCTCCCCAAACTGGAGACTCAACATGGCCTTGCCATCACCCCTTGCTTTAATCAGCTCGGAGTCTGAGAAAGCCAGGCTGCATCCTCATGGGAACACGAGGAACTGCTGGTGGGCCACTCAGCCAGACCTCAGCAAGCTGTCTATTTGATAGTGTCTCTCACGTTTCTGTGAGCATGAGTGCAGGCGTGCTTTGTTCTGAGATGCCTGAGCTCCCCGGTGCAGCTGCAAGGACTGACTTCTCTTGCAATGAAGATAATTGCTGCATGTACAGAACAAACTCTTGTCCCCTCCATCACCATTAAGCATCTCTAAATGAAACCCCAAATAAAAGTCAGCCTAAGAAAAATGAACGCCCCAAATAAAAGTCAATCTAGCAAAAGAGGCCCTGAAAACAAAACAAACATTCCAAGAAATCAGTTCATAGGCAGAGGGAGATAGAAGCTATTACTTTGATCATAACTGCATCTTTCTGAGTTCATAAAACCAGGGGGTTGGCCATGACAAGAATTTTACTCTTAGACTTTGGAAATTTTACTCTGGTTCTTTGGGAAACAAAAGTCTGAGGCGTGCATGGGAGAAATGGCTCCCAAAAGCAATTAAAAACTCATTCTATCATTTGTCTGGAGCCATAATTATCCTGGCTGTGCAAGCCATACTCCACTCTATCAGTGCATTTATTTAGATTGCTTGCTCTGCATTAAGGAGGACAAAGGTGTGGAGTGAATGATACTCATGGTCACAAATACATTGTTTACACAAGAGTAACCTAAGAGAGACTATAATGTGCCTGCTTGGTGAACAAATCAGAAATGGAACCAGCCGTCAACCATTGAGTTCAATCAGTGTTCTCTGTGTGCAAACAAAGAGATTTATACACACAATAAAGCAATAAAAACATCCTTCAGAATATTTCTATGAGTGAGTTTATGACTGTGCTCTAACGAGCCATGCTGGCATGTATCTAAGCAGCTGCTCAGGATGGTTGATTGGTTCCACTACTTTACAAAGGAGACACAATGACTAGATTAGAGATCTTGGGAGCAATGGCTTTTCTTGAACTGTAGGCCAAGGGATGAGGGGTGGCAAGGGGTAGAGTTGCAGAGACACAGGGGTTCAGCACAGCTCTAATGCCTCTAAAGGGAGTTGTCAAAGCAGGCTCTGGCTTGGTCCCTGATTTCCTCCTGACCTGCAGGTTACACCTGGAAATCAATGGTCTCACTTGGAATTTTGCACTGGTCATCTACTTCTCCAAGACAAAGCATGGGATTTTTTTTTTTTTTTTTATAACCATATCCACTATGCACTTAAGGTCCTTGGTAAGTATGGCCTTGTTGGTGGGTTGGTGCCTTACAGAAGGGACAAACATATTTTCAGAAGGGACTCTGTGTCCTGGGGATTATGGCTGCATGGAAAACTATTCCATGCATCTCATCATTCGAAATATACTCTAAAAGCCCCTTCTCCCCTATTTTCCTCCTGTCCACAATAGTCTCATGTGTTGTCCCCTGAGTTGGAGGTCCGGCAAAGCTTTTCAAAAAAGAAGACAATGAAAGAGGAGCTAAAACCTTCTTCTCTGCAAACGCACAAGGTCAGAAAACTGGCTTGTTATAATTAAGGAAGAAGGCATTACAGATAATGCACCCTCGAATAAAATGGCCATTACGCCTCTCTGTCAACCCTCAATATGAGTGGTGACCGAGCAGAGATGGACCTTCTCAGAAAGGTCCCCAGTTATCTCACTCCTCTACCCCTTCTTTCAGGGAGAGGTCAGGAGCCTGGAGTGACAACCCTTGAGGGTATTTTTAGTGCAAATCCAAGGCTATTCTCAATTAGCCTGAGTGGTGCATTGATATTTTGCATGTTATGGTTTGGATCCAGACTTTGGGTCATTTATACATCACGCTGCTGTGAAAACCAACTGCTTTTAACTCAGGAATACTGCCTTCCTTATAGCAAAGGAAGAAAGCATAGGACAGAGTAGAACTGCTCTATAGGGTTTTCAAGGCTGTAAATCTTTGAAAGCGGACTGCCCCATTTTTCTTATATAAAGCGGCTGGTGGGTTCAAACTGCCAACCTTTCGGTTAGCAGCCGAGCACTTGACCACTGTCCTGCCAGGGCTCCTTCCAGGGAATAAATTATTAGGCAAATAAATGAGAGTGATCTCATTCTGGTTATTCATAAGAATGTTGCACAGAGTGTCATTACTCGAGAGGCTCAATGCCATGTTACCATATTTACTCTGGGAATGAGGAATTCCATGCCAATGATGGCCCATTTAACTTTTGTAGGTATAATGAGCATCTTAATAAAGCTCTCCCCTGCCCTCATCCCCATAAATATTTTCCTTGTTGCTTCTATTTTCAGCTGAACTAATTACACAAGCGTCAGTCTGTATTCAATTACAGCCTAATTTTTGTCCATAGCACTTTACTGGTTATTCTTATTTTGGTTGACCAGTCCACAGAAGGGCACAGCTAGGCTGAATTTTAGATAAGCACCTCAAAACCCAGTGCCACTGCAGACCCTCTGGTTAGCAGCTGTAGCACTTAACCACTATGCCACCAGGGTTTCCGATAAGCACCTGAACATATCTCAGCGTATTTCTTCTCTAAATAGGTAGCTAAATTATTCAATAGGCTCAATTTCCTACAGTTTAAAGCTACTTCAGGATGTGTTAATGAACTGTTGGCTTTGATATCAAAAACCAAACCAAACCTGTTGCCGTCGAGTCGATTCTGACTTGTAGCAACCCTACAGGACAGAGTAGAACTGCCCCACAAGATTTCTAAGGAACGGCTGGTGGATTTGAACTGCCAACCTCGTTTTGGTTAGCAGTTGGCTTTGATAGGGATTATTAAAGCCTGGCTGTTATCTCTGTTGGGATCTTTGCACAAAGTTCAGTTGACTGAGGATATTCAAGCTCCTCAAACTGCATTGTCGTGTAAAACGAACAAAGACATACACATACACACATATACACCTCTACTCACCCCTATTCACCCATTTGTAAATATGACACCATCAGGAAAGCTAAAGGTCCATAGGTGGCACAAACAGTTCTTGCGTGGCTACTAGCTGAAAGTTTGGCAGTTCAAACCCACCCAGCAGCACCATGGAAGAAAGGCCTGGTGATCTGTTTCCATAAAAATTACAATCAAGAAAACCCTATGGGCCACATAACCAGAGACTACATCAGCCTGAGACCAGAAGACCTAGATGGTGCCCGGCTACAACTGATGACTCCCTGACAGGGAACACAACAGAGAACCCCCGAAGGAGCAAGGAGAGCAGTGGGATGCAGACCCCAAATTCTTGTAAAAAGACCAGACTTAATGGTCTGACTGAGACTAGAAGGACCCTGGAGGTCATGGTCCCCAGGCCTTCTGTTAGCCCAAGGCAGGAACCATTCCCAAGGCCAACTCTCCAGACAGGGATTGGACTGGACGATGGGATAGAAAATGATACTGGTGAAGAATGAGCTTCTTGGATCAAGTAGACACATGAGACTATGTTGGCATCTCCTGTCTGGAGGGGAGATGAGAGGGCAGAGGGGGTTAGAAGCTGGCCGAATGGACATGAAAAGAGAGAGTGGAGGGAAAGGGTGTGCTGTCTCATTAGAGAGAGAGCAATTAAGAGTATTAGCAATGTGTATATAAATTTTTGTATGAGAGACTGACTTGACTTGTAAACTTTCACTTAAAGCACAATAAAAATAAAAAAAAAAAAAACCCTGTGGAGCTCAGCTCAGTTCTACTCTATAACACATGAGTTGGAATTGATGTGATGGCCATGAGTTTGGATTTTTTTTTTTTTTTTAATGAAAGCTAAATTCACACAAATTATGACTAACAGATATTTTATTTAAAAAAATCTTTAGTGTAATTTTTCAGACAGGCAAACATATTTAAAGAAATAATACAATAAAAATCTATGGACCCATCACTCAAAGAAATAAAGTGTTGCAAACAGGACTGAATTTTCACCTACAGCACTGTCCCAGACCCTAGCCCCTCCCTCCCCCAGCTACAGAGATCACTGGAGCCTTGAACGTGGCCATTGCCATTCCCATGCCCGTTTCAGAGTTTTACTACACGTGTGTGCATTTTGAATCTCTCGTTTCTCAGCCAGGATGCCCAGTTGCTATCCACAGCTATGCTAGGCTCTGGGAGGTATTTAAAATATAGTAAGTCTTTAGTTTGAAGGAATACTGCCCATGTGTCACCTCATATCTGCAAACCATTTTGAATTTAATCACTCACGACTCCATTCTGCGAGCTTACAAAACTAAGTACGGCAAAGGCAAATTAATTACCTAGGGTCCCACGACATCTCAGCAGCAGAGCGCAGAAGAAAACTCAGCATGGAGAGCTCCTGCCCAGGCCTATCACTCGCCTCGGATGCTGTTGTGCTCTGCAGCTTCATAAGATATTTATAAGTGCTCCACAATATGTAATAAATCATTACATATTGATTTAAACCATGCCATTTGCAAGCCTCAAAGCGCTTTACTGTATTACATATAGAGAGGAATCAAATCACTTCCCCAGCCACTTGACAGGCAGGCGCAGCTCAGTCAGAAGCCCTGGCCATTACAGTGGTGTCAGCAAAACCCCCCAGAAAGCTGAGAACTAGAAGACGGAAAGTTAGTTGCATTGACTCCTTCAAGCAGCAAGCTTTGGCTAATTGCTGAGGGAATATGTGCTCTAGTATATCTCAGACTTTTAAGTGGATAGAGACAGAATCTTTTATTTGTATAAATCAATGTTTTCATTACAGGTCTGTTGTGTCTAAAGCTTCACAGGTGTGATGCATACTGGCTACAGGAAATGAAAGTCAGCTTTAAACAAGGCAGTTGTTGTTAGTTGGCCCTGAGTTGGCTCCAACTCGTGGAGATCCTACATATAAGAGAAACGTTGCGCCATCTTCAGCCTTAAGTGATAGGCACCTGTCAGCTTCATTTGCATGCCTTTGGAGCGAAAAGAAATTCAAAGCATCAGGGCTTAAGATTTTAAAACTCATTCTAAAGGCCATAGTTACTAGAACTCAAACTTAGTAGCTTTTCCTGAATATGTATTTTTAATATATTCAGGAACCTTGCAAGTAGGTTGTGAAACTGTTGTTAGCCTAAAATAGACCACGGTGGAAGTATTTACAGTCCCAGAAAATAATCAACAAATGTTACAAAGTAGGGCTTTTCCCCCAGGGAGCACGTTTACCAGCACGCCACTGCTTCTATGCATCCTTTACATGGTCAAAATTTGTTCTTGAATCTAATTTTACTAGATTCTGAAGAGCCTTTTGAATAGCCTGTGGATACACTCAAGGTCCCTGGGTGGCGTAAATGGTTTGTGCTTGATACTAACCTAAAGGTTGGCGGTTCAAACCCCCCCAGCAACACCACGGAAGAAAGGCCTGGTGATCTGCTTACATAACTACTACAGCCTAGAAAACGCTATAGAGCGCTTCAACTGTCACATAGGGTCTCTATGAGCTGGATTGACTCAATGGCAATGGGTTTGGTGTGTTTGTTTGTTTGTTTGTTTTAGTTACGGATACATTCACAGATAGTTCTAATAGAAAAAACGTCTTTGTACCTGACTGGTAAATAATGTGAGGTGAGGTCTAGCATGTTCTCCTGGATGAGCGGGAACTCACATTTTCCCAAAGTGTAACACAGGAAACAGCTATCATGGAAATGGCTACGTCTAAAGAAATACAGTAAACGTATAATGAATGTTTTCACCCACGTTCAGTCAGGCTCAATAAAACACAACTTACCTTCAGTCTGGAAAATTGAAGGGCATGTCTATTAACAACTGACAAGTTACAGAATTACCTCTGTTTCCAAGAAAATCACCAGCACCTTAAAATCGGATCACCCCTAAGTGCCTCAAGTGGGAAAAAAAAGGCAGAAATCCATACATGTTTAGTGAATATACCCAGTTCTATTTTTCAAGTGGAAATGATATAATTTACAGGTGACTCTTCCAGAATAAGAGCTGTTTTATTATGGTGCCTTCACATCTTTTGATTAAAAGAAATATTTTCTCTCCGATGTTAAAATTTTACATGGAAATTATCCAAGGCAATCACTTCGACTCCCTGCCAAACCAAACACAATCGGTTACTTATTTTCCTAATTTTAGTTTCGCTCGTGTCTGGGGGTACAGAGTTCAATGCCATACCAAGTTTCACTGGGAAAGATTTTCCTAGATGGAAGAAACAAGATTGTAGTTGGAATATTAATCACCAAGTTTCTCATTTTTTGGTGCGTGCAAAGGCAACTGGGCACCAAGGATTTTTTAGAGGGTCAGATTTTCCCTGTGCCTCAATGACAACCTGCAATGAAGTTACATATTTTGGGTGGCATCATTTGAATCTGGTCATCTTGTTAACAATAGGTATCCAAGCCTAAGAGTTTACTCCCAAGCAGATGAGCATAAAGGGAATAGTTCTGTAATAACTGTTTACTGAGCGTCTACTCTGTATACAAGGCACCTTGCATGCTTCTCTCTAATCTTCACAACATTACTGCAAGACATTATTATTCCCATTTAAAAGATGGGAAAACTAAGGCTCAAAGACAATAAAAGGACCACTCAGAAAGGGAAACCCTGGTGGCATAGTGGTTAAGTGCTACGGCTGCTAACCAAAGGGTTGGCATTTTGAATCCACCAGCCGCTCCTTGGAAACTCTAAGGGGCAGTTCTACTCTGTCCTGTAGGGTTGCTATAGGGTTGCTATGAGTTGGAATCGACTCAACAGCACTGGGTTTGGTTTTGGTTTTGGTTTTGGTTATAACTAGCCACCTTCCACCATGCCCACCTGTCTCAATATAATGCAATCTTGACTTGACCACATAATGGTATTCTCTCACATACCTATTTTCTATAAATAGTCAGTTTCTGACATTTTTTATTAGAACTAGTAAAATTTTAGATTACTAGAATAAATTTCTTTAAAATCCTGATGAGAAAACATTTCCATTATAGTTTTAAAGCAATTTGGAAACGTGAGCTTTCACATCAGGAAATAATTTGATAAAATGCTATGCTGTTGGTCTAACTGCAACAACTAACATTGAGAGTAAAAAAAATTACTAATTTAAAATATTAGACATAAAAAATTAATATAAATTCGAAAATATGACTTGCTATAATTTACCTTAAAAATAAACTTGTTTATTAATTATCTTCGAAACAAAAGATTACTCCACCATAACCAAAATGCTTAATTTGGTCATTTTAATCAATTTATATAATATCAGTATCTTTCACTTCTAACTACAAAACACAAGTAGATCAAGTATTCTTATCCTGTTTTACAAATGAGAAAACTAAGGCTCAGGCAGGTAAAAGTAGCAGAGCCAGAATTAGAATTCAGCTCTTATAATTCCAATCTAGAAAAAAAAATATTATTATTTATTTATTTATTTTTAAATGCCTTCCCTACTATAGTGCTTTCCCTACTACACTACACAGAAGAGAGAACTTATAAAAGCTTGAAATAGTGAAAGCGTAAGAGTTAGGTATAGTGTTTCTGATAAAAGAATACAGGGTTCCACCTCAAATGTAACCTGCAGTTAATAATGGAAACAGCACCTGGTATAGGTAAGCTTCAATGGGAGGAAAGAAGGGTAAGCAAACTCTTAAGTCTGGTACATGTTGGTACTGAGTGTCTGGTGGATGAAAGAAGAACAGGAAAAGTTGAAACAAAAACAGAAAGTCCCAGAAGGCTTTCTAAGCCTGTATTTCCAGTTTCTTTAAGGCTTATTCTGTATGTCTCTACACATAAGCTGCTCCAACAGTGATAAGGCAACGGATGGGAGCCTTTTTAAAAAATATATTCACCATGAACGTTATTTCTCCCCATTCGCCCTTTCCCCCCAGAATGTAGTTGCTGTCTTTTGCATTATTTTGAGCAGAGTCTCTACCACATTCTGTAAAGACAGCAACAGTAGTAGTATGCTAAACTGGCCTCCCGTCATTACTGTGGTTGTCAATAAAATTTACCTGGCACATGCTAAAGTATATTTGTTAAAAGATATATTTGTTTTACAGGTTAATTTGCCAGGAGGTGCAAACCTGCTTTTCCTCCTAATTGAAAAAGAAAAAAATAGTAAAAACAAAATCATGTCCTCCAGCAATGAACTGTCTTTGTATTTCCATTCTTCCTTTTACCACCACTGCCAGCTCTGGACTGCTGCCATTCCTGAAAATAACCTATAAAAGGGGTTTTGTTCCCAGTACTCATGGTACTCCGCTTTTCTAGGCCACAGACGCTTGCCATCTTTATGTGAACCAAGAAAACATACCAGAAAATTTCAGTACAATTATGTCAACATCCAATATTCAAAGATGATTAAAATTACCATTTATATTATCTTTAAAAAAAAAAAAAAAAGATAATTGTATTTGAGATCTAAAGAGCCATCTGCTACCAAATATTCTTTGGGAAACAATTGGTGAGACCCTTTTCCTTTGTTATTAAGAAATATGTGTTCTAGAAATTTCTGATTGATTTTGCATTATTTAACAAAATAAGGTTCTGATAATTTGTTTCCTACTAACCTTGACATTACTGCCCTGGTGGCACAGTGGTTAAGTGCTCTGGCTTTTAACCCAAAGGTCAGCAGTTTGAATTCACCAGCCACTCCTTGGAAACCCTATGGGGCAGTTCTCCTCTGTCCTATCATGTCAGTATGAGTTGGAATTGACTTGACAGCAACGGGTTAACCTTAGCATTAATTTCCTACAGGGTGCGGGTGTAAATGACCTCAGCTGATTCTTAGGAGCCTGATGTTTTGATGGTTTAGCTTTCCACTTGAAGGATTTGAGACTACCTGGATTTACGTGAGTGAAACAGCATGGCTGTGGCCTGGCAGAAGCAAGCGGTTCAGGCAACTTAATCTTGTGTAAATGAAAATGGCCACACAATTGATTTGACCAAGGCAATCAATACTGCTTATGAAGACAGCAAAAATGAGCAGATCAACTGGGCCACAGTCCCTTTGGTGGCTGCAAGTAGACAAAATTTACAAATAGCATGTACGTCCAAATGCCTTGTTCAGAAGAACTTGGGTGTGTGTGAAATGCCCGAGTCAGCACCTAGCACAGAGAAAGTATTTAATAAACGTTGCTTATTTCCACTTCTTTATTTTGGTCACAGACTTTCTGAAAGATTTAACTAAATTATACATTTCCAATATCACGTACAACTGCCGTAAGCAGATACTGGGGCAAATGTCATTGTTAGTTGCCGTTGAGTTGGTTCCGACTCATGATGACCCCGTGTACAACAGAAGGAAATGTTGCCTTGGTCCGGCATCATCTTCACAATTGTTGGTATGCTCAACCCCACTGTTGTGGCCACTGTGTATTTCGAGTGCTCTCCAACCTAGCGGGCTCATCTTTCAGCACTGTAGTGGACCATATTCTGCTGTGATCTATAGAGTTTTCATTGGCTACTTTTTTTTGGAATTAGATTGCCAAGCCTTTCCAAATACAGCAGACTATTGTTACATACACAAGTCAGCTTGTGGAAGCAGATGAGAATGGGAGACAAAGAAAGTTTTGTACATTCCATACATTCTGTGTGCCATGGCCACCAGTCAGCGTGTTTTCAAAGGGAATGGTTAAGCGGTTAGGAGCTTCTCTAGCACTTTATAGTTCTTGATATCATCCTAAGTATTTTCTAATAATTAGCTGACTAATTAGCTCATTACTTTGTGGCAGCATTATAATTCTGATAGCTCATAGGCAATAATGAAAAGTTAAGTAATTTGTCCCAAAACATAATTCAGTTATTCATGCATTTATTCATTCATCAATTAAATAATATCGATCACCTTCAATTTGTAAGGCACTCTATAGATGCTAAGTCAAATACATTGGGAGTAGGTTGGATACTCTCTGGTGACTAGGAGGATGACCTATACTACGTGCACGCTATCTCCTGGGTAAGGGACTGACAAACATCTTCTGTAAAGTGCCAGGTAGTAAATACTTGCATCTTTGTAGGCCACACGGTCTCTGTCACAACTACTCAATTCTGCAGTCATACACAATATGGAAGTGAATGAATGTGATGGTATTCCAGTAAAACTTTACCTGTGGACACAAATATGAATTTTATCTAATCTTTACATGTCATAAAATATCATCCTTCTTTTGATTTTTTTTCAACCATTTAAAAATGTAAAAACTATTCTTAGCTTGTTAGCCATACAAAAGCAGGTGGAGGCTGAATTTGGTCCATGGGCTGTTGTTTGCCAACCTCTGTCTTAGGGTGAAGGAAAGAGTTCTGGTGGCGTCCTTTCCCTGGAAAATCTTGCTGGTGGCCAAGAATCACAGCAATTTCAACTGCCTGCTTTGTATGTGGGGCCCTGGTGACACAGTGGCTAAGAGCTCAGCTGCTAACAAAAAGGTTGGCAGTTCGAATCCACTAGCTGCTCCTTGGAAGCCCTATGGGGCAGTTCTACTCTGTCCCATAGGGTTGCTACGCGTTGGAATCGATTCAATAGCAACGGGTTTGTTTGTTTGTTTGTTTGGCTTTGTATATAGTTCATCTTTGGTACATGAAGTTGTCCTTATAACCCATGGCTTCCAGGACAAGCGCTGTGAGTTTTCTGCACACCTTTCCTCTCAGGTGGGCCACAACTGTCCTATATTGCTAGTCAAGCAGCAGAGTCCTATTTATATTCCCAAAGTACAAAAACTTCACTGGTGTATCAACAATATTCCAGGCATAGCTTTAACTAGCAAGAGAGCAAAAGAAGAAATACTTCAGGAAATTACAGGCTTCCTTTACTTTTTATTTAAATTAAATCCTCAACTGTATTATGAGTACCCACCCAAGAATTACAATATTTAATAATTCTTGATAACCAAATATCAAGTGGCACTTTTTCAAAGAGATCATCTTGGTTTATCATCTTAGTATCCCTCTCATACCTCAAGAGGTTCAGCTTTGAGGGCAAAGTGGCTTGCTCACTGTCCCCACACAGTGTTCTCATTTGTGAATTCATGTCACACCCCATTGTTCTTCCATCTCCTTTTCAAAATGAAATATTACCAAGAGAAATCACACATTTTGGTGCTAACCTGTGGTCTTTGCTCTACATAAATTTTTTGTGATCTTGATGCTTCTTTATCTCGCCCTTGAGAATGAGAGTCTCTGTACCCTCCCTGCTTCCTCACTAGGTACAAATCCAGTTATCCTGTATTCAAAATCGTTTATATCAAAAAAAAAAAAAAAAGAGAGAGAGAGAATTCAAACTTGCTATGTTTTTTTATGTTGTTGTTAGATGCCACTGAGTGCGTTCTAACACACAGAGATTCTATGTACAACAGAATGAAAATACTGCCCAGTCCCGCGCCGTCCTCACAATTGTTGCATGTTTGAGCCCATTGTTGCAGCCACTGTGTCAGTCCATCTCATTGAGGGTCTCCCTCTTTTTTGCTGACCCTGTACTTTACCAAGTGCGATATCTTTCTCCAGGGACTGGTCCCTCTCAATAACATGTTTTAAGCAAGTAAGTTTACATGTCCAAAGTAAGACGAAGTCTCGCATCCTCGCTTTTAAGGAGCATTCTGGCTGTTCTTCTTCCAAGACAGATTTGTTCGTTCTTCTGGCAGTTCATGGTATATTCACTACTCTTTGCCAACAGCATAATTCGAAGGCGTCAATTCTTCTTTGGTATTCCTTACTCATTGTCCAGCTTTCACATGCATATGAGGTGATTGAAAATACTATGGCTGCGGTCAGGCGCGCCTTAGTCCTCAAAGTGACATCTTTGCTTTTTAACATTCTGATGAGGTCTTTTGCAGCAAATTTGCCCAGTGCAATAATTATAAGTTGTTTAATTTCTTGACCGCTGCTTCCATGTGTTGATTATGGATCCAAGTAAAATGAAATCCTTGACAAGTTCAATATTTTTTCCGTCTATCATGACGTTGCTTACTGGTCCAGTTGTGAGGATTTTTGTTTTCTTTATGTTGAGTTATAATCCATATGAAGGCTATAGTTTTTGATCATCATCAGTAAGTGCTTCAAGTCTTCTTCACTTTCAGCAAACAAGGTTGTATCATCTGCATATCACAGGTTGTGAATGAGTCTTCCTTCAATTCTGATGTTGGGTTCCTCTTCATACAGTCCAGCTTCTCGGATTATTTTCTCAGCATACAGATTGAATAAGTATGGTGAAAGGATATAGCCCTGATGCACACCATTCCTGATTTTAAACCATGCAGTATCCCATGTTCTGTTCAAAGGACTGCCTCTTGGTCTATGTACAGGTTCCTTATGAGCACAATTAAGTGTTCTGGAATTCCCATTCTTCGCAATGTTATCTATAATTTGTTATGAACAACACAGCCTTCGCATAGTCGGTAAAACACAGATAAATATCTTTCTGGCATTTTCTGCTTTCACCCAAGATCTTGCTATGAGAATCTCAAATATCCCTTCCATCTTTGCAGTAGGAATCTATGATTTTCAAAAGATTTCATCTAGATCTACTCTAATACGGTATCCACTAATTACGTGTGACTATTTACTTTTGAACTAAAATTCAGTAAAATTAAGTAGAACACAAAATGAAATTCAGTCCTGAGTCACACTAGCCACATTTCAAGTGTCCAACAGCCACATTCCATCCTTACAGAAAGTTTTAGTGGACAGTGTTGATCTAGATGAAAAAAAAAAAAAAAAGACATTTATGACAGTTAATTCTTCTGATTTATTTATATCTAAGAAGAATTATCCTGAGTAACCTAGTTCTTTATTTCTCCAGAAGGAAATAACAGAGTTTTCTGAATTACAAGTACTAATAATGTGTTAGTATTAAAAAGCACTGCCATGTAATTATGGTCTGGGATTCGTTTTCTCTTTAAACCTTCCGTCTTCCATGTTTAGGACCAGGAATTATCAAAGTAATTTCAATCAAACCATCTATGATAGACATACGTCATTTTAGGGAGGTATCCAGCATCTGGAGTCCCTAGGTGGTGCAAACAAATCGTTAACATGCTTGACTGCTAACCGAAAAGCACCTTGGAAGAAAGGCCTAGTGATCTAAAAAAAAAAAAAAAAAAATCAGCCATCGAAAACCCTATGGTGCACAGTTCTACTCTGACATGCATGGGATCGCCATGAGTCAAAACTGACTCAATGGCAACTATTTCTTTTTGTTTTTTTGGTTATCTATCATCCAACTTGCCTTCCTCTCTCTGGGGAATTTCTACTGTTGAATAAGATCTTAGCAGGGCACATGATGCAGGTGTGGCCAATCAGATGATCCACCCTAGCCTATGGTTCCGGGGCAAGTGAAGCCACGAAAGGACAGCTGAATTCATTTGGTGCCATGTTTGTGATGGTGGCCAGTAGCAATGGTGGCCAGTGGTGGCCAGAAGCAGTGGTGTCCTGGTCAGACTCCTGCAAGCTTTCTAGGCCATCTGGAGCTGGCTTTGTTCTCTGCCCATTTTATAGGGTTGACCCCTTCCAGTCTCTGGCTAATTCTGGGAGCGCAAATATCCTTTGAATAAATTCCCTTTTCCTACTTAAGAGGGCTGATCTTTTCATTTCACCAAAAGAACAGCAACTGATGTATCATTCATGTTACCCTACGTTATTTCCACATTCTATAAACAACATTTATAGAATAACCCAATTTTTATTCAAAGAAACAAACAAAGATGTAAAGGATTTTGTTATTATTGCCATCGTAGTTTTATTAGAGATGATCTTCCAGAAAATTTACAATCACTATTAATTGCAAAAGAAATAATGTGGTCTCACAATTAAAAAATATATATATTTGCACAAAGGTTATTTCAACCCACAAAGAAGTTAGAACATAAAGAGAACATATTTCAAAATTTTAGTGGTATTTGAAACCTGCCCTTTGGTTTCCATGTCAAAAACATTCCCCCTCTCTGAGAGATCTCTTTCTTCTAAGTTTAAAAGCTTTGTTCTCTGTTATCCTCAGTTAATGTTATCACGGTAACTGGTGCTATCTCTCTTCAAAACACATGAACTAATACTGATCCGAAGCCGCTCAGAGGATGGCCTTTTGCACCATTAACACAGTACTACAAGAGTCTGTGCAAATGGGGATGGCTTTGAAAGATAAAGTAGGTATCACCTCAAACGTTTACTTCAAAATATGTAGAGATGACAGCATCTGGGCAGTCATAGAGAGGTGTGACTGATGTTTCTCTTCTCCACTTCCTCTCAGTTTTCTTGGACTCTCTGAACTAAAAAAATTGCTCACAGAAAAACAAAATTGTGAGGATTTCTCTTTGAAGAGGGAACTTCAGGTTTTCCTAACTCCCTGGCAAAGATATTTTTCTCTAAACAGAAGAAGCCTCGTTTTGCACGTCCACCTATTTCCTGGTATATACTGGCATCACGGAAACACTGATTGGGTGCCATTTTGTTTTTCTTCTCACCATTTAGAAAAACAAAAATCTACAATCATTATATAAAGTAAAAGGCTGAATATCCTGTCACAGAATATTTTCATATTTTATAATCTACATAAACTCAGGCACTTATAAAAGTGCTGTATATGCTTAACTCAGGTTCTGGGACCAAACAAACAAACAAATTGGACATGGTATCATACCACACTACCAACCAGCTCTGTCCAAAACCCAAAAGCAAAGCAGACATTTAACCAGGTTCCCAGAAAGGAGTTGAAGTCACCAAAAACAGAACAGCCATAGATTTTTATGCTCAAATCCACAGAAATCACATTCTCAATCGGAAAGTCGATTCTCCCTTACGAAGATTCAAAGGTAATTAGGGTTTTTCACTGTACTAATTATAGTACCAAGGAGCCCTGGTGATGCAGTGGTTAAGTGATAGGCTGCTAACCTACCCAGCAGCTCTGTGAGAGAAAGACCTGGAAATCTGCTCTCATAAAAATGATAGCCTAGAAAGCACTATAGGGCAGTTCTATCCTGTTACATGAGGCCTCTATGAGTTGGAAACCGACTCGATGGCACCCAGTAACAAGAACAACTAACCTAAAAGTTGGAGGCTCAAACCCACCCAGTGGCTCCATAGAAGAAGGCCTAGCAAACTGCTTCCATAAAGATCACAGCCAAGAAAACCCTATAGAGCAATTCTACTCTCTCACACATGGGGTCGCGATGAATTAGGGCCAACTCAACAGCAGCTAACAACAACAAACTATAATGTCAAGGGACCCACATTTGGTAGGAGAAGATGAGAAACTTAATCTTAAAGCTTCCCCCCTTTTCATGTTTTCAGCTTTTTCTAGACTGACTGCTACTTATCTGGAGCTGGAGCAAAACCCAGTTACGCTAGTCAAGAGGACCAGCAACTGGGGTAGAAGCAGAATTTGATATAGATATTCCTATCTTGAAAATGGCACTGGAGATCTTCCAGCTGAAAACAAAGAGCTGGCCATGGACTGCTGAAAGAGTCTCCATCCAAGTCACTTCATGTGTCTCTGCTCTAATAACCACAAATACCAGACTCCGTGTGCTACGTATAACTCGCCATCACTCACAAGGAAGAACAATCTAGGAAAAGTGGTAGAAACTGATATTTGTGGGGCAAAACTAACTAGCTTTTTGGAGAAAAAAAAAGTTATCTAATATTGAGGGCCAGTAGACACTGCTAACAGATAAAAAATTTAGATGCAGAAAGATGCACTACAATCCTTCTGGTTTTTATTGCTCTTTTCTTTTTAAACATCTAGGACCAGCCAATGTTTCATTCTGTTGTACGTGGGGTTGCCATGAGTTAGAGTGGACAAGGCGGCATATGACAATAGTATCTACCAATAATTTTTTTTTAATAAAATATACTTTTTTTAAATCCCTTGATCTTCCTCCCCCAAGTTCAATCACAAATGGTATATCCTTTGTTTCCTAGTTTGTGCCCCTGGGTGGAACGATGGGGGCCTGAGGAAAGGTTCATGTTTCTAAACGGAGTTATGTTTTTACCACAATGGGAATCAATTTCAATGACAACGTCTGCTTCCCAAAAATGGGTTTGCATCTGAATAACCTGAAACCCCCATTGTTAATGCTGGAAACACTTTCTCTGGAGCTATGCCGGAAAGCCTGAGGGGAAGGCATTCAGGAAAGGGTTTCTATCTTCTGAAGAATGATGGTCAGCCATTATTGTCCCAAGGCTGTGCCTGAGACACTTGTACCATCCAATGAATTTATCCCAAGCCAGCATGCTACATCACATGGGATGCTTTCTTGTAGAGATGTGCTTCTAGCCCAAACTAGTGATGATGATGATGACTGTAATCCTGACATTTCCTGAATCCTTACGAGGTGCCAGATACTTTTCCAGGCTCATTACATGTATTACTTCATTCAGTTCTACAACAAACTACTGAAGTTTTTACAGACAAACACACACATAAAGGACTTACTTAACCTTTCTAAGGAAACCCTGGTGGTGTAGTGGTTAAGTGCTACGGCTGCTAAGAAGTCGGCAGTTCGAATCCACCAGGCGCTCCTTGGAAACTCTATGGGGCAGTTCTACTCTGTCCTATAGGGTCGCTATGAGTCGGAATTGACTCGATGGCAGCAGGTTTGGTGTTTTTTTTTTTTTTGGTTTTTAAGGCCACACAGGTCCAATCAGCTTAGAGAGACTGTATATGAGTGTATACAGGGTGGAGAAGTCACTCTGGGAATAGGGTGAACACTACAAGTGAACGGTGAACTAAATGTTCCACTCTAGCCAGTTTCAGATGGAAGAGAGGTGATAGACATATAAGCCAACCCATTGCCATAAAGTCGATTCCCTGTGTGTGTCAGAGTAGGACTATGTTCCATAGCCAAACACATAAAAATACCTAGAAATCTGACCCATATGTTCCAGTCCTTTCTGTGACTTTGAATGAGTATACCCTAAAATTGAGAATTTTCCTTTAAGAATTTACAAGTGTTTTTTGAATTTCTCTGGGTGGCTATTTTTAGGGGCAGGTGAGTCTACTGACTGATTTTTAGATATATTATTACATAAATTGAGTGAGAATAAAAATTCTTAAGATCTGGAAGTTCAGCCCAGGTGCCACTGCAAATCTTCAAAGCCTGATAATGGAGAATTTAATCTGGAAAAATAGGCTCCTTCATTAGGTTTCTAGAAATATGGGGTCTGTCAGGGTGGTGTGTCCGTGTGTGTGCATGTGTGTCTAAGAAAGAAGGAAACCCACCCCTCAATAGTAGCGCACTAACATGAAAACTAAGGGTTAAAACCCACCCTCCCCTCCTGTCTTTTTCTGGCAAAACTTGAACAAAATCTGTACATACTCTGGGCCAAGGTTTAGACAAGCTTGTTTTCATCCACCTCAAGAAAACTGTTAGTTATTATGTAGGCACGTTTACATCTGGTCCCATCTTTATTCCGATTGCATGCAAAAACCCACAAAGGACTGTTTCCTCAGCTAGGACTACAAATCTCTTCCTTAACAGAATTGTGATGAGGCAAATATACCAGAGGTCAACTGGAAGATTTTTAGAAGAAGGAGTGAAGTTCACGTCTGAAGTGTACATGGTGGCTCTAGGAAATATTGTCCCATTGCTGGCCAACATATTTGTTCTTTGACAAATATTAACAGGCCAATTGGCAAATCATATTAGGGCTCTAACATGCAGAAAAGGTCTTTGTATGTGAAATAGCAAAATAAAGTTCAGCTTGTACTATTTAAAAAAATGAAGTAAAATGAAGTTGGTAAATGCATGATTCTGCTCCACCAAAAAGTCATGTTAGTATTAGTAACAGCTTCTCACTTTCTGGAGTTTTAATTATGTCTCTTGGGACTGAGAGAAGGGCGAGGGTGGGGCAAACAGATTTTAACAGCTTATTTGGTTGCTATCCCTACCTTTACTGCTGTTGAACTAAAAAAATCTCCACAGGCTAAAATTCTTTACATTGCAAATAAAATAGTTTTTCCCTGGTTTTTATCAGCATAGGTCCCACAAGGAACCGACAGCCGGTTTATGTCAATGAACAAGACTTATTGTTTTCAGATTTATTTTTTTATAGCAAAAAAAAAAAAAGTTGGTGTTGAACTTAATACGCAACAAAGCACAACGAAGACTCTAATATGGGGTTCCAGGATAATTGCTGGGTTGAATACAGGCCATGTTGCACGCACCTATTTGTGGGAGAACTCATTAATTTCCATGTTTCTCCCTAACTTGCTTTCCCTTATGGCATGCACACACACATGAACACATACACACACACATGCACACACGTGTTTTTCTTTTTACCCAATGGGCAGATGCAGATGTGTTTTGCTGTGTGTATAGTTCTTGTTTCCATGATCCATCATAAAAACTAATGAGATAAGGCCTGGAGGTCGGAGAAACAGCAAGTAAGGAACAAAATGGAAAACCTGGGATTTAGCATACTTTTTTCTGGGATCGGGACATGGAGGTGACAATAGTCCTCATGAAGCTGGATCTATATCATCTTCTCTTATTGTAGTCTAACTCACCTTTTTTTTTTCTCCTGAAAGTAGCTAGAAATGTGGGGGACCCTGATCACTTTTTTCCCCTCCAGAAATAAATGTCTGCCCTCTGCTCTTGCTATGCCTGAAGGAAGTCTCTTCGGGCAGAGAGGAAGGGGTTTAGGTTGGAAGTCAAGAAACCTGTGAGCTGGTTCTGGCCCACCACGAACTTGCTGTGTAAGTTTGGGCAAATCACTCAACTTCTAGTTTCTTCACCTGAAAAATAAATTTTCCAAGAGGCCCAACTGAGTCCGATATTTTCAGATTCCTTGCTTTCCCCTTTGAAATTTTAGCCCCTTCTTCCACAACCCAAAGATGGTCCCTCCAGCTATTACCTGATGAGGCTTGTTTGTCATAGCCCTTCAAACCCGGCTTCTGGATTGTTACCTCAGAATTTATTGAGCATCAGGTCCCTGATTCCCTAAGGTTGTTAGCTCCCAGGAACACTGCATTTCCATGGGATTCTTAAAGGCCAGAGCGAAGCTTCTCCAATAATAGAATGTAGGCCCCTGACTTGATCTGGAGGTGAAGGAGTAGTTTTGGATGATGTCTCTCAGGATGACATTGTCAGTCATTTGGAAAGCTGAAGGTATATAACCAGGACAAGCAGCAAAATATGCTTGAGACTAGACTTGACTTTAAATTATTGCCAGTGACGTTCTGAGGCAAAAACAGAACTAGATGTTAAAATTCCTTCTCAAGACTACATTGCCTCAATGACTGATGAACTGAAGGTGAGGAAATAATTTTCTCTCAGTACGCCAGGGAGGGGGCCTTGCTCTGGGGACCAGGTAGGAATCATCGGCTTGAAGAAGGGAGAGACATCAGCTTTGTGCATTTGCAGGAGGTATATAATTTAAAGCCTTTATCCTGTCACTCTCCCACACTCGATTTCAAGGCTCATTTTCTTTCAGCATGTGGTCAGCCCATATATGGTAACCTATTCTAATGACAGAACTTATCGTATGAAAGCTACTTCCATTGCTCTTTCTTACGATGACAATACAAGAACGCTATCTTTGTCTAACTTCTTATTCTAATTTTTGTTACAAGGAGTTGTTTAATAGAAATAATATAAAATAAGCCTTTTTATCCAAACGTTAAAATGAACAACCAAATAGCTGCAATTTTGATTAGTTGAAATTGTTACTACTGTGATGTTGTTTTGAAAGATGTTTGGTAAACTCTTTACCAACATTGCAGTACGTTTTCACATTCGTTTACTCAATGTGTGATCAAAGTCAAACATACCCCAAAATTGTCATTAAGATCATGGAAAACTTATAAGTGATGTCAGTTTGGTGAAGAGGGCTCATCACATTTTTATGTGTAGCCTGGATAGAGAATTAGGCTCCGTAGCTCAGACTCTCGATTTATTATCTAGAACTTTACTGTTTGAGGTTGAGCTGACAGTGCAGGCATTGGTGCATACCCTGGGAGATAGAGGGAGATGTATTCACTTCCCTACAAGCTCTAACACAGGTAATCACTGAAGGCAAGATTTTCAACCAAATTCTTCCCAGACTTGCAGACTGTAAGGCCCAGATTTTACCCAGAATGGAGAGGAATGAGAAATATAAGGGGTTTATATTCCTCACACACTAAGGGAATAATAGTCTTATAAGTCCAACTGATTCTTGTGAATACTTGTGCTATAAAGTTTTTGCACGAGTGGGTGTATGGAAAACCACAAACACGACCAGTTGTGAGTTCCTGTGGTCTCCAGCAGGATTTACAAATGTCTATTTTGACTCCACAGCACCACTGCTGGCCTCGGGGTTGAAATGTTTTTAAGTGTCAAAGGAACCTGGTTTACAACAAACTCTTGCCCCCCCCCCCCAAATTCAAAGTTAGTGGAGAGCTTGGTTCTGCTGCATAGCTGGTGAGACTGCTCTTGATGACCATCAGATAGGACTTTGTGCATCTTGGAGTCCGAGTTTATTGTGTAGCCTGAGTTACTCAAGTTCTAGTGAGGAGTCAGAGCAATGAGCAGCGATGGATGCTTCGTTTTCAATTCACTCACAGACTATGAGAAATTGAAATATGGATTTCTCTTACTGAATTTAATACATAGTTCAATACTCATTTCTGAGAAAGGCAAAAATGTGTACCTTCGAGATCAGATGTAACAAATACTACAAAAGTCCATATTTTTGCTTCTTGGTTTTCTACCTCGGTACAAAAATTAAGGCTTCTGAAAATGCTTAATCCCTTGTCCAGAGCTAAGAAATTGTTGTTGCCAGTTCAGCACAGCACATTTGTTTAAAGGATTTTTGTTTTATTGTGTTGATCTGATTTGTTTTAAAAAGTGACCCAAGTTTTCACCAGAACATCGGACTTATTCTGGAAAATGCTAGAGGCTAAACAAAGATAACACCAAGGACAAGGAACTTATCAGACCTTACAACTAAGTTTCAAGCCTCATTATAAGAGAAGGGATTGGAATCATTATGCTGAATCCTTACTGTTCAATTGGTTCAGAGGAAATATGGCAGCAGGAGGGCTACTGGCTAGGTGCGAGCACTGCACATACTAGCTAAACATATTCCATTTAAAAATATTTTTAAAGTGTAGCAAAAATGTATTTCAAGCACATTTTGCACTCATGCAATAAATAATCAGGGCAAAGAAACAAAACAAAAACAAACAATGGATATAGACATTTTACTTCTCCGGAATTTGGGAAGGAGTGTGCAAAGTGTTCTGTACTTGTAACCTAACCAGATTTTCAGAGGAGACACAAAATACCCTGATTTGCTATGTGAGATCAAAAAATCATTTGCTGATTCTCAGTCTCAGGTTTTTCTTATATAAAATGGACTAACAGCTCACGGCCCATGGAGTATATTAAGACAAGTTGTAACAGTGTCAGTTGCATTGGTATACTCTCTCTTAAGATTAACAGAGAAAGAATATGTACACCCTCCCAGCCACTAGCTCTGCATTAAAATACATATGTGTCTGGTCTTTAAGAAAGCAATTTGAATGAAGACTAGGGCCAAAGTTTTCTTCACTGTCACCGTAATGACTGCTACATATTATAAGTTCTTAGTCCATATTTTTGCTGATATACCTTACAAAACCCCCTGCATCCAGTATACAAGCCCAGAAATGTGGTAACAATTGGAAAAATCCAGGAAAGACCATGAATTAAGCATTATAAGTCAATGTTTACACCCAGGGAAGGAGTCTCTATGGTTAATGAGGCTTATAACAAAGATTCCAAAAGACTGAGATAAAGTAACTGTGATGGTTAAGGTTATGTGTCAACTTGTCTGGTCCATGATTCCCAGTGGTTTGGCATATATTATGTAATCATCCTTCATTTCTGGAGTCTGATGTAAGCAGTCAATTAGTAGAAAGCCGAATCAGTTGAAAGCCAGTTTCCTTGGGGGTGTGGCCTCCATCCAATATATGTGGATGTTCTGGCAAAGCTCTCTCTGGATCCTGCATCCAACTCATCATCCTCCGACCTCCAGTTCTTGGCACCTGCCTGACCTGCAGATCTTGGGATTCGTCAGCTCCCACAATCCTACGAGCCAGCGGCCTTTCAATTTTGGGTTCATCAGCCCCTGCAATCACGTGAGTCAGAGAAGCCTCCAGCCTGACACCTTACCCACGAATTTGGGACTTGCCAGCCTCCAAGATAGCATGAGCCATTTTCTTGAGATAAATCACTCTCTATGTATTTATACTTATACACTTTACTGGTTTTGCTCCTCTAGAGAACCCCGCCTAAGACAGTAACCAAAACAGATGTCAAGCTACAAATTGATAATACCATGTGGTTTGAAGTACTAAGCTTTCTGAATGGCTTTTCATTCCCAGACCTTCCATCTGTTAATTTTCCTTGGTCAAATTATTCACTAAGTGTTGTTGGAAAAACACAGTGATACAGTAAAGATAAACGCTGTAAATCACTCCATACTTTACATTTAAACCTAGGTTCTTAATTGGTTAAATTATAGAGCTAGAAAGAATCAGGTATCATCCATGGTAATACCCTCATTTCATAGACTAAACAATGTAAGCTCTTCCCCACCAATGGGCCCCCACCCCGTGTTCCTTTTGTACAGAATGCTTTTCCCTCTACTCCTTCACATGGCCAGCACTTTCTTGTCTGTGGGGTCTCATCTGAAATGCCACTTCTTAGAAAAATCTTTCCCACCTAACTTATTCCCTTCTTCTTCCTTTTTTTTGCCCTTCCCCATTAGTTTCTCTCTTAGCACCCTATTTGCATCCTTTCTACTGACAATGGGCACAAGTTGTTATTATACTTTTAAGTACTTTGTCGTTATTGTGGCTATTAGTTGCCACTGAGTCTGTTCCGGCTCATGGCAACTTTATGTACAACAGAACAAAAAGCTGCTCAGTCCTGTGCCATCTTCATGATCATTGGTATGTTTGAGCCCATTACTGCAGCTATTGTATCAAGTTTTACTCGGTTATTATCTGTCTTCCTCATTAGTCTGTAAGCTCTTTGAGAGTAAACTACTATATAGACCTCTCCATGGAAAGCCCCTGCATACAGTGTGTAGCAAATGACAGCCTCTTAGGAACTATTTCTTGAGTGAGTGAATGACTCCATGAAAGCTGTAGGGCACGATTGAAGTTGGAGGATTTCTAAGCTAGGAAGCATCCCATGATCAAATCTGTATTTGAGAAAAGTAGCTCTAGCTTCAGCAGTTTGGAGGCTGGATATGAGAGACCACTTAAGAGACTAGAGAAAGGATAATGAGGGCCTGAAGTAAGACAGTTATAGGAGGATGAAGAGGAAGGAACAGATATGAGATATTCCAAATAGGTAAAAATTAGAACACAAACATTCAGGTTGTAAGTTACGGTGGAAAGGAAAGAGTCTAGGATGACTGATGATTGATTCAGTCAGAATAACTGATGATATAACAGGCAGGCTTAATACCTGTCATTGCAGAGTTGACAGTCTAGGGGAGGAGACATTAAACAAATAATTATATAAATAAGTTATTTTATTATAGCTGAAATAAGTGCTACCCAGAAAAAAAGCTGGCTGGGTGTGTGGTGGTGCCTCCACTGAGGGTGGGAAGTGGGACGGGCCCGTCAGCAAGAGGAGGAACAGTGATAAAATCATCAGTCACATGGCATTAACAATCCCTGCCCAGCTCCCACCATGGTTATGACGACTGCATGTGAAAATTCTCAAACACGTTCCACAGATGGAAGTTATTATTACGACTTCTCTGTATCCTTCATCCCCCGCCCCTTTCTTTTTGCCCTTTCCATTATAAAAAATATCAGTTTAATTCACAAATAGACATTTACCTATTCGACCAGTCTGCAAAGGAAATGACCAGCAGATACCCTTAGCCAGGATCCTTCAAATGAGGAGTATGGGGCAGAAGCAAGCCACCCAAACATGGCTTCTAGCCACGAGCTGTGTGGCCTTGCCTTTTGTTTTCCTCTTTCGTTAAATAAGGAGTGTTGATTGAATGTCTTTGCTTATTAAAAAAAAAGAAAATAGGAAAATAAAAAAATATATTAAACTTTTTAAAAAATGAAGAAATTGGGACAGATGATCTCTAAGTCTTCATCCAGCTCCGCAAGCCTCAGTAACTATTTGTTGATTTTATTTGATTCCTTTGGCACTCTCAACGGACGAGTTGCTGGACATGCTTTATTTATCCCTTCCAAAAGCTTGGCTCCCAGGTCTGAGGTCTGAGCTACACGCAACAAGGGCATGGCTCAGGAGCAACTGAGAATCCTCAGGTGCACTGCCAAGAGCCTGGGAGGCACCATGTCAACTGGCACAGGCCATTCTGGAATGTGACTGAGCCCAGAAAACAATATGAATGAATTAAGAAAATCAGCAAAGACCCTGTGGAGTAGAAAAACTGAAACAGGTAGGCCCCAAAATAAGCAACTAAGAACCTAAATAAATAAATACACATGCATGGGAGAAGTATGAAGAAAGAATATTCACATACTTTGACTAAAATTGGCTAACATTTCTTGCTTCTGCAACTTGCAAGTTGAAATTAGTAACTCTCTTTTCATAATGATTAAAAAAAAAAAAAACACTGTGAGATCCCTCAAGATTGGTCTACTAACTCAGGTACATGTTAATTGCTTAACCTAGTGCCGGGCAGGAGAGTCCCTGGGTGGTCCAAACGGTTCATGTGCTCAGCTGCTAACAAAAACACTGGAGGTTCGAGTGCATCCAGAGATGACTCAGATGAAAAGCCTGGTGATCTACTTCAGAAAAATCAGCCACTGAAAACTCTGTGGAGCACGGTTCTACTCTGACACACCTGGGGCCACCAGGAGCCAGAATCAACTCTGTGGCAAGTGGTTAGTGCTTGGCAGGTAGTAAGCAACTGATAAATGTTAGTTATTGTAGTACTACTACCACCGCCACCTCTTCCAGAACCATGGCTCCATCTCTAAATGAAGGGGAAATTATTAAAGAGTAGAAGCAATGAACGTAAGGTACAGTATAGGAAAAATGTACCAAATAAAAAACCAATCAAATGTGTATCATATGGCAATATAAAATATTAGCAATCTTAATCATCTATTTAATATATAAGCATTGGCCCTCTGATAGATATTCTTGGTAGGCTCTCTTGATAGACATCGTAACCATTCTCAGTTGCCTTTCTCTACTGTAGAAGCTGGAAGACGAGGTGCTTGAAATTCTAACTTCCCCATTAATTAGAAGTAGCATGTGATATAGTCCTGATAAAGGAAATATAAATGAAACTCCATGGAATAAATACCCACAAGTAAATTCTCACTACAAGAAAACTCTTGGGCCTTCACGTGATTTTTTTTGTTTTCCCTTCCTGGAATGCAGGCGTGATGCCAGGAGGTGCAACAGTCACCTTATGACTAGGAGGGAAAAAGCCACACATGAAGGACAGCAGAACAGGGAAGTGGACAGCACCTGGATCCCCGATAATATCCTGCAGTTGGCAGCCTTGGATTGCCCACCTCCATGTTTTTTGTTACATGAGTACAATAAATAAACCTCTTGTGTGTGTGTGTGTGTGTGTGTGTGTGTGTCTTCTTACTTGGAGGCAAACATGCTCTGAACTGATACGGTGCTCTTCTATCTCCTTGAAAACGCAATAGCAATATTAATGAAACATGGAAAACAAATGAAACTGTAAAATTAAATGAGAATATTAAAGATACAAATTAAACCCCTTCCAGAATCTGAAAGGAAGATAAACCAAAGCTGGAAAGTTCTAGAAAGGAGGCAGAGCTTGAAGAATGGGTAAGGTGGATTAGGCCTTTGGAAGAAAGGGGAAAAAACCATATAATTGAAGCTCCAGATGTGAGGCATCGAGGAAACCTGTTTGACCACTGAGAAATAAGGAAGGATAAGGTGAGGGCTTGTGAGGCCCTTAGAAATCAGACAACAAGAAATGGGGTACCATCTAAAGTTTTTGAGCAGGTGAATGGCATGATGAAAATGGAATATCATGATGTGTAGCCCATAATAATTTTTAAAATGAATAATATATACTTTAATAAAATATTGTCCCTTAAGGACAGAGTGAAGCATATCATGGGGATGTATAGAGATCTTTTTGTCCTTTTTATTATAAAATATCAGTCTAATTTAATTAATGAGTATGCATTTATCTGGCCAACTGGTCTGAAAAGAAAATGACATGATTAAAGTTTTGGGTGAAAATGATAAAAAAAAAAAAAAAAACCCTTTGACTATAGCGGAAGTCCCTTCTCTTCCAGCCTCTTTGGCCTTGGCTGCAGAAGCGAGATGACAAGGAAACATCATCATTTGGAAAGCGTCGCAATAAGACACACACGTTGTGCCGCTGCTGTGGCTCTAAGGCTTACCACCTTCAGAAGTTGACCTGTGGCAAATGTGGCTACCCTGCCAAGCACAAGAGAAAGTACAATTGGAGTGCCAAAGCTAAAAGATGAAATACTACCAGTACTGGTCAAAAGAAACACCTAAAAATTGTAAGCCACAGATTCAGTCATGGTGTCCGTGAAGAAACAACACCTAAACCCAAGAGGGCAGCTGTTGCGGCATCCAGTTCATCTTAAGGAGTTCAAAGCTTAGTTGCGCAATAAATGTTCTAGTATTACAAATTTTAAAATTAAAAAAAAAAAAAAGCTCCTTTGGAACTAGGAGCTACTAGTCACTCACTATTCAGAAGCATGCTCAAACAAAGTTCATGTGGGAGTTTGCCTGCCATCTTACAGGCTGTAAGGGGAAATGCCAGGATCACATTTACAAAGCACTGCCAACATCTGAGAAAAAGATGAGGCTTAAAATTGTTATCACTTACCTTCATTTTACTTTTTGTTCTGGGAATCTTAACTTATCAGATAGCCAAGAAGACAGGCTAAAGTTTCAGACTCATCGATTTTCTTTTCACTCTTACATTTAAGAGCCAGACTCCTGGCTTCAGATAACAATGATTTAGAGATTCTGTCTGGTTTCATAGGCAGCACAGAATTTGTACTGCCCAATGACTGGAGACAGGCTAGATCATTATCTTTTAGATCTGAAGATATGCGACCAAGGGAACCCAAAGAAGGATGCCAGGCCCCCGCCTCTGTCCTTATTACACTGGACAAGCTCACAAAGCCCATACATTCATACTCCCCCTATCATGCACCCCACCACTACCACTGGCCCCCTTGTCAGTTCCAGAACCAACCATACACAAAGCGGTCAACAAATCAAAAGGATGACCAATAGGCTCAGGACTTAACATTCTCAGCCTGGTCTGGCTGCTTGTGAGCATCTTGCACAGTGTAGAAATGGTATTTGTTGATACAACAAGTCTATTAAAAAACAATCCATTTGAATCCTCCTGAGATATGCTTTTCAAAGGGATTTTTTTTTACTTTCTCTTTATGTGTTCTTAGAAGTATTTTAGTAGGTGTGAGATGTAGACAGAAGCAGAAGTAACTGCCAGTAATCCAAGAGTTCAGAATGTCTACCAAGAGAATATTCACAATGCCCAATTGTCTACATTTGTTTTCTTTTTACACACACATATAACAAACACAGACACAAAATTGAAGCCTTTGGTTAAACTGATGAAGCTTCTCGTTTGTGGGAGATAACTTTGTTTTAAAGAGTTTTATTTCTTTTGGTAGTGCCAATTTTTTTTTTTTTTTAATTAGCGACCTATTCTATATAGAGTGGACAAAAGAGCAGATTCTGAATTTGAATCCTAATTCTGGCACTTATTAGCTGTGTGCTCTTGGGAAAATTATTTCACTTCTCTGTGCCTTAGTTTACTCATCTATAAACAGGACTAATACTAGTGGCTACCACATGACTAAACTAAATCCATTGCCATCAAGTCAATTCTGACTCATAGCAACCCTACAGGGCAGAATAGAACTGCCTCATAGGGTTTCCAAGGAGCAGCTGGTGGATTTGAACTGCTGAAATTTTGGTTAGCAGCCAAGCTCTTAACCATTGTGCCATGATTTATTTATAATGATTAAATGAAATAATATATTTAAAGTGCTTGGTATAGTGCCTGGTATATGATAAGAGCTATGAAAGTGTTATTTCTAGTCATTATAATTTGATCTACTGGAATATTCACTCATTTTGTTACTGAGTCCCTGTTATATGACAGGCATTATTCTAAAAACTGGGGACTCAAAGTGAACAGGACAGATAAGCATCCAGAACTCATGGTGCTTATGTCATAGTGGGTAAGGCGGATGATAAACAGACAACAAATATATATGCGACATCATTTCAGAGAATGATAAATGCTATAAGGGAAAGTTAAGGTTGATGTCATAGAGGGAGACTGGGATCCCAGGCGGGCTAACTTGAGAGTGAGTGGGCGGATAAGTCCTCTCTGATGGCACTGGAGCTAAGACCTCAATTATACCTCCTGGATAAGAAACACTAAGCTGAAGAAGTTGCAGTATTGTCCATTCTCTCAGGATCCCATTATAGTAAGCCCTTTCTGTTTTAACATTACCAATTTTCTTTACATACCATAGATATGTTTAAGGAAGGGGAATAAAATTTAAAGACCAAAACATTTGAAAAGAAAATTAGGAGCTTGTCCTGCTGACAGTTACCCCGAAATCAAGGCACCAACAGGAGAGAGGGAGAGGGAGGAGATTCAGAGGGGGCGCCCTCGTCACTCTTTTTCTAACATCTCATCCTAGCTTGAGCCAGGCAGTTCAGACTTCAGACACCCATGTCCTGTCATTAGTCAACTTCAGGAAATTTTTAGAAATTGTTGCCCAATCTGCAAAGACAGAAGGTAGAGGAAATGGAAAAGTGAGGAGGGAGGAAGTTCTGTTCCTTGGTAGATGATGGAAATCAGGGAAAACATGACCACTGATGTTTGTTCAGTCCAGGCACTTCAAGTTTTGGTGTTGGGGGATAAAGGCTGTTATCTTGTGAAAATGGAACAAACTTCACTGGGTTGGAATGCTAGTCTTGACTCTTATGGGAAGAATATGGTCTGAGCTGTTCTTTGCAAGTGGCCAATGCTATTTTTTTTTTCATTTGCAATAGATCATTCTTGCATCTGTTTAGCCTGTTTTAGCTTACCAAGTGCCCTCATATACAGTATTTTCATTTAATCCTGTTTCCCAGCTCAGATCCTTCAAAGGTGCTATTCCTAGGCCAGGAATTCTTCTCTTCACTTGGCAGATGCTTTCTCATCTTTCAGACACAATCTCCTCAGACAGACCTCCCCTGGCCACCTTATCCAACCAGGCACTCCCAACCACTCTATCCCCCAGTGTGGAAGCCTTTTGTTTTCTTCGGAATCTTTATCCCCATTTATAAATATACACGTTTTGCTTACTTCTTTTTGTCTAGCTCCCTCACTTGGCTGCTGGCTCCACGAAAACAGCACTATGTCTGTTTTACCTACAACACACACTCAAAGCCTTGCCAAGTCCTTGGCAGATACAAGAAGCTCAGTATATGCTGAATAAAAGAGTCAACATCACACACCTGGAAGATGGATATTTTTACAGATGAAGAAACTGAATCTTAGGAATTGCCCAGGATCACACAGCTGGTATTTGGCACAGCTGTGACCATAACTCATGGCTTCTGATGCTTGGTTTTAGTGTCCTTTCTACTAGACAGCATGGGGACAGTGGTGGTTCAGGGGTAGAATTCTTGCCTTCCAGGCAGGAGACCCGGGTTCAATTCCCGGCCGATGCATCTCATGAGCAGCTACCACCTGTCTGTCCATGGAGGTTAGTGTGTTGCTATGATGCTGAACAGGTTTCAGTGGAGCTGTCAGACTAAGATAGACTAGGAAGAAAGGCCTGGAGATTTTCGGAAAATCAGCCAGTGAAAACCCTATGGATCACAACAGCCTGATCTGCAACTAATCACGGGGATGATGCAATACCGTGCAGCCCCTCATTTCATTCTGCATGGGGTTGGCATGAACTGCAGTCGATGCAAAAGCAGCTAACAATATCCACTAGACACCACACAGAAGCCAACTCACCAGTGGCCACCAGGACACTAAAGAGGGACATGAGATTTTCACCTACCCCAGTGGGAGGCAGGTTAAATCAGATGACACTTTAGAATCAGCATTCCCGAAATCCTCACCACAGAGAAGAAGAACCAACAGTCCTGCCCAAGACACATTCAGAGAAGCTCAGGGTTGCAAAGTTTCGACACATCTCCGAGCCCTGCTGGTGGACTGTGTGGGTGAGACCATAGCTCTGCGGTCAGGGCTTTAACCCTGGTCTGACCACTTGCTATCTGTGTAACTTTGGGTAAGTTATTAATGTTTGCGCCTCATTTCTTTATCCTTAACATGGTGACGATAGCCAAACATACCTCATAGCGCTGATGCCACACATACTCTGCCTTGAATACAAGAAAAGTACTTTATAAATAAATGTTGAATAAATATTAAAGGTCCCTGTAGACATGGCACCTTTTCTTTGTGTTAAAAGTCACTCTAAGCTAGCAAGGTGTGGATCAAGGTGAAAAATGGTTTAAAATATATTTGGAACTTTTTTGAGACTCTTAACCAGGCTATTGTTTCTCTATATTGAAATCAATTTAATCACAATGGTTATAATCCCCGAGCTATAAACCAAACCGCTCTCTGCATTGCCCGTTTTGCTTCACCACGTGTCCCTGTATCACTGCTCGTCTTTAACGGCTACATTTTTTCTAGCTTTTTTGAGCTGCTGCACACCCAGCATGATGTCTTAAGATGCAATATGTCAGGTGAAAATGAAAAACACATGTTTTTGCAGCACTTGGTTTCAAGTATTCATGAGTCTCCAAAAAACAGATTTGAGAATAAAGTTTTCAAATAGAGATGGTCTACTGAAATATAGATTTCCAATTGTTGCTGAAGTTGTTATTAAACCAAACTCCCTGTCGTGGAGTTGATTCCGACTCATGGCGATCCTACAGGACATAATAGAACTGCCCCATCAGGTTCCCGGGGCTGTGATCTTTACAGAAGCTGAATGCCACATCTTTCTCCCTGGGAGCGGCTGGTGGGTTCCAACTACCAATCTTTCAGTTGGCAGCCAAGCACTTTAGCCACTATGCCACCAGGGCTCCTGAAGTTGTTATTAGGAATGGGAAATTAATCAGTTAGTTGTTTAAGAAGTGCACAATGTCTGTCATCTTCACAAACTGGCTGGTAGTGGAGAATGACAAATAAAAATTTATCAAACTGAGATGTTTGGTCCAAAAAAGAAAATTCAAAAGAAACAAGACAGCTCTCATTTGGGAGAAGGGATGAATGGGTTTAGCGTTACTTCAAGTGAGTAGAACTATGTCCGATGAGTAAAAGTCCCAGAAAAACATAACTGACTTCATAGAAGTAGCACTTTCTAATAATTCAAGCTGGGGCCCTCCTAACCAAAAGACTGGCAGTTCAAACCCACCCACCACCCTGGGAGAAAGATGTGGCAGTCTGCTTCTGTAAAGGTTTACAGCCTTGGAAACCATATGGGGCAATTCTATTCTGTCTTACAGGGTTGCTCGGAGTGGGAACAGGCTCCAGGGCAGTGGCAACAATTCAAGCTATCCAAGTGGTCATCACCCAGGCAGGCTGCTGGTTGAGCTAGCGAAACCCACAGCACCATCAAACACTGGGGCAGAAGCTTCTCAGGCTATTTGGAAAGAAGTTTAGCAGCCATAGATAGGAAGGCTAGACTGGGAGACCTCGAGGGGACCCTCAGAGTCTGTGCTTTCTGAATGTGCTGTAGACGCCCACCCTTCTGAATCCAACATTGGTCAAATTACCCGTCCACTATTAGAAAAAAAATTCTATATTTGCAGATGCACAGTCAATACCAAAGCTTCTCTGGCTGATGGTGGAAGCTTCAGATAGCAAAGAGCACTTACATGTTTACAATTTCTCAGATAAACAAAGATGAATTTTTAAAATCTATTAGACATCATTGCTTACACAAAGCTGAGACAGATGTTCAGAATATCAGATTCAGGGAGGGCCAAAGCTTTGAAAACAAGATTAGTGGCAACCAAGAAGCAAAGGTGATCTTTGAAGGAGGATGTGATGGCCCTTTTGTTAAGAGGGCCTTCCTAGCCCTAGAAGGCTGCTAAGTTTTCTAAAAGCAACAGACTGTTTGACCTCTGACTGTCCCTGCTATCTTCTGGAGGAGGGAAACTCCTCAACTGCCAGCCCACCTGCTCAACAGTGAACAGAGTTGCTTGTTGGCTGTTCTAGATCCCGTTGCTCTGTCTATAGAGGCCAGAAAGAAGAGTTCAGGAACCAACAACAGCTGAGCAGCTCGCTGACCTGCACCTGGATACATTCCAGAACAACTCTCCCAGGGAAGAAAGGAGGTAGAAGGAGGACAAGGGAGGGGGGCAAGGAAGAGCAGGCAATAAATTAGTCATTTGGATTTCCCCATAGCTTCTTTCTTAACTTACCTGGGTGAATTAATAGGAGTAGTCTAACACTGGTTGAGTGCTTGCTGTGTGCTAAACACTTTTCTTAAGAACTTTCCATGTATTGTCTCATTCAATTCTCAGACAAGTAAACAAGAGGCACCATTTGGTCCAAGATCACATGGGTAATAAGTGGTAAACCCAAGAATTAAACAGAAGCTTGATTTAGTCTCTTAACTACTATCCTAAATCGGGTAAAGAAAAGGGACATTGGGGAGATGAGGCTTTGGGTGTCTGACTTAAGGTTTAAAAAAAATTTTTTTTTTTTTAGTGTAGTTAAATTTATCAATATTTCCTGCTTTTTAAATGATCTTTTTTTCTCCTACTAGATTCCATGAGTCAGGGCTGTCCTTCCTGCTTCTCAAGTATTAGGACAGTGCTTGGCCCATTATAGGAACATAGTCAATATTTGCTGAATGAATGAATAAATGAATGACACAGCAGTGGAAATTTTTTTTTTTTTAAAAAGGGTCTTTCCTAGAAAAGTCATAGAAATATATAAAAAACACCACCACACAGCGTATCATCTCTAATTGCTGAGATGCTGCTGTTTGACTGTATGAGGCCGTCCCGTGACCCCCTTCCACAATACTTGTCTGTCCCCCCATCAGGCGTGTGGTGTTCTCTGAGTCCCCACTTTCTTCTGCCTGAGTTCTGTTCCCTCTAGCTGCCCGCAGAGACATTGCTGAATTTCGTCTCTTCCTCCTTTTCCCACTTGAAACAATCAGCGCCATGCCCCTGGGCTCTGGAGAAGCCTGTTTATTTTCCTTGGGTGCTGAAACATCTTCTGGAAGCTTTAGAGTACGAAGTCGATTGACAGACGCTAAGCTTTCTGGGGCAAATCAGAACTATGAGAGGTGACCAGACTGGAGACGGACAATAAGCAGGCGTGGTTGGTGGCTGTGGCGGCACTGGCAGTAACAGGTCTCCGTAAATAAACAGAGTTGAGTCCAGGAAACCTGTGCAGTCTTGCCGTGTGCGCTGTAACTATAGACCACAGATGTCCTTGGAGCGCTGTCTTTAGTGTCTTACAGACGAGAGATAGGAAAACTATCCCTCACTGGCATCACTTAAAAATACAATGATCATGTTGGCCAATATCATAATAACTGGAGGGGCTGCCTGATATTTATAATGAGAAAACCCCCCTCCTCTGAACTGGGAAGACCTTTTTTAGATCACTGGAAAAGAGAGGAAAGGAGAGGAGTTACTATTGTGTGATGCTAAGTAATCCGGAACTTTCACATAAGTTATATCATTGAATCTGAAAGCAATCCCACAAAGCAGGCCTCGCTGCCTCAGTTTTACAGATGAGGAACCCAGGCCCATCTCTAAGCGCACACAGGAACAGTGGTCCTGCTCTTTGCACTAAGCCACGTACGAGTTTTGATTTCTCGAGCACCTAGTATGTGCCAGCAGGCATTGTCATAAAAATGATTTCTGGTGATCAGCTTGGTTTGTCTCAGGCTGAAGATGAGCTGAAACATCTTAGCCATGAAAGGCTTTGGCCTCTTTCTTTTTAAATTTTGCTTAAAATATATATATATATGTAACAAAACATATCCATTTCGATATTTTTTACATGTACAAGTCAGTGACATTAATTACGTTCCTTATGCTGTGCAGTCATCACTATTTTCTGTTTCCAGATTTTTCCATCCCCTTTAACAGAAGCTCAGTGCCCCCTGAGAGGCTTTGGCCTCTTGCAAGGATGTGGCTGGAAAGGCCCAGACACCAGGGCTCGCTGGGCAGGCAGCCCAGCCCTCCTTGCCTTTTACTTCAAAAGCACTACGAATATTTCCTTTATTCTGGGAATGACTATCACTTATAGCAAAAATCTCTTTTCACTTTTCGAGAGACAGGTCATGGGAACTACAATTGGCCATTTAAATGAATTTTACATATTTCTGAGTTATGGCCTTTCAGGGTCTTGGTATTCAAATTTAAGCCAAAAAATTAATCTAGACCAGTGTTTCCCAACCATGACTTCATATTAAAAAAAAAAAAAAAATACTGATGCCTGGGCTCCACCCCAGAACAAATGAATCAAACTTCTCTCCAGGGGTGGGGCCCAGGGTTTGGTATTTTTTTAAAGCTCCCAAGTGAAAGCAGCAGGTAATCAGGGTTGAGCCACTCTTTAAACTCATGGTCCCAGCATCATTTTATCTAATAACAAGAACTGAAGTTCAAGTTGCCTTGAAAATTCAAGGCGATCTTACATTTTTCTCCATGGAATGTTGTCTATTAGAAACTCGAAGCTACAACAGCAAGGCAATTGTGATGGGAATTCTGGAACACATCCCCAGCAGCCAGAGTAGAAGACAAGCAAAGAAAGAAAGAAGATATGAACCACCACGTTAATTACGGAAAACCAGAAGCCCTGGAAGAAGGCCAGGGGTGTGGCCGAGTGGATAGGAGTAGGGGACAGGAGAAATTTGGGGGAATTAGAAATTTTAATAATTTTGTCAAAGGTTACAATTGGATGCTGATTGTTTCTAACTTATTGCAAGCCTTGAGAGCAAAAACAGTGAGGAAAGAAACTCCTGTCTCACTTTCTGGCTGCTTTTCATTTCTCTAGTTTAGGGACAGAAAGGAAATGAAGCCTTCCTGGTACTTCTTTCCTCAAATCTGATTCAGGGTCCCCAACACGCTCCTTTTCTGAACACCAGGGGGAGTAAGACTTACTCTGCGTCTTTCACCAGACCTTTCACTAGAGCTTGAGAAAGAACAAATTCTTGCTTATTCTTTACACCCTTTCTTGATGGGCTCTTCCTTCTCCCTCTGACTAAAGAAACAATCTATTTGTACTCATTTAAAAATCGCCCTTTCAAAGCAATAAAATGGATTCTATTCATCACCCAAAATCCCTGGGTGGTGAAAATGGTTAAACGCTACTAACCGAAGGGTTGGCAGTTGAAAACCACCATAGTTGCCCCAGAAGAAAGGCCTGGCAATCTACTTCTGAAAGATCACAGCCATTGGAAACCCTATGGAGCACAGCTGTACTCTGACAGACATGAAATCTATGAGGCAACAACTGGTTTGATTTGGTTTTATTCATCACCCCAAGATTTAAAATGGCAATAAGGGGCGGAAGTTAAGAGAGTAGATGCTGGTACCAGACTACCAGGATTTGAAGTCCAGAAACAGTACTGAATAGCTGTGGGGCCATGGGCAGCTTATTTAGCCTCTCATGCCTTGATCTTCCTGTGTGTAAAACGGGAATAATAATAGTAATTTGCCTCATAGGATCATTGTGAAGATTGTTAGGTTAACATACATAAAGCTTGGACCATGTCCCAGCATATAGTAAATGTTGTTGTTGTTAGGTGCCGTCGAGCTGGTTCCGACTCCTAGCGACCCTATGTACCACAGAATGAAACATCGCCCAGTCCTGTGCCATGGTCACAATCACTGTTATGCTTGAGCCCATTGCTGCAGCCACTGTATTACTTCATCTCGTTGGGGGTCTTCCTCTTTTTTGCTGATCCTCTACTTTACCAAGCATGACGTCCTTCTCCAGGGACCTTCCTGATAACATGCCCAAAGTATGTAAGATGCAGTCTCGCCATCCTTGTCTCTAAGGAGCATTCTGGTTGTACTTCTTCCAAGACAGATTTGTTCATCCTTTTGGCAGTCCACAGTATATTTAATATTCACCAACACCACAATTCGAAGTCATCAGTTCTTCTTCAGCCTTCTTTATTAGTAACTACTCAATGAATATTAGCTAGTGCTATTATCAGACAGACTACCAAAGTAACTTTATTTAAATTTGAACTCTTTCAAACTTCAATCACTCCAAATATTTTATACTAAAAGTCACACAACTCAATTAGCAGGAATGGTAAATTTTAGCCAGTAGAGAATTTAACAAAGGACAAATGATATTTTAAGGCAGAAACAAATGTCATTTCTCATACACAATAAAGATGACTTATTCTGGGGCTATATAATAAAGAATATACAGGAAATAATCCATTATATCATCATGAAATGGCTAATTTACGTTTTAAAAATAAAATAACATCCCAAAGAATGAACTAATAAAAAGAGTGTACCCTAAGATAAAAGACAATAGTCAGTTAGGCCATCATTGTCATATATTTTTCCCAGAGGATGTAAAACATCAGGCGAAGAAAAGGAGCAGACAGTATTTCATGGCAACTTATGTGCTTTTTTAGCTGACAATAGCTAAATACTCCAACAGTAGTTATTTCACTAAAATGCAAGCACTTTTATAATTTCACAAAATTGCTTTTATTGAAATAGATTATCCTCCATGATGTTACACCATTTTAATAAAACAAGCAACCAGTAAGGAAGACCTGGGTCAGTTTTCCCCCCATGAAGAATGATGGTGCTTTTTCCATGGACGGAGGCCATGAAATAAACACTGCTGTATCGAGCATTCCTGATGACGAGGGAGAACTCCACTTGCGTGCTTTTACATACAAGTGCACATAACTTTTTTCCCCTGTGGATCTGCAGCGAGGCAAGGCAGTTGCCTTGGCTGTACGGAATTCAGCAAAGAGAAATGCATGACCAGTGACCACACACTCGCATCTGGATGAGGTTTTGGCTGACTGCACTTTGGGATTTTAACTCCAGCCACTAACAAGGATCCCCTTCTTTTTGACTATATAAGTCAATCCGAGAGCCACAGGGTAGAGTGAATTATTTTTGTAGTTCCTTCCATTTCTGCCAGGCACTGAATACAGATAGGAGAGACTGACTATCTCACCCTGTGTTCCAGCTGCAGTTGAACGTACCAACGTCTGGCAAGAAATCGGAATGACGGGTGAGGTAGCTGTTTCAGAGAGCAAAGTAAAACTCATCCTTTTCACTGACCAGACTGAGATGAATTAAGAAGAAACACCTGACAATCTACTTCCAAAAGTCAGCAGATGAAAACTCTGTGGATCGTAATGATCCCAGGACCAGGCAACATTTCATTTTGTTGTGCGTGGGTCATGAGTGAGAGACCAAGTCAATGGCAGCTAACGACAATCAACATGTGTGGGGAAAATGGAGAAAGAGACAGTAGATCCTCACTATTCACAGACTCCATATTTGCAAACTTTCACTTGTTCACTATAATGTATTTGTAACCCCAAAATCAATACCTACAACACTTTCACAGTCATTTGTGAACATGTGTAGAGTGACAAAAAAATTGAGTCACCCGACACAACATTCCCAGCTGAGGATGAACAAGGCAATGGCAGGCCTTCTTGTTTCAGCTCATAATGTAAGCCAGTGTCCTTTTCATGGTCTAGTTAGTTCCACAGCTTTTGCAGTTGTGTGCTCTTAGTTGGTGATTTCACTGTTTAAAATGTTCCCCAAACGTAGTGCTGAAGTGCTATCTACTATCCTTAGTGTATGAAGGCTGGTGTGCCTTAAGCAGAAAATACATGTGTGAGATAAGCTTGGCTCAGGCATGAGTCACAGTGCTGCTGGCCATGAGTTCAGTGTTAATGAATCACAATATATATTAAATAAGGTGTCTTTAAATAGAAAAACATTTTTTAAAAGGTTCAGTATTCATCAGCTGACAAAAATGTTGTGACCAGAGGCTTGCAGGAACCTAACCCCGTATTTCCCCTAGGAACAACGGTTCAGTGGTAAATAATTCAGTGTTCATGGTAACTTTATAGGACATAACTACCATGGATAATGAGAATTATCTGTATCTGACAGCATAGCACATGAGTCAAAAGCTTGGCCTGGGCCTGCACTACTTAGGCTTGACTCCAGCTCCATGCTTACAAGCCCTATAACTTGAATTCAGTTGTTTCAACTTCCTAAGCCACGAATGGTAATGCACTTGGCTGTTAACCAAAAGCTTTGAGTCCATCCAGAGGCACTTCAGAAGAAAGAGCTAGAAATCTACTTTAGAAAAATCAGACACTAAAACCCTATGGAGCACAGTTCTACTCTGACACACATGGGGTCCATGAGTTGGAATTAACTCAACAGCAACTGGTTAATAACAGTATCCATCCTATAATGTGGTCATGAGAAATGAGACGGTGCATATAAAATCCTGGCAGAACACTAGCTTATAGTAAATGCTTAGCCAATGTTAGTTAAGGAGCCCTGGTGGCACAGTGGTTAAGAGCTCGGCTGCTAACCAAAAGGTCAGGAGTTCAAATCCACCAGCTGCTCCTTGGAAACTCTATGGGGCAGTTCTACTCTGTCCTATAGTGTCACTATGAGTCAGAATCAACTCGACAGCAATAAGTTTAATGTTAGTTAAACACTTTATTCTACACCATATTTTTAAAAAATCTGACAAAAATCCTATGAGGTGGATACTGTTGCATTCATTTTGCTGATGGGAAACTGAGGTGCAGAGATATTATATGACTGGCCCATGGTCACCCAGTGGAGGAAGTTGGGCAGTAGCCAGACTGACTGGCTCTAAAGCCTATGCTTGTAACTTCTGCTCCAGTACCTTGCATTCACTGACCTATAACACAAAATTCCAGAAAGTTAGGACTAGTGAGCTCTCAGACTAACAGGGCCAGCCCTTCTTTTTACCAGTAAGGAATAAAATTGAGAGGTTCAGTGATCAGGTTAATGGTGGGGTAGAAGTAGGGTACAAGAAATCAGTTCTTCAGACTCTTTGCCCAATGATTTTTCTTCTGTTGGTTCATATCCCTAGCAAAGACAACAAAGAGCACATTGAGAAAAATGCTCATTTGAGACACAAAAATGACAAGAGTGTTGCCTGGGGTAAGGCAGAGGTAGATGGTTAAAGGAGGAGCCAGACATACCCTCTTTTGTACAAAGCTTATTAGTTTACTATTTAAAAATATCGGTTGAACTCGGTATGAAATTCAACACTTTGGAACTGCAAACAAACTTGAGATTTCCAAACCTGCTAAAACCAGACCAAACCAAACCCTCTGCCATCGAGTCGATTCCGACTCAGCAACCCTCTAGGGCAGAGTAGAACTTCCCCATAGAGTTTCCAAGGAGTGCCTGGTTGATTCGAACTGCCTGCCGACCACTACACCACCAGGGTTCCCCAAACCCATTATTACTTATTAATTGCTTACTAATTGTTTTTTTTCTATTATTTTTCTATAATTGTTACTTGTTACTTTATTAATTGTTACTAATTAAACATCTGTTACGAAAAAACTGTAAGTCTTAGCCAAACCAAAGAACAATTAACGTAATCAAATGTAAACAGAAAAGTGTTATTGTTCTTTCTCTGTCTCCCAGTTCTTTCTTGCTCTGACATTGGCCTCAAGTATACACACTTGCAAACTTGGAAGGAAAAAATTAAAATGAGTGAATTACTCAGTGCCTGCTTCTTCTTTGGCTTCAGAATTCACACAAATTAGACCTGCAGGGTATAAAGGTTTACTTGTTTAATCAGCCTCAATGTTCTATTTGCATTATGCATTGGCTTGTGTATTTGGGAACGCTATTTATTTGTATGCAACCAGAAAATGCTATCTGGTTTAGACTGAATACCTGTAGAGAGCAGCAAGTCTTATTTATTTAATGATGAATCCAGAATCTCCGCTAATGGTGGTGGAAATCATCATCATCATTGTCGTGGTCATAATTATTGCTTTATCATACTTCTGGGGTTTGGCCTCAGACAGAACTTCTATTGCAAAATTGCAAGGTTGGCAACAGGTACATAATCTTTCTCCCTTTTATGAATATTGATGTTTTTCATTCTTTTTTGACTTATTTTCTTTAAAAAAAAAAAACTCATTTGCACGCTGCAGAACTTTTCCAGCTTGCGGAAGATGTTGGTATTAAATCCTGCTGTTTCTCTATTTAAATCACCCAAAAGCAGTCTAACAGGACATAGAAAGACTTATCACCAACAGAGAGTCATGGGCAGAGGAATCAAATGGAAAGAAAACTCCTCACCAAGATATGTTTTCACTCGCATTAGTCTGTGGTTAGAAACAAACACTCCCTATACAATCTGTTTCTTTAAGATTCTAAAAATAAATTGACCTGTAAGTGACTTTGCTGTAATACATACAGTGAGTCAGATCAAGGAGTAAGAGCCATTTATAGGATGTGAACTAAACGCTGGCCCGAGACAACCATTTAACCCTTACCAAACAGAAAAGCAGCATTTCAGATTGTGCCGAGTTTGATCTGCAAAGCTATTTTGAAACATAAAGATTTTTTTTTTTATGACCCTGGCTAAAAATATGAGAATACAGCCATAGTCTATGAGAAGTTCAAAACATGTGGCAACAGGAAGACTGGTCTAAGTGTGCACCAAACATACTATAGAAGTGTGCATAGTCATATGTATATAAATAGAGATTGCATTTGGTGCCGAGAAACAAGTTATCATTCTACACATTCTCCTACAGAGAAGTAGGTGGAAGTATTTTGACTTGCATGGCTTGGTGCCTGAGAGTGGCTCTGTGTGATTTAACAATAAGTCATTTCATAACTCTGAGCCTCAGTTTCTTCACCTGGAAAACAGGTGGAAAAAAAACATAGTTCCTACCTCTGGAGGCCGGTGTGAGGATTAAGAAAGATAATGCATATAAAGAACTTGGTAAACATAATAAGATTTTAAGGAATGTAGGCTACTATCCTGTTCTCTTTAGCTCAGGCAATTACAGGATAATGCAGTCTTCCTCTCTTTGCTCTTTTCTATGCCTTTGGGTGCCCCTTCATTTCTAGAACGTGTCTTCACATTTTTGTAAATAGCTGCCTTAGAGGAAAAGTCTGGTGGCTGGAGTTTGGCAAGGGTTTTCTTCCCCCTTCTGCTTGACTGATGTAATGAGCATCTTTAAGAGATATGATTACAGGAAAGAAAGAGACTGCATGTGTGTAAGAATTCACGTTTCAACAAGAGGAATTTACCACCTCCTTTCAGTCACAGGCAAACATATCAACTGTTGGGTGGTCACATTGCCTACACACAGGCCTCAAACCTGGCACACTACAAAGACCTGCATTATAAGGAATATGACTTCATATCACAATGTTAATCACTGACCTCCACCCTGGTAATAAGATTCTTTTTGGCCCTTGTACAATTGTAATCCACCTGAGACTTCCGAACCATCTACTCAATAACAAATTGGCAGCAAGTAATAGGCAATTCCACCTTGGTGTTTGGATAAGTTTATTTTGATTAGAGGCTCTTCCTCAGTTAAAAAATAATAAAAAATAAATCAACCATTTTTAGTTTTCCTTTCACCTCTGGATGCAGGTTGTCCTTAAGCGACTGTCATTAAGTTCCAGTCGGCATGCATGCTTAGTATGACGACACCACCCTGTCTTCCAGGTGTGGCTTCAGGGTCACATAGAACATTTGCAACTCAAAGGTTTACTTCACAGTGCAACAGGGACACTTTCTGCTACTCAGGGGGGTGAGATCATGGTGCTGGAATGGATTTATCGCTGTTTTAAACGAATGGGGTTGAAGTCAATCTACTGACCTTGATTGGGAGTCTAGTGAAACAGGCTGTGCAAAACAAGGCGGATGAAACAAGGAAAAAACCACAACACATGCAGCCACTTTGTTCAGAAGGTGACGCTACTGAATTTGGTCTGTGAAGACCTTGTCACATGAAGGTCCAGAAATAGTTATGACCTAAACATGGGGGTAGGAGACTACCCATTTAGAAATGAATGGACACATTCCATTGTGGTTGTATAGTGTTTTAGATCTATTTTGGGGCAAAAGGGATATTGTAAATACTTTCCCTTGTTTATAACTATTTTAACCCAAACTTTCTGCTTCTCAACATTTTACAGTGATTCTGCATGCCAATAATTTTCTGACATACCACCTGACCTAGCAAATATTATTCTAGCAGAGACACAGGATTCCCTGTGACTCACTGGGTCCACAGGGCCAGCCAAGACCAACTTGGGCCTTGTGACTATTCCTAGTCTGGATATCTCTAGGGTCTGCCCTAGTCTTACTACATAATTCCAAGGCTGCTCAGTTCTGATGGCCCTCTGGAGATGCTGCCATATTAGGCACATGGAAATGTCCACGTCACTCAGAAATAATTTTGAAAGTAGAGATTTAACATGACTTTTTGGATTAGCATTCAATTCCAAATTTGGGACTGGGGTTCAGGTGAAATTAATTTCAGGGACTTTTCATTGGATTTGGTTTTATAAAACATTAATGCCAGCCAGCATTCCTTTAACCTCAATACCAACTAAATTGTGGAGTGTACCCCTTTTCCCACTTTATTTTTTCTTTGATAACAGTATTTCTATGGCAGAGGACATGGGAGTCTCTATAGACAACTCCTGACTCTAGGGTCATTGGCTCGATAGGCTTATTACTGAATTCAGGTCATTCTGTGGTCTCCTTGACCACGATGGCTCTGGATGCTGATAAAAGAGTCAAAATGAGAAGAATCTGGAGCCAGATATAAAAAGGTGAATGGTATATGCACGTGGATATATTGTTCCTGGCCTTGGTGGGCATGACTTCAGAGAAGAAGGATACCCTATAAACATTCTTTCCTTTTATAATAGAATTCCCTTGTAAAACTGTTCACTGTGACAGTATTAGTGGGACCACCTTGGCCATACTAAATGCTTCATATGTGTTATTTGATTTAATTTAATCTTTATAACCACCTGTGAGGTTCATTCGTATTATTATCCCCAGTTTTCAGGTGAAGAAAGGAGGCCAAGAGCAGCTAAATCACTTGCCCAAAGTCTCAGAGCAGTAAGCGGTGGAGTCAGCACTCAGGCCTACCCCCTCACATTGCAAGTAGGTTCTGCTTATCTCCAAAGCCCATGCTCTTCGTCATCAGCCAATAATGTTCTCCATTCATCAAGATTTCATTTTCTGAAATGAAAATTGTTTCAAATCTAAAAAAAAAAAACCACTATAAAGTTACGGTTTTGAATTTCCTAGAAGAATCTATGGGAAGATTGCAAAAATTGTGTCTCTTGTTGTTGTTAGGTGCCATTGAGTTGGTTCTGACTCATAGTGACCCTATGTACAATAGATTATTTTTGACTTCTAATTTTTCTAGATTCATGCTTCATACATTCCACATTTCAATTATTAATGGATGTTTGCAGCTGTTTCTTCTCATTTTCAGTTGTGCCACCTCAGCAAATGAAGGTCTCAAAGCTTGACTCCATCTACATCATTAAGGTTGACTCTACTTCGAGGAGGCAGCTCCTTCCCAGTTGTATCCTGAGTGCCTTCCAAATTGAAGGGCTCATCTTCCAGCACTATATCAGACAGTGTTCCACTGCTATTCATAAGGTTTTCACTGGCCAATTTTTTCAGAAGTAGATCGTCAGGTTCTTCTTCCTAATCTGTCTTAGTCTGGAAGCTCAGCTGAAACCTGTCCACCATGGGCAGCTCTGCTGGGATTTGAAATACCGGTGGCACAGCCTCCAGCATCACGGCAACACATAAGCCACCACATGGTTCGACAAAGTGACAGAAGAGTGGTGGGTGTCTCTTACCTGCCCATGTTAAGTATATCTCTGGTTCAAACTGGAAGGGATGAATTATTGTACAATTTTGAAAGTTACTATTTTTAGAGTCTTCATTGATTCAAGTCCATTTCACTATAAGGGTGTCCAAATTAAGTAGTTTACAAACTCATCAAATCCCATTAAAAAAAAAAAAAAAGCCTCTTACATTGAAGTATCCTAGATTAGATAAGAGAAAAGTTACTACCTGCTAGAAACTGCAAGGGATAACAGTAACTTATTACATTTGTATGGCAAGCAACAGATTTCAAAGTAACTTTTATAAACATTTGTTGCTTTTTGTTTGTTTTATATAAAACAAGCAGAAGAGGCACTATTTAATAAGATTGAGGCTCAGAGATGTATAACAACTGGCTCAAGATCACACTTTTAACACATGACCACAAATCAGGTTCTGTGATGCTATGTTCAGTTCTATTTTCCCACAGACCTCTGCTTCGCCACAAGACTTGGAAAGGGCCATTTGTGCCCAGGGTTTGCTATGTTGCCATCCCGGAGTAACAAGGACAGGCTTAGATGTGTGTCTTCCCCACTGAAGAGAAAGGTGTCTGTCTCAATGAAGAATGACAGGCACCAAACAGTTTTCTCCTTTATAGCTCTCCCAAAAATCTCACCCAGATATAGCAAGCCAATGAGAGAGGAGGCATTTTCCCAGCTGGAAATTTTTACCACTGGGGGACAGGCATTCCTTGTGATACCCAGGCACCCTTTTTGCTGGGTGAATGATAGCCTTGGGTAATCTTTCTCTTCCAGAACCAAGTAATGGACTATCAAGAGCAACTTTGGATTCTCTCTGGCTGGGTTCAAATCCCACCCCTACTGTTTAGTTAGGAAGAAGGCCTGGTGATCTACTTCTGAAAATTACCCAGTGAAAATCCTTTGGATCACAACAGTCCAATTTACAACCGACCATGGGGATAGCAGAGGATTGGCGAGTGTTCCTTCAGTTGTGCGTGGGGTTAACCTGAATCAGAGGCCAACTCAAAGGAAGCTAACAACAACAACAACTGTAGTAGCTGTGAGCGTTTGAGAAAGTTCTATAATTTCTCTGTGCCTCGTTTTCATCTGAAGAAAAATGTGAATGAATATTAGAGTATCTACCTCATAGGATGAGTTTGGAGCTCAAATTAATTAAACGTAAAGTGCTTAGAACAGGACTTGGCAATATGCCTGATGAGTAGTGATTTTTTTTAATCTTAAACAATTAATCCTTCGAGTTTTTTTACCTTCAAAGTGAGAATAACGATAAACCCTGTAACAAGAATCAGATCCCATCCTTTATATATCATAAGATGCTCTATGCACGTAGAAAATGACTGCTGTTGAAGAGAAAGTTGCATTGTCTGAACTATACTCACCTTCTTGTTGCAAAGAATTTTCTTTCTCATCAAATGTGGGGGGTGGAAGGGAGGGAGGAGGAGTTAGTTAATTCTGATCTCTAGCTTAACTCCACTGATAGTTTATTAGCCAGGAATCAAGAGATTGTGGAGGTGCTGTCTAGCCTGGAGCAGGTCAGTATACCCAAAGCCTAAAGGGTCTCCATCTCCCAGGGGACGCTCACAGAGATTATGGTGCTGGGATGGGAAGCAGGACGCAGCTGTGTGTGGCTGTATCTGTGGATAGATCTAGAATCAGAGAGCCCTACCGGTCTTGCAGGATTACCTGGGCAAAGCCGGCAGGCAGCCTGGAACCCTGAAAAGTGGGGCAAATGTTGACTGTGTGGGTGGCTGCTTGGTGAGCCTGGGGCAACGTTAGTCCTGAAATCAGAGTGCAGTTGGGACAAATGAGGGAAACTACAGTTATCTCCTCTTTTTTTCTTTAGCTACACCCAGGGCCACATCATGGTTTTACCGGGTGGCACACACATGCACACGGAACTCTGTGGTCTTCAAGGAAGCCATAGCTGATAAATGGGGACAGGTGTTTCCCATGCCGTGCTCTAGCTCACTGTGTACACTCGGCACTGATGGCACCTCCCGCAGGCTTCTCTGGTTCAATCAAGTTCTACCCAACTCTCCACGTTCAGCTTCAATGCCATCCCCTTTACTAAGCTGCCCTTCAGTCCTTCACCTAGAACTAATCTCTTTCTACCATGTCCCCACAAAGTTTTTCTCGGAACATCTTTAATGCTCAGCTCTCAAACTCTGCCTTGTTTTATAATAAGTTGTGTTAAAATGTCTCCACTCTACTAGATTATAAGGAACAGTCTCTTGTCATCTCTGTGTCACTCTGACGCCTATGCCACATGCTGCTCAGTGGAGATGCTCAATAAGTATTTAGCCAGTGAATAAATATTTGTTGGTGATAATTACATTGAATCGAGAACTCCATGGCCTCTAAGAAAGGCTCTGATTTTTTTTAATGGAGCATTGCTCTTTTCCCCCCATTACTCAGATGTTTTATAACATCTGCCAGGCACTGCACCCAACTCCCAGTATTAAATTACTAAAGGTACAGTACCTTCTATTACAAAGCATTGGGTGAAACTGTGAAGATGGAAGCCCTGCATTTGCTCCCAGTTTCAGAGGTAAGACTGTTGACTTGATTTTCATGCTTATTCTTTCACAAGCCAGTGTGATTGAAGTTGTGGGTTTTGGAGTTGTGTTTTCTTCTTTCCTTCCTCTGCTCATCCCCTTAATCCCAGCCACTCCTACTTCACTTACTCAGAGTGGACCGTAAGGTGAATGAATGAGAAACCAGGGTCCATGTTTCTTAATTGGAATCGGGGACTGTCCTAAAATTAGAGTTCATGCTTCTAACCTGTGTTCATTCATTAGTTGTGAGAGTACAAGAGAAATGGGGAATGGAATGCAGGAGGAGACCTTGGAAGAAGGGTCATTGATCATATTTTTTTTTCTACAATTTGAGATCAACATCATCCTACAAACAATAATGAGAGTCCTACAGATGTTCTTCTAAATTGTCTTCCCTCCCAGGGATACTGTTAAACATCCCCTAGTGCTGCCACTGCCCAGCAAGAGACTTTCCAAGGGGAAAGTTCCAAACTTAGCTCTTGAAACATGGCATCATACTTAGGGATTATTTCAATAAGGATTTCCAAGAATCCCGACATCCTACCTCAATCCTCTGAACTTCAGGCTGAGACTTCAAGAACGGGTGTTGCTGTTGCTAGGTGTTACCAAGTCTGCCTTCAACTCATGGTGATGCCATGGACAAAGGAACAAAACGCTGCCCAGTTCTATGCCATCGCTACCATTGGTTGCGGATCAGCTCATTGTGATCCACAGGGTTTTCACTGGCTGATTTTTGGAAGTAGACCGCCAGACCTTTCTTCCTAATCCATCTTAGTCCGGAAGCTGCACTGAAATCTGTTCAGCATCATAGCAACATGCCAGGCTCCACGGACAGACGGTGGTGAATACGCATGAGGTGCCCTGGCTAGTAACTGAACCCTGTCTCCCGCATGGAAGGTGAGAATTCTACCACTGAACCACCAACACCCCCAGGAGCCCCCAAAAGATAATTGCCCACAATGCCCACTCCAAAGTGTTACGCTTTATAGGGGCAGAGATAGCATAAACTCTTGTTTAAAGAATGAAAAAATAAGTGAACTATTGAATAAATGCGCATATAAATGAAATACTGCATTACAAGTCTTAACATTTAGCTCTTTTTGGCCACTGAATTTCTAAATATGCTGGCACGGGCTTATATATTTTTTAATAATAATTGAGAATCATAAAATGTTTTAGCTGAAAGAGACCTTAGTAGTAGAATCTTTAAACATAATTTTTAAAGTCATGGCCTTATTTGTTCAAATGAAATAGAATTCCTGTATTTTTACAAAAATAACCCACACCTTTTGTGTCTGGTTGCCAGTCACGCCCTCCATGGAGGGGTTTGTGAAGGTGCCTCATGAGGAGGGTGCAATCAGCAAACACAGAACGTAAGCATTATTTTTGTAAAAATATGGTATACAGCTTGTCCAAGGTCATACAGACCTCAGAGGTAGAGCCAGGGCTGCTCTCTCTCTGTTATGGGTGAAAGATTATGAGGTTTTAGTCCCTGTGGTTGTTTTAAAAAAAAAAAAAAAAAATTGCCATCGAATCAATATGGGTATTCATATGGGTAAAAGGACATCCCTCTGACATTGAAATAAGTGGGCTACCAGATTAAGAAATTTGGATTGAACTTCAGGGTAACCATGCAGTTGATGAGGGAAAGGTTCTTTTTGTAGAAATAGTCCAGCTAATAAATGAAGAAGGAATGATAGAATTAGGCTTCACCATTTTGCCATTCCTAAAGAAATAATATCCAAGCCATGGTATTTTCAATCACCTCATATGCATGCTAAAGCTGGAAAATGAATAAGGAAGGTCGAAGAATTGATGTCTTTGAATCATGGTGTTGGTGAAGAATATTGAATATACCATGCACTGCCAGAAGAACGAACAAATCTGTCTCGGAAGAAGTACAGCCAGAGTGCTCTGTAGAAGTAAGGATGGCAAGACTTTGTCTCACATACTTTGATCGTGTTATCAGGAGGGATCAGTACCTGGAGAAGGACATCGAGCTTGGTAAAAGGGTCAGCAAAAAAGAGGAAGACCCTTGATGAGATGGATTGACATAGTCACCCCAACAATGGGCTCAAGCATAACGATTCTGAGGATGATGCAGGATGTGGCAGGGTTTCGTTGCTGTGAGTCGGACCTGACTCAACGGCACCTGACAGCAACAGCAAATAGATAATAAGGCGCCTTTCATAAAGATTACAGCCTTGGAAACACTGAAGGGCAGTTCTTCTCTGTCCTATTGGATCACTATAAGTTGGAATCGACTCGACGACAACTGGGTTGGTTTTGGTTTTTTAAAGAAATAATGAATGTAGACAATGGTTGTCAATGGCTGCTTACCTCACAAAGACAGAGACAACCTGACATGTGGTGACACCTGATAGGAGCATATCACTCCACCTGTGGAATAACTTTTTTTTAGTCCTGATTAAAATAAAAGGCAGAAGAAAATTATGAGATAATCGAGGAAATCTGAAGGATACTTCAAAACAATAGAGAATTATGTAGCTAATTTTCTTAGGTGGAAAATAGTATTGCAGTTACTTTTCTTTAAAGAATGCTTATCTTTGACATTTAAATGCTTATAGATGAAGTGCAATGATATCTGGGATTTGCTTCAAATAACCTGGGAAAAGTCTGGGAGTGGGTAGTCACACCAATGAAACAAGACGGGCTCTGAGTCGTCCAAGCTGCATGACGAGTCTGCGGGAGGCCATTATCCTATTCTCTCTACTTACTCATATGTTTGAAATTTTTCACAATAAAAACTTTTTTTTTAAGAAGCTTTGTTCACAATTTTAACAATAGATGTTGTTGGCGGGTATCATCAGGTTGATTTTTGACTCACAGTGATCCCACGAGACAGAATGGAAGTGCCCCATAGGGTTCTCTAGGCTGTAATCTTTACAGGAGTGGATGGTCAGGTCTTTTTCCCTTGGAGCTACTGTGTTGGTTTGAACTGCCAAACTTTCGGTTAGCAGCAGAGCGCTTAACCTTTGAGCCACCAGGGCTCTTTTAACAATCAATAGTTTTTCTCAATTGTTTTTTTTTTTTTTTTAAAAAAAAAAAAAGAGCAGAAAGCCAGAAATGAATTTCCTATGAAGAACAGAAGCTTTTGGAAATTCAGGGCACCCTCATTATGAGTGAGACATGAGGAGCCTCTGGGGAGTGATTAACAAAGAAGATCCAATCTATACTATACGAGGCCATATAGTAAACTATACTAGCTCAGCATAGGGCACCTGCTGTGGGGGAAGGTAATGTCTCATAGGAAAGATATGATCTCACTGACTTAGTCTTGGTTTCACTACCCACAGGGTATGGGTGGCAAAATCTACCTTGGCTCTGTATGTTTTAACTAAATTATAACAGGGGATTCTGAAGCTACAAATTTTGCAGTGTAATTAAAAGATCACTTCATAACCACAAGATCAAATCCCAAATGAGTATCATAAATGGCTGCCATTGGAACGAGTTCTAAAATACCCTCTAGACATAACACTCCCAAAGGAGATCCGAATGCTCCAGGCCGGCAGAAGCCTACCTGGATGAAAAGTTGCCCCTGAAAAGCTATACCGGCTTGTACACTGGAAAAGGCATTTATGACTCTAAGCTACCTTGATCCCATTTGTAAACTACTACTGTGGTGACTTCTTAAAATTTAGATTTGACAAGCTGAAGAAACAAAGATTTCCACAAAATACCTAGTGCACGTATACAAATATGGCTGGTTGACTCAGATCCAAATGCATCAAGTACCAACTACAAGAATTTCCAAAAGAGACTCAGAGCAGGTAATGACTGGTTATCAGTGGGTAAAATCAAAGCACATGGAGGATCCCAGAGCTTGCCTCTAACTTTGTCCTTCAAAAACTCAAGTCCAGTGCAGTGATCGTTCTTTATTCAACTCACATCAAGCAGTAATGATTTTCCACTCGGGAGTAATGACTTGATCATCTGACACCTCTGAGTCATCAAGCCCCATGGCAATGCATGAGGTCACATTTACACCTCAGTTGTGCTTTCAACTCTGTTCTCACCCAGTCTTCCATCTTGGCTGCATCTGGGGAAGGTTCTCAGTTCCACACCCAACATACTGCAATAAACCTTAAAAATTCTTAGTCACACATTTGCAATGAGACTATTTCAAGGGGAAACACATATTTTTATTTATTTGGCCAAAACAAACCAAAAGTCCGAAACGTGGACATTGTGGAGCCCCCACTATTTCATTACTGTGAGACATAGAAGTGAGAATATTTTCCTTTGTAGTTCTAGCAAGCAGGTAGACGTTTATCGCCCAGGACATTCTACAATGGACGCCTAATGAGATACACTAGACCTCTGGGTGATTCCAAATTCCTGCATGGAAAGAGTTTGACTTCTTTTTCTATAATGATTGTATTTGGGGGGAATGAATAAAAACGGTGAAAATTTTCAATACATCATTTGTTAAGGGTTAAGTACAAAAATCTTGTTAAACAATAATGGGATTTGTCTGTGAAACATTACACTCTGAATATTTTCTAGAAAGTTACTCTCCTCTTCCCCCTCCGACTAATAACAATTCAACATTATTTAACATAATCCTACTGACAGGTAATTTCTGACATGAGTTTTATTACCGGCTTGCCCTTTGAGGGCATGTTTCGCTATTAATGTTTCCTTTAAAAAGCTGTAGCATACATTAGATGCTCACACAAAGTTTCTCCATGTTTTCCTTGGAAACTCCTACTTTCTGTGGTCTTTCACATGGCCCAACTCTGTTTTAACTCCATATCCTTACACACACACACCTCTTTTCCTAAATGCCCAGGATACACTTAAGATCGAAGCATTTTAGTCAACTAGTACTGAATTTACCTGACTGAATAACCACAACAACAGTAACGTGGCATACATTCAAAGAAGTTTCCCTTGCACCCAACCTGGTATGTGACTGAGTAAACTAGAGGGCTTGAATTTAACAGGATTGTTCTGGGAAATGAGAGAGCTACCAGTTACGGATGTTGTCCATATAGGGCTAGCTGGATAGACAATGAACACCCTGATTGGCGTTTTGGGTCCTTCACAAGGTAGAACAACAGGTGAGACTGTTCAGAACGTATCTGTGACTCTGACTCATTCAGAAAAATGTTTTTTGCCTGGTGAGTCAGCCTGAAGCTAGGTATTTCCCTACCTGTGCTAACCATAAAAGGGCATGGCTACCTGGAGCATTAAGGAGAGTTAAGTCCTCTCCCCCAGAAGGAAACACACACCATTTCTGTTTTTTCTGGAACAGTTTTATAAGCATCATGAGCTCATAGGCTGGAGTTGACTACGTGGTGTCCTTCCTTGCAAAACGAGGTTATCATCTAAGCAGTGAGCTGGCTGGCAAGGTGGTAAAGGGACAAGTGAAAGGAATGTTTACTTATTAATGTATTTATATATGATTTCAGGGAGGTCAGGTTTACAGAGTTATAATTTACTTATAGTAAAATTCACCCTTTTTAGTATAGAGTTCTATAAAATTTGACAGATGTGTACATTCACATAACCACCACCACAACCAAGGTATAGAACAGTTCTATCACCCCCAAAATTCCCTCTCCTTTATAGTCAACACCTCTCCCCACCTAGACTATTTGTTTTAAAATAATATTCAGATGATTTGTGAAAAAATACATAGATTCACCAGCAGGTTGATTTATGGACAATCTTATAATCTGTCCTTAATACAGTGGTGGAATTTACTGGTAATGAGCTTTGAGGACCATCAATACCACCAGAAGACTGAGAACCCTCTCTTTTGCCCTAACAGATAACCTGTTCCCAGAGAGAAGCATATACAGATTGCAATTCCAAAAGGTAAATTCTTCGCTTTCTACAGCTTCCTGTGAGTTTAAGAGGAAGACTTCTGTTTCCCCTAAGTACATGGGGAAGGCTAGGTTTCCTTATTTCCCTGGGTGATGCAAATGCTAGCACACTCAGTTCCTAACTGAAAGGCTAGGTTTCCTTATTTCCCTGGGTGATGCAAATGCTAACACATTCAGTTGCTAACTGAAAGTTTGGAGGTTTGAGTCCACCAGAGGTGCCCTAGAAGAAAGGTCTGACTATCTACTTATGAAAACTCAGCTATCGAAAACCCTATGGAGTACAGTCCTACTCTTGACACTCATAGGGTCAGACCTAAGTTCCCTTAAGTCTTCTCACCTCAACCAAATTCCAACTGGGAAAAGCTGGGGATATGGGGATACACACAGCAACTCCACCCTACTCTCACCCCTGCCCCTCCCTCACGCACATACACACGCCCGATTCTCTCTCTCACATACACGACTCTCAGACACACACAACTCTCTCACACACACATACACGCACAGAGACACACGCACACACACGAGACACAGAGGCAACACAAAAACTTCCAGTCTGTCCTCCACGGTGGTGGTTGAATCTCCAAGGCCACTGACTGAACCTTCCTTCCAGGCCAAGAACCGTGACGAAGCCTGCGGCGAAATCTGTGTCGTCCGGAGAAGTTGGAATTTATCCGAGGTACTTTCACATTAGGGAAGAGTTAAATTCCTAGGTTCCCGGGCCATTAGCAGCTCAGCCACCCATTTTTCACTTCAAGGAAGCTTTTTAAGGTTGAATTCTTATCTTCGGGAGGCCTATAAATGCAGTTCTTGTGTTTTCATTGGGTTTATTTAGCCTGGGGGATTTGGGTCCCTCTGTTTAGGCAGTAAATTTTTCCCTTTGTGTGAATGTATGTGGTTACTATACTTAAAAATCCATCAGGCAAGGCTAACAAAAATGCAGCCGCCTTTACACAGCAGATTTTGGCAAGAATATAGTCGCTCCTGATGGCTGCACAGTGCTCATAATTGAATTGCGGTCACTAAGCTGAATGCTATCAACTTCTGTAAAAACTCAAAGCCAGATACCTCTGAACGAGGCTTTCACCACCTTCCTTCCCTCCCCTTCCCCTCGCTGCCAGCTCCCCCTTCACCCAGCTGGCAGAGTGGGATGCAGAACGAAACACAAGACAAACAAGAGACATTGCAAACTGCCCCATATGGTTTCCAAGGAGTGCCTGATGGATTCAAACTGCTGACGTTTTGGTTAGCAGTCGTAGCTCTTAACCACTACACCACCAGGGTTTCCAGCCTTTAGCAGGGTACTGTAAAAGATTTACTGCTGAAAGGAATGAACTCCAGCTCTGACATCTTGAGTTACTATACTTCAGAGGGCAGTGCCGAGAAGTTACTCAAGGAAAAAAAAAAAAAAACAAAACTACAAGTCTCCTCAAAGATGCCCTTGGAATGCTTTCAGCTCTTGGTTGAGAGCGATGTTGACGTTTAGCCATTTGAATCAACATTGTCTGACACTCCAGGCACAGATTCCCGGCCCTCAAAGAGCCCCCTCACAATGGTAACCTTGGACAATCCTTCGCCCATTAGTCGACATTTCCTCCTTCCTCCTCAGACCCCACACACCCTCCTTTCTACCATCTACCTCCTTGGCACCTATACCAGAGCCCCACTGACCACAGACTGGGACACGTGACAGCTGTGGGCTTTGGCCAACTAAGAACACAATCTTGGGAGCTTGGCCACTACCATTGCCCACAGGAGGCCAAACGACCCCCTCACACCTTAGTGCCCCCAACTCAACAAAGTGGCCTTGGTTCCCGTGAGATTGGAAACAAAAGGGGAAAATAAGCTTGGTCAACAGAGATCTTGTAGGAGGAAAGAACAAAAAATACAATTCCATACACTGGTCCAAACAAAAGTAAGTCAAGATAAAAATACATGCAAGAGGACTACTTTTTTCGTTAGGATAAAAAAGAAGTGCTCAACTACTAGATGAATGGTTGGTGCCTTGGAAGACAGACCTGGAGATCTGCTTCGGAAAGGTTACAGCCCTGAAAACCCTATGGAGCAGATCTACTCTGCACACATGGGGTGGCCATGAGTTGGAATTGGCTCCCTGGCAACTGGGTTGTTTTTTGTTTGTTTGTTTTTGCTTGCATGGGCCTTTTCCATATGAAGTGTAAAAGACAGAAAATGTACTCTAGAGTCAACCAACATTCTAGAGCAAACCCTGCTGAAAATGTGCTCCTTAAGCTAAGGAGCCCAGAAGTAGGTAAGATCAGCACTCAGAAATTCAACAAGACAGGGGGCTGTAGGCAACCCACCACAGATGGCTTCAAAGCAAAGAACAGACTGCCCCATTGACCTAGGACCTAAAGGAAACTAAGCCATGTCTACAAGGCATCAGTCTGCAAAACCACACGTTTCTCAAAAATTAATTTAACATACAATTTGCAGTTCAAGAACTACTGTGTTAATTCAGATTGTTGCTGCTTATCACTCTCGGTGGTTGCACAAATATCTCAGTCTACGTGTTTCAAAAAATGTATCTGTAAGGCCATTTAAAGTTTTACCTCTGACATCCTGCTTTAGATGGCAAGTTTCAAGAGGAGTTATTTGACTTTCTAGTTATAACTATCAAGAGGCCTGGTTGTACAATGGTTAATCGCTCAGTTGCTAACCAAAAGGTGGGAGGTTAGAACTCACCAGCGGCTTTGCCAGAGAAAAGATCTGGCAACCTGCTCCCATAAAGATTACAGTCTAGGAAACCCTGTGGGGCAGTTCTACTCTCGGATGGGGTGGCTCTGCATCAGAATCTACTTGAAGGCACACAAAACAACAGTTATTACCTATAAATACAGCATTACTTACAGGTAATAATAGATGACAATGAATGAACACTGATGATTCATTACTGATGAAACCGCCATTGATGAATATTTATGCCAATAATTACAAAATCCCCCTTTCAAGTTAAGGTAATTTAAGAAATACAGAGATATATAGAGATCCTATTCTTCTCATATTTGAGCCAGACCATACTTATCTTACAATCAACAGCCCATATCATTAACCTTTATTGACCCAAGGATTACTCACATATCAACACATGTCAAACCATCAAGTTGCCCTATACTCTGAGGAATTTCAGAGGCTTGGTTTTGAGAAAAGTAGTAATGACTTCTGAAGGAGGGAACAATGAAATCTGACTTTCTAAAATAGTGTGAGGGTCATTGACATGAGTCCTGATACTTGGGATTTTAGCCTGTTCGATGTGCCGGGCTGGGGAGAGGGGAGCAGGGAAGGGCCTGGAGAACCAGGAAGGTCAGAAGACTGGGGTTGTTATAATATCAAGTTTTAAAGCACCATCCCTAACTCTCAAATTCTGCTGGGCTCTGATCATAGGCTAGTTAGCAGTTTCAATTACATACCATTTCTCTTTTAACTCACTTTCCCCCAGCCCCGCTTAAAAAAAAATTTTTTTTTTTTTGTTAACATCATTTCCAAAAGGATCTCTCCAGCATTTTACTGGTAATGTCCTATCTTTCCCATCTATACCCCTCCAACCCCATCACTATCAAGAAATTACAACCAAAAAAATAAGAAAAAGTATGAAACCTACTGAACGTACTTGAGGAGGAAAGCATTCCTTATCCTGCCTTCTCCTAAAGAATGAAGAAAGGTCCAAACTGAAATGAAGGACAAAGGAGTGTGTCTGCTTGCGTATATGTGTGTGTGTGTGTGTGTGCACATGTGTGAAATCTGTGTGGTACGAGAGGGAGCCATATAAGATCTCTCACAGCCCAATGTCATGATTAATAAACAAAGCTCACAGCCAATGACATTACCCAGGAAATACCATGTCCTGTGCTGTTCAGTGTTTGTTTCAAAGGGCAAAGTCTGGAGGAAAACAAAGGAAGCCAAAGGGAGGAAGAGAAACTCAGTTTAACTGTACTGCTGTGAGCTCTAAAAGCAAATCAACTCCCAAGTCTGCCTCTTTTATTTTGTAAGCAGAATATCTTTCCAAGTACGCGCATGGTAAGAAACAACCTATAGACACTGCTCTTTCTTTGGTTAAGAGTCAGTGGTCTTTATCATCTCATGGTTTTACAAATGAAAAGACATTAAACCATTTTCCTTCCAATGCAGAGTTAGGCCCTGTAACTAAGAGCTGTGGACTTGGTTTAAACTCTGAGATCCTACCTGGTTTAAGGTTTTTCAGATTCATAAGGCAACAGTTGAAATGGGTACTAGTCTCTCACGTGGCAGCAAAGCGCATCCAGCCTGTTATTACAGACTGGCTCCTTCTGGCAATGAGTGCAGTAGAGGCACGTTCTCACTTTCCATTCCAGGCCTCCTTATGCTCCCACTCTTTCCTCTCAGGGAACTTGGTATAAAGCCGCCCTTGCAATTTACTATTTTCCCTCACAGCCTTGTATGCTCAGTATACGCATTTCTTTTTAGTTTTATCCTCAAGCTCAGATATTTTAAACACTAGTTAAATATTTAAATACCTCAGCAATAGTCTCTTTTGGCTATGTTGTGGTTAGGTGCCACCCAGTTTGTTCCGACTCATAGAGACCCTATGCACAATAGAACGAAACACTGCCCAGTCCTGAGCCATCCTCACAACCATTATGTCTGAGCCCACTGTTGCAGCCACTGTGTCAATCCATCTCACTGAGGGTCTTCCTCTTTCTCACTGACCCTGTACTGTACCAAGCATGATGTTCGTCTCCAGGGATTGGTCCCTCCTGATAACATGTTCAAAGTACGAGAGACAAAGTCTCACCATCCTCACTTCCAAGGAGCACCCTGGCTGTACTTCTTCCAAGACAGACTTGTTCGTTCTTCTGGCAGTCCATATTCAATATTCCTCACCAACACCATGATTCAAAGGCATCAATTCTTCTTCAGTCTTCCTTACTCACTGTCCAGCTTTCACATGCATATGATGCAACTGAAAACACCATGGCTTGGGTCAGGTGCTCCTTTGTCCTCGAAATGACATCTTTGATTTTTAACATTTTAAAGAGTTCTTTTGTAGCAGATTTGCTCTGTGCAATACTATAGGTAAAAGTCTGTCTGAAATGATTCTGATAAGATGGTCAGAAAAATCCCAACTTTCATATTTGCTTCTAAAGCCTAACTAGAAAAATCACAATCTAGTTTAAAAAAAAAAAAAGCAAACCAGTTACTGTCAAGCCAATTCCAACTCCAAGCGACTCCAGGTGTCTCAGAGTAGAGCTGTGCTCCATAAAGTTTTCAATGGCCGATTTTTCTGAAGTAGATTGCCAGGCCTTTTTTCCAAGGCATCTCTGAGTGGATTCAAACCACCAACCTTTCGGTTAGTAGCCAAGCACTTAATCGAAAAGCTGCACATTTGTGCCACTGAAGGACTGCTAGTTTTTCAAAAAGGATAACTAAACTTGTCATCAGATAAATCTGTATCAATTTCCAACTATCCTGTACGAGCAACATACAATAGTATCTTTGGACCAATTTTAAAAAGAGGAAGAATAAAGGGTCTACCAAAATAACCCAAAACCACATTGTATCTAACAGGGTTTGCAGAGGCTTAAAAGGAACCAGTTCTGATTAGGAACGTTTTGTCACTGAGAAGCGGAAGGGAAAATTCCCACAGGCCAATCCTGGTTGCTGAGAGCCTGTTCCCAGGTCTGGATGGTTGTTCTTACACCAAAGGTGGCCAGATACACCCAAAGCCATCTGCACGAAGGTCATAAACAAAAGTGTATGATTTGAATCACAAGGACATGTGAGTAAATTGCCATGAAACTATTCACACTGTCTTTGAAGGGCAAAAATGAAAACAATATGTAAATGAGTTTCTAAAAAATAAAAATAATAGTTTTCCCCACAGGCACAGAATTATCTTGAAGAACAGCATACAAACACCTCTAAGTAGGAAAACCCAAACTTTGTGGTTTTAAATTTTTTTCTCATACAGAAATTTTAATCTTACAAAACATAGGAAGTAGTTGTGGTTATCAAAATATTATCGCAACTATTTCATCTGCAGTGAGGACACGATTAAAAGACAGTAATACTTTCCAAATCTTATTCTAATCAGTTTTAAAAGATACACTTTATTGCGATATAAATTACATTTAATAAAATGTGTCCTTTTCAATTGCACAGTTATTGAGCTTTGACAAACATGTACACCCATGTAACCACCCACATAATCAAGATATAAGACATTTTCATCACCCAGAAGTTTCTTTGTTGTCCCTTTGTAGCCAGTCTCCCTCCCTAGCAACTACTGATCTGCTTTCTGTCACTACAGAGCCATTTTGCCTGTTCTAGAATTTCATTAAGTGGAATCACACAATATATGCTCTTTCATGTCTAGCTTCTCTAATCTCAGTTTTGCCAAACACTCCATTTTACTCAAAGCCCTGTGCTCCTCACTCTTGGGTCGCATGGTCCGGAAATCAGCTTCAACTCTGATAACAAGATCAGGGATGGACAAGTGCCATTTTTGAGAAAGTTGTTAAAATAGCAGGAAACAAGGAGCAGGAAGTAGAAAAGGTCAATTCCAGTTCGTTTCCTTTTGGTGTATTCATTTAGCATGTTGTTTGGGTTCCCCCAAAAAGATATTTTTGGAGTAAGGGAATTCCAAGCATGAAGGCCAAAAATAGAAAATAAGAAGACCCTGCGGATATTCTTTCCCACACTTGCCTTGAAGAGTTTTGCCTTTGGCCAAACGGATGTGAGATAAACACTCAATGACAAAATCGGGGGAAGAGATGGCTTTTCTCACAATATCTAGAAGAATATGAACTACTACTTATTTCTGAATCTGCCAATATGCCTCTCATTTACAGTCAATATTTCCTGGGTTTGTGAGTTAATAATTTTCACTTCACACCAAACATGGATACTTTTCTTTTCCTTGTTAGGACCAGAAGAGGATATTTTGGTTGTGCGTGATGTACAGTTCTTTGTGAGTGTGACACTCCATATGTAAGCCATCCAGTGTGAGAAGGACCCAAATTATCAAAATTATTGGGCTATTCTGTTTCCTGATATTTTCAAGACCTTTCCAGGTGATTTGTGTTTTTTTTTTTTTTGTAATGAGAAAAACTATGAATTATTCTTTTTCCTAAGCCCTCAATAAACCCTAGGTTTCTGTGCTCTATTTTCTCTCAAGCTGCTATCATATGCTGATTGGAAGAAATGATGTTAATTCTCCCAGCCCTGGAGTATGATGCAAGTGATGAATCAATTCATATCTTTTTTTGAAATAAAGCAAAAGGGATAAATTCGTTAAAAATGACTTATTTAATAAATACTTGTCATTAAGAACCTTTCTGTTTCAAATAAAATAGTTTTGATCCCAAAGATAAGGGTCATTTAATCCACGGTACGGTAGTAGATGAAGGAATGAACAGCAACAGCCAACATGATATATATGAGAGGACAAATATCCATGACCGGCTGAGCAAGTTCTTAGCACTTTTATTATTCAGCAAATAATTATCTGCTGGATTCTCACCCTTGATAAAGCAATAGTGCCTTAACTGGACAGATTACCTTACCAATGAAAGAACCAAGAAATAGATCAATCAAGCCGCTAAAGTAGAAATGAATTTCTAAAAGAAGAAAGCTTTGATTTCTCTGAATAGGAAGTCCTCACCAAGCTCTATTATGTAGACCAAAAAAAAACCAAACCCGCTGCCATCGAGTAAATTTTGATTCATAACGACCATATCCGATAGAGTAGAACTACCCCATAGGGTTTCCAAGGAGCAGCTGGTGGATTCAAACTGCCAACTTTTGGTTAGCAGCCAAACTCTTAACCACTTTGGCACCAGTGCTCCAATTAGGAGACAGTCTTGCTTTATATCATCTAGTTCCATGGGCCCTTTTAACCAAATATTCAAAGGATCAATGGTCATAAAAATGATGACTTCACTAACATTTATCAAGGCTAACTTATCACCTACATACGCATCTGATGGCAGAAAACAAACCTAGATCTCACCATGAACATATATTGTCTGAAATATCTAAAGCCAATAAGAAATTAAAAAAATAATAATTTATGATATTTATTTGGTATCAAGCGTTTGTGCAGGGGCAGTGAGATGGAGACTGTAAAACTATTCCTTGGTCTCTCACTTCCTCTGATGACAAGCTGGAGTAAGTCACAACCCTTTGGTGTTGTCTTGTGCTCTCAAGTTGATTCCAACTCATGGCCACTCCATGCATGGCTCAAACGGTTTGCACTCGGCTGGTAACCAAAAGGGTGATGATTCGAATCCACCCAGAGATGCTCTGGAAGAAAAAGCCTGGCAATCTGCTTCTGTGAAGATTACAGCCAAGAAAACCTATGACCCTTTAGTCCTTCCCCATCCCCCCCCCCCCATTATCTGTTAAAAAAAGAAACAAGAAAAACCAAAGGGGTGAGAAAGGGCCATTTCTGCCTTACCTACTTAATAGATCTGGATTGAAAATCAAACAGATTCACACGAAGGTGGTTTGAAAACTCTAAAGTGCAACACAAATGCAGAGGATTACCATCCCTTTCTGCACACCATCTCTCTAGATACTGTATAAGACACAAGTACCTGCACAAGCACTGCCCTTGAAAGTGTGCAATATCCCAGCTACTGGCCACAAATTTCTTAAGGACAAATTCCTCCTTACATTCAACAATGTTTACACCTCTGTGAACACATTTTCAAGTTACCTATAGGTTTCAGTGGAGCTTTCAGACTAAGATAGATAGACTAGGAAGAAAGATGTGGCGATCTACCTCTGAAAATTAGACAATGAAAACCCTACAGATCACAATGGTCCTTTCCGTAACTGATCATAGGGATGTCACAGGCCTGGGCAGCACTTCATTCCACTGTGCGTGGGGTCCCCAGGAGTCAGGGCCCGACTTGATAGCGGCTAATGGTAACAATAAAAAAGACCCCTAAATCGACAGCAAAATCTCCTATACTGTGTTTTCTAAACTAAAAGCATAGCTGGCTGTAACTATCCAGCTAGCTGACTACCTAATTAACTTACTGAATAAAACACAGAAGCATCAGGCAGCTTAACACGGTTTTGATCAAAATGGGGGAAAAAAAAAATCAAATCCAAGGCATGGACAGAAAAGGGCCCTAGAAAAATCAGTTATTATTCCTCAAAAACGTCACGCTCCTTGGAGGACCTACAAGCTAAATACAAACTCCTACACCAGGATGTCACACACACTCAGATTGGAGACATTGCTCATTAGTGGCTGCTGCCAATAAGGACCTTCTTTGAGACAACTTCCACCTGGTTGAGGCGCCCAAGCTCTGAACAGTCTACTGTATGCCAAACACATCTAACTCCCTGTTTGGCCATCTGGTTGAGATAGGAAGGTTACGGTAATAGCGATAAGGGAGCTGGTACTGCATGGAACAAGGATTCAGATGGGTGATTGCCCAATTCCCCTTTGAAAGTGATCAAAAGGCCCCAACACATAGGCTAAGATCAAAACAAAACATATTGCTTCGTATTTGCTAAGTTCTCAAAGACTGGAAAAATTCTTCATGGTAGTTTAGAATTCATCTAATTCCACATAAAGGTTTCTGTCAATGAATATTTATCTGATGGCAACAGAGAACAGAGACTTTATGAATTTTTGGTAGGATTCAGTTGCTGACTCTAAGAAGCTCACACTCAATGAGTGGTCAGTCAGGCTTTTCAGTGATCATCAGGATACCTACCTGCAAGGGATTTATATTATTTTGTCATGCTAGGGTCATGGACATCAACTGCATTTAATTCAAATTAGAAATATACATATCCTTATTTTTTTAACTTTTTTATTTTGAAATAATTATAGATTCACAGAAAGTTGCAAAAATATGTAGAGGGAGGACCTGTGTGTTTTTACCCAGTTTCCTTCATTCAGAGCTTCTTGCATAATTACAGTACAATATCAAAACCAGGACACTGGCGTTGGCAAAATCTACAGAGCTTATTCGGATTCACCAGTTTTACATGCACTCATTTGTGTGTGTGTGTGTGTGTGTGTGTATTTACCTCTGTGCAATTTTATCATGTGTGCAAAATTATTTCAATATTTCCACACGTTCTCATGAAGAGTTTTATTAAGTGGGTAAGAATAAAACGCAAGTATGTGTATTTATGGGCTTATTTTCACATCTTTTATAATTAGCATTGTTTGAGGACGAAAATCCCAAACACAAGCTGAGATAACACATCATATTCACTAGAAACTATGTCTCTCTCTCAAATATTTCCTGTATATACTTCAAATGAACTTCAAGTGAAACTTTCAGAGACTTAAGCTATAATAATTTAGTTCAAAGCTGGGGCTCCAATCACCTCCCACAGATCAAGTTGCCAACACAATCTGAGGAAAAGGGAATGTTTCTAATCTCATGTAATTTACTGTACAAAAGCAAACGTTCTTTACTTACAGAAAATTCTTGTTGAAATCTGTCAGCCAACAAAACAAGAGGAGGGTTGAGGTTCTGTATCAGAACATACTGAGTCAGAAGATTTGAGTTGCTTAAGACACACCAAAAAAAAGAAAAAAATGTGATGCACTCCTTACTTAGGAAAAATAATGAAAACTTTTTCTAATAAAATATACCATAAAAAAAATAGATAATAAAAATAATTCTGTACTAACTTAAACTAAGACCTCCTTTAAACTAGGTAGGAAAAACTCTCCAGTTCTACCTCTGTTACTCTTCTTAATATCTGGTTGCCTCGTGGAATGCAGATTGAGCAAGGCCAATTCAAAACAGGGAGCAATGTATCTAGCTAAAATAATGATAGACAGCCTGAGGTAAAGGAGGAGTTTGGCTCACAAGATGCTCAATCACTAGTGCTGGGTTAGGGGTGAGTGACATTAGATTAGCTTAATGGACTTGCCAGTGCTAATTAACCTGAGTCACAAGGAATGGCTGAAGGCATCTTGAGAAGTTGTTATAATACTTCAATTAAGTCTAATGATCACAGAAATAATTCACAAGCCAAGTACCCAATGATGCTCGATGGATAGCATTAAAAGTGTTCTACTACACACAACAGATTCTTTAAGCCTTCAGAATGGTTAGGCATCGTTTTTACACATAAACCTTCTCTTAAATGAGATAATTCATTAAAGTGCCAAGCTCATAAATATGCAAATCTTAATCCTGGTTCCCTCCCCCGCCTTTTCCTTCTGAGGAAATCAACCTTAGTCGGCCAGAGAAGAAGAATTCCAGGTCCTTTTTCCCCACCTCATCAGAATTTAAATGCAGTGAACAAGTGTCACTTTTCCCTTCTGTGGAAGGTAGTTTGATGAGGTATGTTGTTCTTTTACTCCCTTTTTGCTCTCCCATGCCTTGGAGACATCCCTGAATCCAGCCAGGCTGGGAACCCTCCCCTAGCACAGCCAGCAAAGTTCAGCCAGACTGTGGTTCACCAGGTGCCCAAAGTCAGGAGACTGGAAGGCCCTAGAGTTGAGGTGAGGATTGATATGGTTCTAGAATGGAATTAAAAACCAAAACCAGCTGCCATCCAGTTGACTCCAACTCATGGAGATCTTGTGTGCATCAGGGTAAAACTGAAACCCAAACCAGCTGCCATCCAATTGACTCCAACTCATGGAGATCTTGTGTGCATCAGGGTAAAACTGAAACCAAAACCAGCTGCCATCCAATTGACTCCAACTCATGGAGATATTGTGTGCATCAGGGTAAAACTGTGCCCCACAGGGTTTTCAATCGCTGAGTTTTTGAAAGTAGATCACCGAGGCTTTCTTCTGAGGCACCTGTGGGTGGACTCAAACCTCTAATCTCTCAGTGAGCAGCTAAGTGCATTGAGCATCTGCACCACTTGGAGACTCCTACCCGTCACTACTCCTCCTCAATCTGGTCTAACACCAAACTGAACTTAACGGAAACATCCAAACCGACCTCGCACCCTTCCTAAGATTATTTGGCTGAAAGAGACCAAACCCTCCAAGCTCACTGCTTATCTTTTCTGATCTGGAATCAAGTCCCTCCAAACGTTTCCCAAAAGCATTATTTTCACATTTTATTGGTGGAGAGCACACTGGAAATGACACATCATGCAAAGTCTCCAGCGAACAGCTGAAAACTACCGCGATAGAGCAAGCAGGAGCAGGAAATCAGCTTTCCATTTGCAAAGAGGCATGCTCTTCTGTTGCATTGCTCCAGAGAGGAAGCCTGTTCCTGTGGCCAAATGTCCACACCTCATCAGAGAGCAATATCAGAGGATCAAGTGGCAGGTCTCGTACGACTCATATATATTCAACCCTTGGATTCCAGGATTTTCCTGTCAACATGCATTTTGTAGCTGGGAAAGGAGAAGAACTGCCCGTTTATCCTGCCAAGGAGATAATGGATTAAGTAATTCCTGAGTTTGCCTCTAGAAGGTTTAGCTGTCCATTCACCATGGTCTTGAGTTCAAGCTAGAGCATCTCGCATTTCAAGTTTCATACCAACTCATGGGCTTGGTCCCCGTGCAAGTTTATCCAGAGAGTGTGTTACCACCAGCACTGGATTGCACTATTTGGCCCCAAGGCTCACAAGTCATTAAGCAAACTGGGATCCTCCTATTGAAAATCACTGTCATGTGCTAATAATAATAGTAATAGCTCATAGTTTTGCATCCTCATAAAGGAACACAATGCTAAGTACTTCATACATGTATTATCTCATTTATTTCTGATGACGGCTATGTGTCAGATTGCTATTATCCACACTTCTGAGATGATGTAACTGAGACATGGAGAAGGTACGTGTGTCCAAGGTCACAGAGTTAATTGGCAGGGCCAGGAATCGGACCCACATCTTTCTGGCTACCGGTTCATGCTCTTAAGCAGTTCAAGAGACTTCACATATGGCAAAAGGAACTTGTTTTATTTGAATAGGAGAATAGGAAGAGACAATTCTACTGCATTCTCCTCTCAATAATTCAACATTAGCTATTCAAAGTGAGCAACTGAGATGCTTCTAAGCATCTGTGACTCACTCCTTTTAAATCCCAGAGTGCTTTTATGGAAATAAGTTGCCATGTAAATTATACTTTTTTTTCTGATATATGTAATGCAATGTAAGAAGTTCAGTTATGAGATATCCAGGGTGCCTGGCTCCTTTCTTTTACCCTTTGGAAAGAGTAAATTTACAGTTTATTTTCTTTAGAGCATTTCTGACTTTGAAGTGATCACTGTTACCTCAGTTGCTGCTGACCTAGCTGCCAAAATATTTAGTAAAAGTAATGTTGCAGAATACTCACTCATCATGTTTGATTGGGGAAACTTTCACTGATCACTTTCTATGGTGCTGCCTTACACCCCAAAGTCCTATTAAAAATCACACTGTATAGTCTTTGAGGAGAATCATCCAGTCAGCAAGGTCGTCTCTCTTGGAGCAGGGCATTGAAATCCCAACATTTAGGTCTACCGGGTAGAGGGGGTTGTATGACATTGTGATTTAGGAGGTCTTGGCCTAAAGCACTGTGGTAGGCATGATGAAAGTGAGGCCAAGGATCATGTTTCCCAAGGAACCCAGAACACCACACCAGAGGTAGGCGTATGATATCTGTCTGCAGAACTTGCGACGCCAGAGAACTTCAACTAGAGCAGCATGAAAACTTGCCTGGCCCCTCCAATTTCAAAAGCATCAGTTCCTATCCACTTTGCTTTGATGGTGTGCAAAATGGGTCTGAAATGTGATCTCTAAATTATTTCCAAGGTTGCTGCTGCCAAAAGAAAGAGCCATAAGCCAGACCCTTTTCCACGTTCAACTCTTCATCACCAGCTTTGAAATTAAGACCATGTTGGTGGGAAGGGTTGAGAAGTCAAAAGATTAAGCCTCTTGTTCAGACTTTGTCTAACATTAAAAGTAATTTATTCCTAAAAGATCTGTTTAGATGCACAGTTGGGTGCTGGCTATGTAAATTGTGAGACAGAAATAGAATTCACCAAAGAAACTGCGTGCACCCTGGGGCTTAAGGTAGAAGCAGAAAGAAATGTTGAACTATTTAAAACATTATTTCAAATTAGAACATTGATTGGTCATTGATCCATTTAACAAATATATATGCCAGACACTGTGCTGGGCTCTGTGAAAACAAGGGGGGCAAAATCAAATATGTTCCCTGCCCTCATGGAACATACAATCTAATAACAGTGACAGACATTAGTTGAATATTTATACAAATACCTATAAAATTTAACCCTCTGAGTTAAAACAAGTGTATGCTGCTATGAGAGCATCTAATAAAGGGGACTGACTCAGGAAAGTCAGGGAAGGCTTTTCTGAGGAATTTTGAAAGCGGGGTGAAGAGGATTACAGTATCATGTTAAATTCACTCTAATTTTAAAGGTGGTCTTGGGTTACCAGGTGTAGACATGGAGAATACAGACATTGGATTTTGACTAGGAGGGGTGAGGGTAGCTCAACAAATATTTACTGAGAGGCTAATGTTAGAAATGGAGTCTCTGAGTAGTGCAAACCGTTAATGTACTTGGCTGCTAACCAAAACGTTGATGGTTCGAGTCCACCCAGAGTCCACCCAGAGGCTTCTTGAAAGAAAGATCTGGCAATCAACTTCCTAAAGACCAGCCATTGAAAACCCTATGGAGCACAGTTCTACCCTGACACACATGGGGTCTCCATGAGTCAGAATCAACTCAATGCAACTGGTTACTGGTTAAGGTTAGAAATACCTGAAAGATGTTCAGGAGTCAAAGTAGAACATAAGGAGAACTTTGGCAACTCATGTTCCTGAACCATACGAAGTTCAGAGAACCTTGTGCTTTTATAGAGCTAGAGTGATTTTTAGAGGCTGCTGGACAGAAATTTATAATTCTGGTAGAAAAAAACAGGACAAAGATGAAGAATGAAGTTAAAACTCTTTGGAAGTCAAGGGGTTTGGTTACCTGGGCCTCCATGTATGAAGGGCTCTGTCCCAGGTAGGGTTCTCTGGAAATGGGTGCTGAGATAGAGCACGACGTGAAGCATGTTTATTAGGGAGAAAATGAATTTTTATATTTAATGTTAATCAGGGTTCTATTTCACCTTGCTCCATTCATCATTTACTCTCAGGAATTACTTACATAAGAAAGTAACCTAATTTTTCTGCTGTCTACTAAAAAAAAAAAATTTTTTTTTTTTTTTTTTTTTACTGAGCTCCAGGCACATGATGAGCCCACAGTCTAGTTGGGTAAGTTTCCCAAGAATGAGTGCAGAGTGGGCCTAGGCAATCAGGAGGGCTTGAAAACTGTTCTAGAAAGCTAATTGTAAGTAGACCAATAATCCAAGGACAGTTTAGGAGACTAGACAGCCTATATTTATCCAGACCTTAAAGAGAGTTAAGTGGGCTGTAATCCTTGAAACCAGAGTTGTAGAGAAAGGTAGCTAGATTTCCCTGCCCTTCAAGTCTAACAAGCACATTCATCACGTCTGTGCCTGTCTCCACTCCTCCCTTCTCATAACAGACAGGATCCGTAAAAACAGTTACCTATTCTAAGGATTGAGCCCTGGTGGTGTAGTGGTTAAGAGCTTGGCTGCTAACCAAAAGGTCAGCAGTTCAAATCCACCAGCTGCTCCTTGGAAACCCTATGGGGCAGTTCTACTCTGTCCTTCCTATAGGGTCTCTATGATCAGAATCCACTTAACGGCACCTAACAACAACAACAATTCTAAGGTACTTGAATTAACCATTTGACTTCATCCATGAGGTTAAGATAAAGAAAGTGGTGATAAACTCTACCTACTTATTTACAGTTAATAATTTTAAGTTTTATTTGTGGAGTCTAGCAGGCAATGTCAATACTGGTTTTCGTTTTGTGAGGAAAGAGGAGGCAGATTTCACATCCACTGGGGCATGAGGGAGTGTTTCCTAAAATCAAGCGGATGAACTTGGCATTACCTGCAGAAGTAACTGACAAGATGGCTCCCCACGGCCCCGGAAGAACCCACACTCAGTGGTTCGGCACTGCCTGTTCCCCCACCAGTGGTTACTCAGCCCCCTGCAGCTGGTGGTAACCTCTCAGGGGTTTGCAAATAGTTTCTTCCTGTGGTTTTATTCTTTCCTCTTTTCCATTTGGCAGGCTTCATGTCACTAATGGATCCGAAATTAATGGGTGCTTCCTCCCTTCTTCCCCTGGATCTCTGACAAAGTCAGCATGTTCTGGGAAATGTGGCCTGTGGTTAGTTATCACCTAGGGCAGGTCTCACAGGGCTGGGCTGAAGCTGGTCTCAGCATACCCCACTGCTCTCCCATCATGGGATTACGTGAAAATTAATCCCATGTATATTCACCATCTCCTTAGAATGCATTGGTAGATATTTCTCCATCCATGGATGAAGCACACCAACCATTCTTTTAGAGGCATCTTCTAGGCATGTATAAAATTCAACTCTACCAACATCAGTGGAGTAACTATTGTGTAGCATGCACTGCACACTATGGTAAGTCCAGGAGTGATTATCAATATGGTCAGCTCTTTGTGAGGGGCTGATAACTCAGGTTGAGACTGCAGACATTTGCTCTCTTTATAAGCAACTGGATTTGTCTCCTGAGTTGTTTACCTTGTTAAAGTGATATGCTGTGGCTATGCTGAGGTATTCATACCAGGTTGGCTGGGTTTGAATCCTGGTCCTGCTGTTTAATTATTATCTATGTGATCCTCAACAAGTAACTTAACCTTGCAGTACCTCAGTCTCCTCACCTGTAAAATAGAGATCATAACATTGTTGTTGTTGTGTACCATCAGTCGATTCTGACCCAGCGACCCCACAGGACAGAGCAGAACCCCCCCCCATAGGGTTTCCAAGGAGCAACTGGGGGATTTGAACTGCCGACATTTTGGTTAGCAGCCTGAGCTCTTAATCACTTCACCACCAAGGCTCCTAATATCATAATAGTATCCCCATTTTACAAATAAGAAAACTGAGGTGTGGAGAGATTATGTTACTAGAACAGTACCTGGCACTGGGTGCACCAGTAACAGTGCCCGGTACCTAGCTGATTGCTATTGTTATCTCAGCTTCTCATTCCTGGGTGACCCTTTGTAAACACTTGGGAAATATAAGCTATGACACTAGCACAGGTTTTGCTTTCTCACCTCCTCCAGTCTGAAGTCCACTGGCCCATACAGGACTGAACTCTTGACCTCTGCAGGCTTAGCACTGTGCCCTTGGCCACCAAGCTGTCTTAGCGTAACTCCCAAGCTATTGGTTCTAAAGGATGTCAACCCCCTTTGCTCCCTCATCCAAAATTCCTTCAAGATTTAACTACACCTTCTAACTTAATCTGTTTCAAACATTTGCTTAAGAAATAAAAGAAGTAAAAGCAAGTCTGCTTCTTCACTCAAAGTTGAAAATGGAGACACTGGTCTCTTCCCCCACTGGTTCTGCATCCTATTCTCCCCAAGTTCTTTGCAAGAAAAAAAAAAATTATGTTGGCCACAGTTGCAATCAGCTTTAATTCATTCTTTATTGCTGCTCTGGTTTTGTGTTATTTGAGCTGGTTTAACTGTTAAAAGCGTTTCAAATGTTCACATGGTCTGCATTAGGTTACCGAATTAAAACAGGAACAGCCCATCAAATGTAGCTTTCTGAAATGCAAACCACATGAGTTTGATTTCTTTGTGGTATAACTTTAATTGGGTTCAGAGGTCTCTGAGACTTACCTGTCTATCTGCTCTGTGATGGCCTGATCTGATAAGGCTAACTTAAAGGGTCTGCAGGATCAGAATGCTGACCACACTGTAGCTCCATCCCCCCCGCCCAAGACTACCCAAACTCAACTCAATTGGAAATAGCAGCATATCGCTCAAGGCTTCTTTGCTTGCTGTTCTAGCAAGTGTCTGGGACACACTGGGCATCCAGGTTCCATGCAGAAGGGTGGGAAATTGCTAATAAAGAATTAGCAATAGGTCAGGGTTACCCCCCAGTCAGCAATCCCTAATGCCCTTTTTTTTCTGATTCAATAGAAAAGAAAGCTTTAGGCTCGATTGCCTCTTGTTTGGTCTTTTCATGCTCTAGCTGCCAGTCTCCCTTGGATCCTGTCCATCTCTTGGAACAGCTCCTGCAGTTTCTACCTTTTTCTAACCTGGTCTCCTCTTATCACTTCTGAAGAGAGGTAGAAGCAACAAGTTATTGTGGTTTAGCTCCTAGGAAGAGCTGACCTTCCCCCCATATAGGTTTCTAAGAAATAACCTCACAACCTAAGCAAATCTGCAAATGTTTTCTGAATATTACAAGCAAGGTACCACATAAGACATCACAAAACATGAGGCATTGGAGGGATGTAGGAGGAAAAGCAGGACAGAAATTTAGATGGATGGGTTGGCAATGTGCCTCTTCCACTTATCAACTCTCCTTGTTAAGTTCATTCATTCATTTAAAAGTATTAGCTGAGTAATTACTATGAGCTAGATACTGTATGGGAGCCCTGGTAGCACAGTGGTTAAGAGCTACAGCTGCTAACCAAAAAACCAGCAGTTTGAATCCACCAGATGTTCCTTGGAAACCCTATGGGGCAGTTCTACTCTGTCCTATAATAGGGTCACTGTGAGTGAGAATCGACTCAACAACAACGGGTTCGGTGCGATTTTTTTTTTAGACACTGTACTAAGTACACCCAGTTCTAGGCACTGTTTTATTTATATAATCTCTGGTGAGCCTCAATTTTCTTATCTGTAATATGGGGATAATAGCTATCTCAAATGTTACTGTGACATGTTCTTGAATAGGGACCCTGGCGGCGCAGTGGTGAAAGCACTTGGCTGCTAACCAAAAGGTCGATGATTCGAGCCCACAAGCTGCTCCATGGGAGAAGGATGTGGCAGTCTACATCCCTAAAGATTTACAGCCTTGGAACCCCTACAAGGCAGGTCTATTCTGTCCTATGGGAAATGAATTGATTATTAAATATGATAGCTTTTTTTAAAATTCCTTGCCCAGTACTTGAAAATGCTCAACAGATATGTTCAATCTGAAGTTTTATCCTTCAGAAACTTACAAGTTAATTGCTAGCAGGATGAAATGTGCCAAATGAACGACTGGGATAGACACTGAAGGCCATTAGAGCTCGGAGAGGGAGAAACAGGCTCCAGAAAAGTGAGCAAGAGTTACTATAACAAAGGGCAAAGCTGGGCTACCTAGGCCTCAGGAATGAGCAAAGGCTCAGAGGTGGAAATGCCAACAAGCACACTAACCAATGTGACTGAAGCAGATGATTCTTAGCAAGAAGTAAACCATTACTCAAGGTCAATGTAACTTGGACTTGAATTTGGCCTCTATGATACCAAAGCTGACCTCCCTTACCACCACACATATTGCCTGCCCTATTGCTATAGTATTTGGAAATCCCAGTGGTGTAGTGGTTAAGAGGTATGGCTACAACCATAAAGATCGGCAGTTTGAATCCACCAAGTGCTCCTTGGAAACCCAATGGGACACTTCTATCTACTCTGTCCTATAGGTTCACTATGAGTCAGAATTGACTTGATGGCAACACGTTTTTTGTTTTTTTAGTATTGCTGTAGTAGAGTCCCTGGCTTTTCAGGTAACTGAAAAGATGAAACTCAAAATCCTAACTACCATGCCAAGGGAAATGGAAAGTCATGAAAGTTTCTAAGTATGGGCTTATGTATGTGACAGGAGGTGGTACGATAAAAGAAGAGTTTTAGCAAGATGAATCCATCAACGTTATATAGATTAGAATGGAGACAGGATATTCTACAACTGTGCTCTCCAATATGGTAGCCACTAGCCACATGCAATTATTCAACTTTAAATTAATTAAAATTAAATAAAAGTAAAAATTCATTTGCTCAGTCATACTAGACATGTTTCAAATGCTGAAAAGATAGTGGTTATCATATTGGATAACAAAGATATAGACCACTTCCACTGTAGAAAGTTCTATTGGACTGTGCTAGTATAGAAGCAAGGAGAAAAACCAGGAAGAAATTCTAGCAGCCATGTCAAGAGGTGGTTAGATCTCCTCCAGAAGGGTAGCCGTGGGAATGAGAAAGAAGAAACAGATGTGAGAGGCATTATTCAGGAAGAATCAACTGAACTTGTGGATGACCTAATATGGAGGGCAATGAAGGGAAGAAGCCAGCAAAGACCCCGGTTTTAAGCCTGCCTGCTGGAAGCAATGGTGTAATGCTTGAGTGAAAGGGAAACCACTGAGACTGAGTTGAGTCCTCTTTTAACCAACAGAATGAAATTCTCCTTTTGTATCCAGAGCTTGAGATCCCACAGAGACGGCAAAGGGCCTGCCCAAAACTGCCCTAGAGTCTTGATCTGGGGTGAAGAGCCTTTTGCAGCATCTGTTTTGAGAGTACTAATATAATTCAACATGCGCTGGTGAGCCAGGTGATGGAAAAGTAGGCAGGGAACTGGAAGAAGAAAAGACTAAATCTGTGCCCACGAAGACATTCTGGGTATTGAAAAGGAGGTAATGTTTTCCACCAAAGGGTATCCAGTTGAAGACTGGTCTGAACTGGCTCTTGTTTTATAACCTCTCGACACATGTGTGTAGCCAAGGCTGAATTTAAAACCCATACCGTGAACCTTAGGAAAATAAACCACATTAAACAAGCACAAATTGAAAATATTACACAAGAGATTTCACAGGAAATTGGTCCAAATTTAGCCTTGCTCTTTATGTATTTAAGCCTCTTATTCATTTCTTAGAACTTTATATCAAGAGTTTAATATGAATCTGCCCTCCTGCACCCCCGCCCCCCAGTCCACCTCCACAATGGCCTGCTCAGTTTTACAAAACTTACTTTTTTAACTCCCAAAGAATCTTGCTACCTTTGGCCTGCTCTTTCCGCGCTCATTAACACAGGTTTCAAAAACAGTACGCTGATGACTCACAGCTTCACTAGTTAGGCAAGGTTAAGCATATACCCCCAAATCGCTGCAGAACCAGAAATAAGCGTCATCTCTCCCCTAAATGCGCTGTGACTCCTGCGGGAAGCACTCTGTACCCGCAGGCTTAGAGACTGAATTCACCTCAAAGGTGACAACAATAATGGCAAAGGTCATTAGCGGTAAACCCTCTCAGTGTCTTTCTATCTCATTTAGAAGTCTCTCACAGTGCTTTCTTTCATAGTTTTGTCTTGTTTTTTTAATCTTGTTGGATTGTACTTTCCCTGGGTCTCCTCCAATCCTTTTGGGAATGAAGCCACGCACAGATAAATAAATGGACTATTTCGGATCCAATGAGCTTAACAACCCACCTTTTCCAATCGCATTTGAGGTGATCTTCATGATGTTATTGCTGTTGGTCACAGAGCAAGCACTCCGTGAAGCAATGGCAGGACCACCGTCTCCACCCAGGGTCTGGCCTTTTGCCATCAGAAATGCCCTGTGGGATGCTGCCAGGGCACACCAGCCCACGGCCCTTCCGAGCTAGGCAGTTGCCAGGTGGGAAAAGTGATGCCAAACCCTGCAGTGGTTTTGTGGGATGGACAAATATGCCCTGAGGCCGCGCTGGGACAGCCCATTCTTTCCCACTGTTGCTTCCAGCCAGGAGGTGAAATCTTACTGGAGTTTGCTTACAAACCACTCTTTGATGACTTATTAAATTAGGATTGGTTTTTTTATTTACATTGGAATTTTTCAGCACCTCAAAGTCTGTGATTCGTGAGGCATAGAGATTTCGTTTTATCACACCAATGGTAAGCGCTTACTCATGAGTGTGATTCAATTGTCCCAATCTCTTTTCTTCACCCTCCTAATTCCCTTCTCCTTATGGACTTTGTAAAGTCTAAAAGGGAAGAATTAGCCAAAAAAAAAAAAAGTGAAGAATTCAATATTAGACCTATGCTGAGGTGGGGGGCACTGTCTAGAGGGCTGGCAGAGACAATTACAATAGTGATTTTACTGGGCAGAACTGTAGGAAGTTACTTTTAAATTATTATTATTATGTTAATTCTTATTGTACAGAAATTGAAAGCATATCCTGGGTCCTTCCCAGAGCTCTGAGCTGCTCTGGGGAACTTTCCCTCAGTCCTTTTCCTCAGCAGCAGCAGCCACACTGACCTCGACGGCTTCTGTCAGGATGCCTGAGAGGAACTTGTGTCTGCAAACACCCAACCAGCGTTCTCAGTGATAAGTGTGAAGACCACAAACAGCACGAGTTTTGGGGGGTGTCTCTTCAAACTAACTCAGTGGTTTGGCAGAGGAGTTGCTTCAATTTTCTGGTTTATTAAAAATATTAAGGCAATCAAAGTGACATCATGATTTGATGCCTCCATTCAGAAACAGAAAACCCAGAATCACTCTAGATCCAAAACACGCAAGTTCTGAAACTGTAAGCATTCAAACTAAGCTATTAAGAGGGGGAAAAAAAAAAGGCAAAGAGAGTCCTTTGTATCTGTTATTCTGAGGGATAAACAAACTTCAAAATATTAAATTTTCAAATGTTTTGAATAAGTGTTAGCCTAGTCCCAACCTCACACGTATCTGCAGCCTGTGATGGTATCTCGATGATAGCCTAACACGGGGTACACCTATACTTGCTTTCAACGTCCTCCCACTCTGGCTTTCACTCTGGGTGGTCATCTCATACCCCCTCACCCCCAACACAATTCTGGCAGTGGGCTTTACAGGATTTCTCAGAGCATTAGGTTTCTGGAAGCATATAAACTCAGGGATTTTTTTCTTTCAAACTTTCCGAGCCAGAGAAGGAGGCAGGAGGATGCTTCAAAAAGAATTAGGAAAAGTGAACAGATCAAAAGAACAGCGCTGCCACATAAGCTACTTCCTTTTTCAAAAACATGTATTAGGGAGAGCAACAGTGAAAACCCTGATCAGTCATGAAAATTAGCACCAGCCCTCGGGGCTGAGGGGCTAAGAGGAATTAGGTACCACCTAAAATAAAAAATACAAAAGAACCCTTGGTGATTAAGCTCAGTGTCTGAAGGAAAACACACACTCACATACATACACACTCACACACAGTCACACACACTCATATACTCTGTCACATACACACACACACACACACACAGACTCAAGTCCCATCACCCTGGGTTGCCTTCCATCAGACCACTGTTGGTACCCTTGTCTTCAATACCCATATAGTAAGTTTGTTGAGGACTGCTGGAAAGCCAGGAGCTGCTAAGAGCTTCTGGAAAGCTGGATTTAAAAGACCCCATCCCTATGTGCTTATCTTCCATTTCTTATAAATTATAGGACAGACAGCTTAATCAACAAAAAGTGTATACTTCAGAATCTAGGTGATACGCCTGAACAGAGCATGCACAGCTAAAGGAAAACCACAGTCTCCCCTGTTCACCCCAAAGTGGATTTTTATGGCAGTGTAGGTTTGCAGTCCAGGTAAAATGCATCTCTACTAAGACCTTTCATCAGAAGATATTAACGGTGGATTCATTTGATCTAGAGCAGACCTCTTCATTTCCTTGTGCACAAATGGAGAATAGGGGGTATCCTAACAAACAGGTCCCAAATGCAGGATAGCTATTTTCCAGACAGTGGTCTTATTCTCAGCTTTGTTTCCCCCCCCTTAATGTTTTTTTATCATCACATCTGTTACAGTTCAGTAAAATGACACTGGAGCTATAGACTTTTTACCACAATTCTGTTAGCAAAGTAGATAGCTCCATAATTACATGAAGACACATGTACAAACATTAATGATGCAAATAACTGAGTCTTGCTTATAAGACAAGATCCTGCTGAGTTCTGGAAGAAGGAAGAAAAGGTTTGTCTGAGGGGCTGGGCACTGGGGAGGAGGCATTTGAAGGAGTCACCTTTGCATTCCTCTAGGTATATGCAGCTACCACCCATCTGTCAGTGGAGGCTTGCGTGTTGCCATGACGCTGAACAGGTTTCAACAGAGCTTCCAGACTAAGACTAGGAAGGAAGGCCTGGTCCAAAAATCAGGCAATGAAAATCCTATGGATCACAACTCTCCAATTTGCAAGCAATCATGGGGATGGTTCAGGACCAGACAGCCATGGGGCAACTAACAACAACACCCATAGCAGGTATACCTACAGGCAGAGTTCAAGCTGGGCTGTGGCAGAAGTGAAACTGTGAAGAGAGAAAAAAATGATAGCAAAATCCTGGAGGTCTAAGCCACAACAGAGAATGCTAAGTCTGTCTGCAGGTTGCAGGTGCAGGAGGGTAAAGCAAAGGCATCTGGGGTTCTCAGCCCAGGAATGTTGCCTCTCTGCCCTACCTGGGCCTCAATATCTCAAACATACTCCTTATGATCACCAATGTTAGCATATCCTGCCTAAAAGAGTGAACTCTAACATCACAATAGCTACCTCTGTTGTTATTGTTACACTATCTTTTCCCAAAAGATTAAAATGTACAGCTTCCCACGAAGTTTTTTGTATTTTTCTTTTGACAATTTCTTCCTTCACATCCAGTTGCTAAAAGCCTTTTCATATTTTATTGTCTCCCATATCACTTCTGAACCCATGGCTTTTCCTCCAATCTCATTTGCTTTTCACAATGGTGAGGGTATTGCTGGTTCTCCAGTAAATTGGTTTTCAGACGGCACCTGCATAATCATGCACAGGAATTCACTTTTTCTCATTTGTGTTACGTAGAAAGAACAGAATCTCCAGATTTTGTGGTACTCAAATTTTGCCTTGTGGTAGAAGCCTCATTTTCAAAGAAACGCTTGTGTAGAAACCCAACTAAGATAACAAATGTGGAGCTGCTATGGTTGAAGAGGTAACTGGAAGCTGGGGTACTGTCTGGGTGTCAGGTGGGGCCTGCCTAGGTGACTGACAATTTGAAGCTCAATGGGTATGAAATTCTCATCATTGGCAGCCCCCAAGGAGGCTCTGTAGAGGCCACTTTAGGGGATTCTAGTTGCCCACATTGTAATAATTCATCTTTAGATCATAGCACACAGCTATCATATTGAGGAGTCCCTAGGTGGTGCAAATAGCTAAGCACTCGACTGCTGCTGAAAGGTTGAAGGCCTGAACAAACATAGAGGAGCCTCAGAAGAAAGGCCTGGTGATCTGCTTCCAAAGGTCACAGCCTTGAAAACCCTACGGAGCAGTTCTACTCTGTATACTCGGGGCCACAGTGAGTTAGAATCAGCTCAGCAGCACATAGCAACAACGATAAGTTACCGCATTGCAATGTCCTGGGGTCAACCTGCTCGTTTTTATACCAGCCAATCATTTGGGAAAAAAAAAAAAAATTCTGTGTAAACTAGAAAACAATTGTTTCCCTCATGTTGTCATATGCTGGATTGTGACACCACCTCCTCTCTCTCATTTGTCTCTAGGCTCTGAAAGTGTTCAGAACAGTTCTTCTTTTGGAAGCTCTCCTAAAACACAACACACACCTAATTCTGCAACAATCAATAAAACTTGGAAGCTCTTAATTTACAGCAATAAAGGCTTACATAAAAAAGAAGAAAGATTTCAAATTAACAGCCTAACTCGACAACTCCAAGAGCTAGAAAGAGAAGAACAAACTTAACCAGAAAAGAGGAAATGATAAAAATCAAAGCAGAAATAAACAAAATCGAAAACAGAAAAACAATAGAAAGAATCAATAAAACCAGAAGTTGGTTCTTTGAAAAGACCAGTAAAATTGACAAACCTTTAGATAAACTGACAAAGAAAAGATGCAAATGACCAAAATAAAAAACAAAAGGAAGGACATTACAACTGACCCAAGAGAAATAAACAGAATTGTGACAGGATATTATGAACAACTGTATGGCAACAAACTGGATAAACTAGAGGAAATGGACAAATTCCTAGAAGCACACAACTTACCCAAACTGACTCAGGAGGAAACAGAAAGTCTCAACAGACTCATAACGAAGAGACCGAATCAGTGATCAAAAAACTCCCAACAACAACAACAAAAGTGCTGGTCCAGATGGTTTCACTGGGGAATTATGCTAAACATTTAGAGAAGAATTGACACCAACACTGTTTAAACTCTTCCGAAAGATGGGGAAGGAAGGAATATTTCCTAATTCATTCTATGAAGCAAACATAACCTTGATACCTAAACCAGACAAAGACACCACAAGAAAAGAAAGCTACAGGTCAATATGTCTTTTGAATATAGATGCAAAAATCCTCAACAAAATACTAACAGAATCCAACAGCATATTAAAAGAGCCATACACCATGACCAAATGGAATTCATTCCAGGAATGCAGGGATAGTTCAACATTAGAAAATCAGTCAACGTAATACACAAATCAATAAACAAAGGAAAAGAAGCACATGATCATCTCTATGGATGCAGAAAAAGGATAAAATTCAATACCCTTTCTTCGTAAAAACCCTAAAGATGACTGGAATAGGAGGAACATTTCTCTATACGATTCAGGGTATATATGAAAAGCCAACAGCCAACATTATACTTAATGGAGAAAGACTGAGAACTTATCCCTTGAAACTGGGAATAAGACAAAAGTGCCCACTCTCACCACTTCTATTCAACATTGTACTAGAAGTTCTAGCCAGAGCAATAAGACAAGAAAAAGAAATAAAATGTATCCAGAATGGAAAAGAAGTAAAATTATCTCTATTGGCAGATGATAGGATCTTATATACAGGAAATCCCAAGGAATCCACAAGAAAACTTCTAAAGTTGAGGGAGAAATTTAGCAAAGTTGCAGGGTACAAGGAAACAAACAAAAATCAGTTGCATTTCTATACAGCAGCAATAAGAAATCTGAAAGGGAAATTAGGAAAACAATTCCATTTGCAAATAGCATTTGAGAGAATAAAATACCTCGGAATAAATCTAACCAAGGATGTGAAGGACTTATACAACAAAAATTATAAAACGCTGCTGAAAGAGATTAAAGAAGACTTAAATAAATGGGAAAATGTTCCATGTTTGTGGATTGGAAGACTTAATACGGTTAAGATGTCAATACTACCCAAAGCCATCTATAGATTAAACGCAATCCCAATAAAAATTTCAACAGCCTTCTTTACAGAAATAGAAAAACAAATTCTCAGCTTAATATGGAACAGCAAGAGGCCCCAAACAGCTAAAACAATGTTGAAAGAGAAGATCAAAGTAGGAGGACTCATACTTCCTGATTCTAAAACATACTATATTGCTACAGCAATCGAAAGAGCCTAGTACTGGTATAAAGACAGATACAAAAACCAATGGAATAGAATTGACAGTCCAGAAATAAACCCACACATCTATGGTCAACTGATTGTTGGCAAGGGAGCTACATTCGTTCTGTTGGGAAAGAAAAGTCTCTTCAATAAAGGGTGCTGGAAAAGCTGGATTTCCATATGCAGAAAAATGAAACAGGATCATGCCTCACATCGTACACGAAAACAAATTCAAAATGGGTAAAAGACCTAAATGTTCAAACTAAAACCATAAAATTCTTAGAAGAATAAGCAGGGGCAATGCCGTCAGGCCTAGCTTTCAACAATGCCTTATCTAATCAAAAAAAAAAAAAAGCACAAACTGCAAAAGACAAAATGAATAAATGAGACCTCATAAAAATTAAAAAATTTTGTTCATCAAAAGACTTTACCAAGAAAGGGAAAAGACAAGCTACTGACTGGAAGAACATTTTTGGAAACCTCATATCCGGCAAGAATCTAATAACCAAAATACACATAAAACTTTGACAACTTAATAACAAAAAGACAAATAACCCAATCATAAAATGGACAAAGGACTTGAATAGTCATTTAACCAAAGAGGACATTCGAATGGCCACCAAGCACACAGAAAGATGCTCAGTGTCATTAGCCATCCAAAACCCAAATCCATTGCCGTCTAGTTGATGCCAACTTATAGCGACCCTACAGGACAGAGTAGAATTGCCCCAGAGGGTTTCCAAGGAGCAGCTGGTGGACTCATACTGCTGACCTTTTGGTTAGCAGCCGAGTTCTTAACCAGAGATGCAAATAAAAACCACAATGAGATACCATTTCACTCCCACTAGGATGGCTGGTGGTGTAGTGGTTGAGTGTTAAGGGTGCTAACCAAAAAAACGTCGGCAGTTCAAATCCACCAGGCACTCCTCGGAAACTCTATGGGGCAGTTCTACTCTGTCCTATAGGGTTGCTATGATTTGGAATCAATGCGACGGAAACGGGTTTGGTTTGGTTTTTTGGTTTTAGGAACGCTAAAAAAACAGAAAATAACAAACGTTGGTGAGGATGTGGGAAAATTGGAACCTTTATCCATTGCTGGTGGGAATGCAAAATGGTACAGCATTGTGGAAAACAGTGTGGCAGTTCCTCAAAAAATTAAAATAGAACTATCATATGACCCAACAAATCTACCCCTAGGTACGTACCCAAAGGACTTGAAAGCAGAGACTCAAAAAAAGACTCGTATACCAATGTTCATTGCAGCCCTATTCACAATAGGCAAAAGGTGGAGACACCTGAGAACCCATCAACAGATGAATGGATACACAATATGTGGTACATACATACAATGGAATACCACTCAGCCAGTAGGAGAAATGACATCTTGATACATGCTACCATGTGGATGGAGCCTGAAGACATTGTGCTGAGTGAAATAAGCCAATCACAAAAGGACAAATACTGTAGGGCATCACTTATATAAAAAGACAAGAAAAGGCAAATGTATAGAGACCAAAGTTTATTAGTGGGAAGGAGGGGGAAAAGTGAGTTAACGGTGATGGAAAAATGCACTGATTAAGGGTAGGGTCACACAGCCAATTACTGTAATTGCTGTCAATAAGTTGCACACTTATATAAAGCTGAATTGGCAAAAGTTGTGTGATAGATACAACTACAACGACAAAAAAAAAAAAATGAATAGCTGCTAAGGCCGATTATGTACAGCCTCACAGGATTTGGTTCCTTCGTTTGAGGTTTAGGGTCATGGTTTCATGGGACATCCCAGTTAATTGGCCTAATAACATGTTTAGCGCTTCTGTTCTACCTCCTAGTTTGTTACGTAGCGCCCGGGGTCTTAAAGCACAATAAATGGTCTCTATTCACCTGGAGCAATGGAGAAAGAAGAGCAGACAGGTGTAGGAGGAGGATATGGAATGTGTGGTTAATTGCCTCCGTGAACAACTACCTCCTTTGTCGTGAGACCAGAAGAACTGGACAGTGCCCAGCTACCATTACTGAACATTTTGATCAAAGATTCCATAGAATAATCCTGATCAAAGGGGGGAAAATGCAGAACAGAACTTCAAATTGTTATGGACCCCAGACTTCCTGAAGCCATCGAGGGTGGATGAGCCTCTGAAACTATTGCCCTTGAAATAATCTTTAAACCTTAAACCAAAAATATTCCCTAAACTCTTCGTAAAGCCAAACAATAGTTTAGCTTAACTGGTTAAAAAAAAAAAAAAAAGGTCTGCCTTGAGCATTGTGCTCCTTTAAGAACTTTCTATATGGGATCAAATTGACAACAGCAACCCAAAAGATTAGATAGGAACCTTAGGGCGCTATGAGCTTATGTTAATGAGGAAGGAACAACACAGAAAAGGAGGGTAAGAACGATTATACAGTTTGAAGAATATAATCAGTGTCACATAGAAACTGTTCAAATTGTTTCATGTAGAAACTGTACATGTAGAAACTGTTCAAAAAAAGAAGAGAAAGTTGACAGATTGTGATAAATGTAACTAATGTCACTGAACAATGTGTGTGGAAATTGTCAAATGGGAACCTAACTTGCTGTGTAAACTTTCACCAAAGCCTCAACAAAGTATTATAAAAAAAAAATTGCAACCTTTTTGATTGCTTCACTGTAGAGAAGGATGTAAGATTAAGTTAATTAATGGAGAGACACTTAATAAAAGAAAAATCAGACCCATCACTATAAAAAAGGATGTAACAATTAGACTCTGGAAAACTCCCAGCTTTCCAGAGAAATACATTACGAAAATAGGAAGGATCAAATCCTTTCTACGGAAACACTTTAAAAAACGAGCACTTTGTACCATAAGACTAAAAAGGACTTGACACAACAGGATCTTTGAATAAAAAAGTTAAAAAGGGAACTTATGAAGAATTGATATAAACAATATACTGTTACATTTGGTTTTGTAAAAATGTGGCTCTCTGTGTAGCGTACAATTGAAATGAACCAATTAAGGTCCCATCTTCATTAAACTCTATGCTGATGGAGGATGTTTCCCTGGTCTTTCTCTACCCCTAAAGTCCTACAATTGAAAGACGAAAAAGCAGCAATTCTATACTTGCATGAAATATTCCCCGAGGACAGGCTTTAAGACTACGGAGAAAGTGATGGATTTTTTTTTTCTCTTTACGGCACTACTTTGACATCTTTTATGAAAAACCAGGCAGGAATGCTCCTTTATAATATTCTTCCACTAAACAATTTTCCTACATATAAGATTCAGGGCCACAAATCCCTGGAGATCACCACAGTGAAACTTTCATTTGCTTCTTATTTGAGGGGCATTCACCCAAGGAACCCATTTAGTGATGTGAAGTAATAAAAAAAAAAAAGTTCCTTTTCTTTTGAAACAAAGTCAATTTTATGTATATTTAGGTGGAAAAGGACAATATCTAGGACAGGGAGGAGATTCTTCTTGCCCCCTCACCCAGGCTCTCACACCTGTGATAAGGTGGGTACTAAGTTGTCTCCGTTCCCGACTGAAGGGCTATTTATTACCCAGACATGGCACCTCCCCTAGCTTCCAGTGAGGTCACCTCACCCTGGTCTTCCCTGACCCTCCTCTCTAGGAATGGCGGTTGGCTTTGGGATGGAAGACAGACTGTTAGGATGCCTATGGAGACAAAGCTAACATTCACTCAATTGTGTTGGGTCTAAGGCACAGGCTGGAGGCTGTTGGGTTTTTCTTTTTCTGACTCAGCAGTTTTTAAGAGGCTCTTGAGGGGTCTGATTCAGCAGCTTTCACTACAAACAACCACTATCAGAGAACGAGGTTAAGGCGAGGGAGAGACACGGGGATTTTAAAACACCCCACTCTTGAAGGCATGTGTTCTTCTCTTTAAACACCCTGCAGGCCCCTGCCTGTGACTGTGGTACAGAGCTTGGCAAGGAACCAATGAAGTCTATGGGAAAAAACAACATTTGAAAGGATGTCTTGTTGTATTCTTTTTTCTTTAATGACTGGTGAGCCATTTCTCCAGGTATGGATTCTGTTGTGAATCCCACACACTGGTTAAAAAATGCCCCGCCAAATGTTACCTGAGATCCCCAAGGATCACTTGGGGGACATGTGTGGTACAATTATTTCAAAGTGATAAGGCAAAGGGAAGATGAAACAATACCGGGGACACCTGGAATCTGGAGGGCTTGTGTGCAACAAGACTAAACAAATCAAGAAAAAAATTAAGGTAAAGTTCCTAAAATAGAGTTGTCATGTTTCCGTTGGGTGTTCCCCCATTCTTCCAAGAGGAAGCACACGTTCCCTCTCTACAACTTCAAGCCTGGCCTCTAACTGAAGACCTATCTTAAGTGATTTTTTTTTTTTCCTATTTTTAATTAAAGGAACACAGTGGCCATGAAAAAACTAACTTTCATCTCTAGACTTGAAGAAAGCCAAGGATGCTGGCCTCCAATCACAGAGCTTTCCGAGTACCAACATTCATTCATGCTGGTTTTGTATCTGATAAACTTTTCATTCAATTTGAAGCTCAATGGGTATGAAACCCAACAAAATGAACCAAGAGAATGGCATCGTTCAAACATGTTGAGACACTTGTGGGTGATAGTTTGGTCCTCTGTGTTTGACAGCTCCTGTGACAAGTCTCTGTCTCAGGAAGGCTCCAAACTGCCAACTCAATGAAGCAAATAATAATTATTCCTAATAACAATAATAATTATGGAATGAAGTGGACCCAATATAAGGTTGGTTGTCTGTGGCTTCAGGTAAAGCAGCCAAAGTTTCACACTCTTTTTTAAAAATCTTTCCTCTCTCTCTCTCCCAGACACACACACGCACCCCACAGGCATTTGGCAAAAGAGATCTGGATAAACTCACTCCTCTGGTTCTCTGCAGAGTGCTTGACTACAGAGGTAAATTAAATAAATAACAGCTCTCTACACAACGAGGGGGGATTGGGACACATCTAGTAATTGACACCAAAAAAAAAAAAAAAACTCACTTTTCCTTTACTTAAAAGTCTTAAACTTTCTCCAGTTTCAGACTTTTAGCCAGAGCCTTGGCCAAATAGCAGACATGAATAATTTGTTGTATTCCTCCTTCTGCTCTAGGATAGATGGGAAGAAGGGAAGGGGGGAGGGAGGAATGAAGAGAGGAATGAAATGAGGGAAGTCAGGAAAGGGAGGAAGGAGGGGAAGAGAGGGAAGGAGCAGGGAAAGGGATAGAGGGAGAAGAGAAACTCAGGGCTCTGGGTGAATGTTCCCTATCCCCAGTCCATTATCACTGGTAAACCAGAATCCCCTGAGAGATAGCAAAGCCTTTCTTGGTGAATCCCCAAGTTAATGGCCAGTGCCACAGCCAATTTTCTATAAATATTTACCCTCCTGCTAACAAAGATGGGAATCAACACCTGAGTGGATGCTCCTGCCCACTCTAGGATTTGGCTGTCACCACCCGCTAGCATCAGCACTTAGGTATCTCACCCCACATGCCAATGATGTCAAGATGTCAGAGAAATAAAAAATAGCTCCTCCTGAAAAATAACAATCTAACAACTAAATGGTCATTTTCCAGAGAATTAAGAATTGTTTCCATTTTCTAAAAATTAAGTGAATGAGTGAATGTGAATCTACATGATTTTTTAAAAATCTTACTATGATTGTTCATCACTATGATTATTCTTCAAAAGTGGTTCTAAGGTGCTAGCGTAGTTTATGGTCACATAAGGAGAAGATTACACAGGACAATTTAAGGCATTATGAAAAGTCATGCTGTGGTAAATTAGAAGAATTTGGAGGCCAGAACACCTGGAGAAATTCCTTAAGTGTTTTGAGTAAGATTATATACACATCAAAAGGCCTAAACTATGTTCTAGTAAAGCAAAATATTACAAAATATGTACATACACACACAATTTTCATTTGGATACACCTGGACTGTAAAAGTTGCCCGGTCTCCTTTACCAGTATACTGTTTACTTTGGATTATTTTTAATTCGTTCATTCTATGTCTTCTTGTTAGCTGCTATTGAGTTGGCCCCTCACTCATGGCAATCCCATGGATACTGGAACAAAACACTGCCTAGTCCTGTGCCATCTCCATGACTGGTTGCAGATCTAACCATTGTGTTCCATAGGGTTTTTGTTGGTTGATTTTCAGAAGCAGATTGCCAGGGTTTTCTTCCTAGTCCATCTTAGTCTGGAAGCTCCAGCGAAACCTGTTCAGCATCATAGCTACATCCAAAGCCTCACCAACAGACGAGGGGTGGTTGCACATGAGGTACACTGGCTGCGAATCACACCCAGTTCTCCTGCATGGAAAGAAAGAGTTCTACCTCTGAACCACCACTCCCTATGCCATGTCTTATAGAGGCTATAATTTGTAATATGCATCCATGAAGTTGCAGTTTTTTTAGTTTTATCATTAAAAATATACCCTGACTCAACATAGGGCTATAGAAAGACTTCAGAAGCAGATCTGATTTTATTGAGTTGCCAAGTTCATCAATATGGCTCCACCCATACTACTTAAACAATATTGAAGTGGAAGCAGCCTCTCTTTAGTTTGCCTTCTCTTTAACATTTTACTGTTTATTTCTACAGGTACTCCATTTGAGCAAGACATTGGGAAAAATGAGAGGAAATGTCATATACTAAGCAGAGATCCCTAAAAGTCTGTCTAACGCTTGGTCTCCTGCCCTGTAGATTCTAAGTACAACATATGACAAGTTTTCAGTGGTTTGGACACCTGGGGGTGGGTATTTGTTGTTCCTGTTGTCGTTAAATTACTTGAATAAGAAAATGTTTATGGGTTCTATGGACTGAAAATAATAGATTTGAGGTCAGCCATAAAGTGCTGTGCATTTGGCTTGTGAATTACCATATTTGAACCAAGATGTGATGGGGATATGGTTATTCAGGAAGCCACTTCTGACATTTCAAAGATGTTTGGGGCCATCTGTTCTTGCAAAGATCTGCGGCCCTGCTAAGCAACCCAAGCACATTCCACATATCTCTACCCCATGCTCACAAGGGTCCTATCATCTTACAGATTTTACCAGTGTATTCACCAGCCAAAATGTGCTTTGCCAAAGGGGAGAAAACCATAAAACTCTAAATTCTTTTAAACATGTCTGGTACCATTAAGAATGTTTATTAGTCTATGGAAACTTTACGTTGATATTTACCAAAAGCACAACATATTTGGCAATTAGATTACCTGCTAAATGTGAATGTATCTGTTTTACGGAATTTCTTCTTCAAGGATCTGTATAGTCAAGCTGTGTTGTTGAATGTTAGTCATGAGAAGGAAACAAACTTGTTCCTAAGAGCTAGCTTTTCAACTATTGAGAATTTGAGCTAGAAGAGCATATTTATTAGACTATCCAGTTTCACTCTTTCTTTTTATAAGATGCAAAAGTGGGGCCCAGAGAGGCCAAAGGATTTGTACGAAGTCTCAGAGTTTACGAGTGGTAGAATCACAACTACCAGCCATGTCTTCGGATTCCTAGAGAAATACCCTTGAACAGCCTCACTGAAATAGAATTCCACCTGCATGTAAGCGAGTCTTAATATCAAGGATTCCTTCTACTTCCCAAATTCAAAATCGCATTGGATTTCAGTGTTATTGTCATCCAAGCAAAAGTTCATTGCATTTGTATAATCCTTAGCTAAATCCTCAATGGGAAACCTATTAAAACGATAGTAGAGAAAATCCATTTGATCTAACATAAACTAAAAAATATACAATGTCTGATGTGTGACATCTTTTTTTTATTGTGCCTTCAGTGAAAGTTTACAATTCAAGTCAGTTTCTCATACAAAAACTTAAACACGCATTGTTATGTGACTCTAGTTGCTCTCCCAACAAAGTGACACATTCCTTCTCTCCACCCTATATTTCCCACATCCATTCAAACAGCTCCTGTCCCCCTCTGCCTTCTCATCTCGCCTCCAGATAGGAGCTGCCCACATAGTTTCATGTATCTACTTGAGCTAAGAAGCACACTCCTCACCAGTATCATATTATGTCTTATAGACCAGTCTAATCTTTTTCTGAAGAGTTGGTTTCAGGAATAGTTTTAGTTTTGGGCTAACAGAGAGACCGGGGGCCATGATCTCTGGGGTCCCTCCGGTCTTAGACCATTAAGTCTAGTCTTTTTACTAGAATTTGATGTCTGCATTCCACTTTTCTCCTGTTCCATCAGGGTTTCTATGTTGTTTCCCTGTCAGGATAGTCATTGGTGGTAGCTGGCCACCACCTAGTTCTTCCAGTCTCAGGCTGATGGAGTTTCTGGTGTATGCGGACCTTTCTGTCTCTTGGGTTCATATTTTCCTTGTATCTTTGGAGTTTTTGGTGTTCTTCATTCCCCTTTGCTCCAGGAGGGTTGAGACCAATTGATGTATCTTAGACGGCCACTTGTTAGCTTTTAAGACCCCAGACACCTTGAGTGACATCTTTTGAGCCCTAAACTTCCAATTACATATATGAATGCACAGTATATGCAATGGGCACCACAGGCTATCTGCAAACTCCTGCAATAGTCCCTCTCTTGTAATTGACAGCCTACTTGCCAATCAGTTCAGTCAAGAGTTATTTACACTTCATGAGACTTATAGTACTGGGGAATATAAAAGATCCAGATAATCCAAAATTCTCACCTGAGATACCGCCATGTTACTCGGACATGCTCGATGTTCAAGAACGCAAAGTCTACCCCAGTCCCAAAGAAGCAGCTCTGCTTTATCAGTTGACTGCTCCTATCATGCCCATTTTCACAGCACTGTACACGCTCATCATTCCGTTATGCTAGTACCATTCTGGCATTCTTCCACCAACAGTTACACTTACTCGTGAAACTCTCTCTAAACACCACACCCTGAGCCATGTAAACCTACAGTGGTGTTCCCACAAGGTGGCCATGCTTCTGGTCCTAAAATCAGGAAACACTGAGCTAGTCCTGATAAAGGTAACTATGACAAGTACAGAAATGTGAGGTTAATTATCGTATTTTGCATTATGGAAGAACATAAAGCCTCAGCCCCAAATGTTTCTTCACTTAGCATCATATCTAAGCTTACACATAGGATGACACTATTTTTTCTTTAATCACAAAAAAATTTGTTGTTTTAACCAGTCTTAAGTGTATAGTTCAATGACACTAATCATATTTGCCATGCTGTGTGGCCATTACCACTATCCATTTCCCAATGTTTTTATCACTCCAAATAGGAACCCTGTACCCCTTAGGCAATAACTCCTCATTCTGTTCTCTCCCTACCTCCTGATAATCACTGATAACATTTGTCTCTATGCATTTCCTGTTCTCAGTATGTTGTTTAAGTGCAATCATATAATAGTTGTCCTTTTTTGGGTGACTGATTTAACTTAATATAATATTTTCAAGGTTTATCCATATCATAGCATATATCAGAACTTCATTTTTCTTTATAGCTGAATAATATCCCAGTGTCTGTATGTTCCCCACTTTGCTCATCCATTTGGCTGTTGATGGACATTTAGGTTTTTTCTACTTTTCAGCTATTATAATGTTGCAATGAACATTGGTCTACAAGTATCTGTTTGAGTCCTTGCTTTCAAGTCTTTTAGGTAGTACATATCTAGGAGGGGAATTGCTGAGTCATAAGGCAATTCTATGTTAAACTATTTGCAGAACCTCCAAACTGTTTTCCACAGCTGCTGCACCATTCTACATTCCCACCAGCAATGGATAAGGGTCCCAAGACACTAAATTTTGATATGAGCTAAAGCCCTGTGTTCTAGGTCTTCCACAAAGCATCATCATCATCATCATCATCATCATCATCATCATCATCATGCCAGAAAACAAGACAGCAGGCTGCATCTTCCCGTACAGCTGTGTCTGGTAAAACCATTGTCCGGGCCCCTTGCTGTTGGACTTGTTTTATATCTTTCACTACTGAGCTGTGGCTTGGGTACTTTTCTAGTTTGATCTGCAAAAATGAGCTGCTTTTAGCAAAGTGAGAATAAAAGAACAACTTCTTGATAAGATTAGTTCAAGGGAAGAAACTACACATAGTTATGCATGTAGCACTGAGCCCCCAAAGAACTTACATTTCCAAGTACTTTTCAAAATTAAAGACTTGGAGAATTTTCTAGTGATACCTTAAACCAGACAAAAACTGGTGATACCTTAAAAAAAAAAAAAATAGGAGTAAGAAAATCGAAACCTGCAGAGGGGTCAAGTTCATTTGGACCAGTGGGACACTGTGGTGTAGGTAGCCTGGGTTCTAGTTCTGGTTTTTACCATCATCAGCATGACCTGGCACAAGTCACTTAATCTCTGAGCCTCACTTCACTCAACTGTAAAATGGGGGCGGGGGGGTGTTAATTCCTATAATCAAATTATGTGTGCTAAATTAGTAGCTGATAAGGGGAAACTTGCCTTGTAAACAGAGCACCTGGTGAAAACAAGAGGTTGTTGTTATTCACCTTGTTGTTGAGCCTGGAAGGTGAGTATCTCTGGCTTCATATGTGAGGACTCCTGTTTTCTACTGCACTGGCTTCCTCATCCCAATCATTTCCAAATCTAATTCTGTTCCCACACACTGGGGTACATGAACTCACTCTGGAGATCAGATAATCTAGAGCTCCTACCAAACTTGACTCCCAATGGGAAACGAACCAAAACAGAAAATATATTTGAAACAGAAAAGAGGCACTGAATGATGATTTGGAGCTGAGACTAACTTTTGAGATCTTTTGGTTAACTTCTTCATATACAGATGAAGGAACCCAGACCCAGGGAAGTTGAGCACTTGGCCAAGTTGGCAAACTTCTAAATGATAGAGACTGTACTGCCCTAAAGAGTCCCTGCGTGGTGCAAATGATTAATGCACTTGGCTGCTAACTAAAAGGTTGGAGGTACGAGTACATCCAGAGGCACCTCAGATGAAAAACCTGGCAATCTACTTCTGAAAAATCAGCTATTGAACACAATTCTACTCTGATACACATTGAATCACCATGAGTTGGGATTAACTCAAAGGCAACTGGTAACTGGTACTGTCCTAAACCCATGACCTCTGAACCCATGGCTAATACTGTTCTACAACTCCCTTCTGACCTGATGTGATTTGGTTTTGAGCAAGCTCTCACCTTCTAGGCACATCTTTTTAATGTGATGCACAAAACAAATGTCTAGATGGAGATTTGATGATCCTGGGCTATTTGTCTAGAAGAAGACCCTCATCTGTGCTTATACGTTACAAAAATAGGAGGAAAAATATACACAGAGACACTTGTATGGAGGCTTCTAGAACTTTTGTGAGCAGAACTTCTGTGGGTAAGATCCAGAAATGAAATCATCCTCCACGGAGGTCACAGGCTAAGTCACCTATCTTCAGCTGAACAAGTCCAGAAGTCACACTTCATCTGGGCAGAGGACAGTGGTCTTCCCGCAAACCAGGAAGCCAGACATGGGACAACCAAATGGTTGGAGACAAGGGCAGTCATTTTTCTGCGGTGGATTTCAGTTTTCTTACAAATGAGGGAATTGGTTAGGAGGTGTCTCAGGTATAGGCCAGTTTTATGCTTTCATGAGTTCAAGACATTCCCTGAACTACTCCCTCCTTCAAAGACCAGAGAACTCCTGTACGCTTCTCATGAAGACTGAAGCAGCTGCTGGCAACTCAGCATGAGTCAACCTCTGCCCTTTGCCTACCTGCAGGAGTATAAAAGCACAGAGCCCTTCACACTATAACTGGATACACTGAGCATTAGCCAACTCCTGTGCACAGATGATTCCCCAAGGGTGAGACATGCCCACGTGTCCTCCAGGACACTGGTATTGCTATGGTGAGAAGCACAGGGAAAGCCTGCACTTTGCAATCCAATAGACCCATATCCAAAATGCTGCTTATCTCTCTGGCTAGGAGACACTGGACAGGTTACTTCTCTGAGCAATAAAACTGGAATAATGAATGCCCCAGGGAATTGGTAGATTAGTGGTAGAATTCCCACCTTCCATGTCCGAGACCCTGTTCCATTCCCAGCCAATGCACCTCATGCACCGCCCATCAGTCAGTGGAGGCTTGTGGATTGCTACCATGCTGAACAGCTGTCAGCAGAGCTTTCAGACTAACAGACTAGGAAGAAAGGCCTGGTGACCCACTTACAAAAAATCGGCCAACGAAAGCCCTATGGATCACAACAGTACAAGCCCCAATTGATGATGGGGATGGTGCAGGACCAGGAAGTGTTTCATTCCACGCCTCGGGGTCAATTTGATGGCAGCTAACAACAAAAAACAGCAAATAACTCTTACCTCTCTTGGTTGTGGGGCCCTAGTGACACAGTGGTTAAGCGTGTGGCTGCTAACCAAAAGAATGGCAGTCAAATCCAGCAGCTGCTCCTCGGAAACCCTATGGAGGGAGTTTTACTCTGTCCTGTAGGGTCACTATGAGTCAGAATCCACTTGACGGGGTTGGGTTTTTTCCTTGGCTGTTGGAGAATTGTAGGAAATAACATTCGAAGTGCTAGCTCAGTGCCTGGCACATAGCAGATGTTTGAAAAATGTTATCTTCCTTCCTTTTCTTCAGCATCAGTCTGTTTATCAAGGGCTTTTCTAACAAAGGGCTTGAGCCAGTCAAGGAGGGCCTCCAAGTTACTCCCAAATAGGCCTGCCTGCTGTGTTCCAGGTGAGAAGTTGAGACTCCAAGACACAGAGGACTCAGAGGCAACCCAGATTCACAGATGAGAACAGGGGTGTTTTTCTGCTTCCTGGAAGGCCCCAACATGCGCTCTGGTGTTCTGGCCCTGCCCCCTTCATCTGGCCACAATACCATGTGGTGTTACAACTTTTGGATGTTAAGAAACATTATATTTCCTAAAGTATCAGTACTTAATGTTTCATTCCACACATAAAACCCTGTGAGTGGAAGGCTGTGGGCCCCCTTGTCAGAGGTAATTTCTCAAGGCTCTGCACGGGATTTAACGGGAGCCATATGGTTAAGTCCGTCAACCCTCCCAGAAAGCATCCCCCTGAAGGGCCCTCGTAAATGTTCTCGGGCTGTGAAAGATCCAGCAACTTTCTAACAATAAAGCTATGTTCATAGCCATGATACTCAGCAAAACACAAAGCAGGAAATAATGGCTTCTGGTCTGAATTACTCAAAGGGGGCTTCGAGTTGTCCTGGCCAAGGGCTCTGACCCAGTGGCATGAGGTCCAGAACAGCCAGGGGCCTGTGCCTGCTCCCTGCAGCAGGAAGGAGATGGCTTGGCTCTCCAGCATCAGCCCGTGGCAGACAGTGACAGTCTCAGCCACGCTCAGTTTGGTCTGGGGAATTTAAGAAAACTCTTAATAATGGATTAATACACCTATGTATACACAGAGAAAGCACATTCTTAAACTGTAAGTTCCTCGTTATCTGAATCTTCTTTAAACTGCTTTTCTGCGATGGCATCGTTTACCATCAACCTTTTCTTTTTCCTCCAGAACGACACAAAATAAAAATAAATAAACGAACAATTGCCCTTGAGTCAATTCTGACTCGGGGCGACCTCACGTGTGTCAGAGTAAAACTGTCCTCCATTAACGTTTTCAATGGTTGAAATGGTTTTTCATAAGTAGACTGCCAGGCCTGTCTTCTGAGGCACCTCTGGGTGGATTTGAACCACCAACCTTTCAGTTAGTAGCCAAGCGCTTAACGGTTTGCGTCACCCAGAGGCTCCTAACAATGACACAAAAACACTTCAAATCAATGAAGACTCCCATCTGGACTAACACATTGAACAGACACAACCAACTTACGCAACAGCCGCACCTGACTCTCCCGGAGAGCAAAGGTAGCATTGCTGTCAACACAACAAATTTTGAGATGCGGCTAGCTTTTTTTTCTCTTGTTTTCCTTGGTTATGTCCATTGAGCTACACCTGATCTGTGTGACACACAGTGTTAGGGATTATAAAGAGAAAAGGGAGAAAAAAAGCACAAAAGAGGTGAGAGGAAGTACAATTTGTGATGTGTATTGGCACCTTTTTATTTTTACATAAAAAGAGATTTACCTCTATGGTATTTTATACAAATTTCTGACTATTAGATCTATACTGCTTAGCTACAACTCCACACAAATAGGTTTTATGAGCAAATGCTTAGCAGCTACATATCACATGGACATCCATGTGCCAAGACTAAAATTACTGTAAAATCAGGGAGGGGTTTCATATATAAATGGTTTCATATATGCCTGCTGTTGAACATATTTCCAAGTTTTCTGATGAAGCTGGCCAATCCATTACCTTAACCAGAGTATTCCACAAAGGTCAGCTAACTTCTACGCAAACATCAGCTTTGATATGAGCATTTGTATAATCTGATGTCAGACATATAACATTTACATTGTAAACAATTACTGTCAAGTAATTTTTACCAATAATCTACCAGGTTTACATATTTGCCCAATTCCATACAGAGGATTCAAAAGCAGAAGAAACTTTAGAGTATTTTGGCAGTGCCTCTGTATACCTGCCAAAATTCTGGGCTGATGTCTATTTTTTTTTTTTTTTTTTAATTTTTATTGTGCTTTAAGTGAAAGTTTACAAGTTAGTCTCTCATACAAAAATTTATATACACCTTGTGGTATACTCCTAGTTGCTCTGCCTTTAATGAGACAGCACACTCCTTCCCTCCACTCTGTATTTTCGTGTCCATTCGGCCAGCTTCTGACCCCCTCTGCCCTCTCATCTCCCCTCCAGACAGGAGCTGTCCACATAGTCTCATGTGTCTACTTGATCCAAGAAGCTCACTCTTCACTAATATCATTTTCTATCCCATAGTCCAGTCCAATCCCTGTCTGAAGAGTTGGCTTTGGGAATGGATCCTGTCTTGGGCTAACCGATGGTCTGCGGACCATGCCCTCTGGGGTCCTTCTAGTGTCAGTCAGACCATTAAGTCTGGTCTTTTTATGGGAATTTGAGATCTGCATCCCACTGCTCTCCTGCTCCCTCAGGGGTTCTCTGTTGTGTTCCCTGTCAGGGCAGTCATTGATTGTAGCCGGGCACCATCTAGTTCTTCTAGTCTCAGGTTTATGTGGCCCTAACTGTCTCTTGGGCTCATAATTACCTTGTGTCTTTGGTGTTCTTCATTCTGCTTTGTTCCAGGTGGGTAGAGACCAATTGATGCATTTTAGATGGCCACTTGCTTGCTTTTAAGACCCCATATGCCACTCTCCAAAGTGGGATGCAGAATGTTCTCTTAATAGATTTTATTATGCCAATTGACTTAGATGTCCCCTGAAACCATGGTGCCCAAAGCCCTGCCCCTGCTACGCTGGCCTTTGAAGCATTTAGTTTATTCAGGAAACTTCTTTGCTTTTGGTTTTGGACTGATGTCTATGTTTGTAAAACTCTGTATTATCTTCAGTGCTGTCCTGAAGAAATACTGAGTATGCATTGTGGTTAGCTGCTGTCAAGTTGGTCTCCAACTCCTGCTGACCCCATGCACAACAGAACAAAACACTACCTGGTCTTATGCCAACCCCATGGTCGGTTGCAGATTGGGCCATTGTGATTCATAGGGTTTTCAGTGGCTGATTTTCCACAGCAGATCACCAGGCATTTCTTCCTAGTCCGTCTTAACCTGGAAGCTCCACTGAAACCTGTTCGGTATCATAGCAACATGCAGGCTTCCGCTGACAGACAGGTGGCGGCTGCACATGAGGTACCCTGGCGGGCAATTGAACCTGGGTCTCAAGGAAGGCGAGAATTCTACCACTGAACCACCAATGTCTCAAGCATGAATTACTTATTATCATTCACCCATAAAGAGAAGCAGGTTTCTTTAGGAAATCTGAGTTCTATTCAGGTTGTAGCCATCTACTCCACTGATCATTAGTTCCTACAAAAATGTCTAACGTGCAAACAGAGAAATAATATGTGCTACCTGTTCATGCAACATTCCTCCCAGGCTTTGCTGACCTGATTCTGAATTAATGAGGCTGTTACACGATATCTAATGAAAATGACTGGAGTAGAGATAGTGTTTGGAATCTGCCACATATTTTGGTTCAAGGCTGAATCGATTTCATCTATATTTAACACATGCTTGTTTTCTGTCTCACTTGTCTCCCCCACAGCCAAGGCTCACTCTTTTTTCCATCTGGGAAACTTATCTCCTAAAATGCTCCCATCAATCAGCCAAAGCTGCTCTTCCCGACAGAGCGTCTGCCAGTTTGACTAAGCACAAGTAGTCACTAGTTTGAGGAAGCCTCCCACACTCTGTAGAGCTGTGTGTTTTTCTAGCCTGCCCAACCACACAAGTGCAATTTGGGATATTTATACTTCCCTCCAGTTTCTATTGGGATAATAGCACTACTTTTACAGAGCTGGGCATAGGGCATGATATGGGTTGGTATGATGAAGAATGGACGTTTCCCATCTTGCTTATCTACTTACTTTTAGCATTATTTCTCTGGATTTTTGCATTCCTACCTATTTGGGTCTGCTTCAGCTGGTCACCGGCTCGATAAGTGTAAAAATCAAATGAACGCAAGGAGGCACACACTTTGTCCCCAAACCCTTCCCTGATAACTTGCTGCCTCTCCCAGTTTTCCATCGTTCATGTCAACACTTTTCCCAATACGTTCAAGACTCTAAACTTAAATACAGCATGGAAGGAGAGGGACAGAAAAGAAAGCAATAGTGGGACTGGCAGCAGAAGCTGAAGCACCGGTAGAAGGGAAGGAAAGAGCGGAGCAGGAGACAGAGGGCCCCCTCTCTCGCAAAATTCCAGTCGTGAACACACCCACGGGCTGCAACGAGAAAGCACTGTGCGTGGGCACAGGTGGGTCCCAGCCTCTCTGGCTGGATACAGCTCAAGCACTGAGCCTGAATGAAGACTTTCATTGCTGTTTGCTGTTTTTGTTGGCCAGTAGCCATGGCAAACATTTGCAGGTGGCTTGGCCAGATTTTGACACTTAAATATTTGAGGTTGTGATAAAAATCAGAATATTATTACAATATGGTTCTGTGCAGCCTCAAAAAAAAAAAAAAGCTATCTGCTATTTCAAATGCTCATTTAAAGACACAGTCTCTGGAGGGAACTCATGTTTTAAAATAAGTACTCATTTCCTCTTTGCAGAGGGAAATAAAAGAGCAAACCATCCCCAAATTGTACCACCTAGAGTTTAGTACTGAATCCACTGGTGAGATGGGTTGGACTGTTTCTTGCTGAGCCCCCACGATAATCCGGGCAAGGTTTTGGATAGGTCCCATGGAGAAAAATGGAAATGACAGGATGTGCGGGTTTGAATCAACATGGTAAGCACAACAGGGAAGAATCCGAAGAAAGGAAACAGCCTCCCTCAAGCTTGGCAAGGAGACAGAGTCCTAAATGTGGCAATTACCTCCTAGGACACACCAGGAGAGATATACAGTACCCCAGGATCAGGAATAAATTGGAAGATGGGGTGGGTCGGGAGGCCATCCGTACCAGAGAAACACCCCCACCCATCCAAGCACAGTGACACAGCCTACACATGGCACCCAAATGCACAAGACCAGCTGGGTAAATTCAGGACAGGGTCAACCACCCATCTTAGCATTTAGTGCTAACTCTTAAAAGATCGTTTCGTAAAAGCCAGCCTTGTACTAACGATGGCTGAATACTAAGAACCTCCAAGAGGGTAGTTGGTGGGGTGGTGGGGAAGGCAAGAGAACTTCAGGGGGCAAAGAATGTTGTAAAACCGCTAGTAAACTCTAGCACATTTTATGTTTCTTTTTCCCCCTTGAAAGAAAAATAAAATAATTATAATTAGCTGACTTAACTGTGAATTGTCTGTCCAAAGCCAAGCCACTAAGTGAAGGAATTGCTTGAGATTTAGATGCTGTTTTCAGTGAGCCCAAGCAGCCCTGGTGGTGCAGTGGTTAAGAGCTTGGATGCTAACGGAAAGGTCTCCAGTTTGAACCCGCCAGCTGCTCTGCAGAAGAAAGATGTGGCAGTCTGCTTCTGTAAAGATTACAGCCTTGGAAATCCTATGGGGTAGTTCTACTCTGTCCTATAGGGCTGCTGTCAGTTGGAATTGACTTGATGGCAATGGGTTTTTGCAGGATTCAATGAGTCCACCCCACCCTCTTAGTATATTATAGGTTCTTGCTGTAGATGTGGGTTCATTTGAGAAGAAAAGAAACTTTATTAATAAACATATTTGCCAGTTTAGTCTTGGCTTCTTCAAACAAAGCCAAGGATTTAAAGGGCCAGATTCATTTTCTATTTCTGGAATGGCAAACCACAAAATAGTCATCACCTGCAATTCTTCATTGTTAAGGTGGGTCTTCACATGTCACAGCCCATCCCAACAGGTTGAGAAATGTGAAGGACAAGGAATCCCCCTCTAGAATGTACCTCCACTGCGGAGAAACAAGCCAGTGCCCACTGCTGGTCTGGAATTCTCACAAAACATTAAAAACAAGAGGAGAAAGACACACTGACAAATTGTGGGGCAGCTTCTTTTTTTTTTAATCACCATATCCAGTATTCAGCAAACTGAATTCTGATGCCTGTACCGAACACAGCAAGCTCCCCTTGCTATTCTAAATCAAGAATTCTGGGAATTTAATGCAACTAGTTTTCAGCGTCCAACACTATAAATACATCATAACTCTTTGGCTTTAGTTATTACATTTTCTTCCAAAGAAGCCGAGCGCTCTTAAATCTGTTATTTCATATTTACTCTACTCTTGTGAGGCTGGAAAGATAGACAGCATCCTCAGTTTGGAGATAAGGAAGCTGAGACACTGAATGAATTGCATAAAGTCAGGAAGCAAATCTAGAGGACAGCTGAGATGAGAACCCAAAACTCTAGTGTTAACAAGGTTGGGGGCACTTTGGTATTGCGGCCAGGGCAGTTCTTACAAGTGAAGGACTGGCCGGTGTATCAAGCACATTGGGCGCATCAGGCCCCACCTCACTGATTGTCTTAAGCATCCTCTAGTCAATACCACAGCCCAAGCCCCACACGTTTCTGCACACTCCCTGGGGCTAAGCAGTGTAGCTCCCAGTCGAGAAGCACTGGTTGACCACTCTACTCCTTTCCTGTGGATTGTTAAAGTCTTCCAAGCCAGCCATATCACACCTAGAATTTACATTTTACCTATCGCTTTCTAGATCAGTTTCCCTCAAACTTTAATGTGCATACCAATCACCTGGAGACCCCTCAGATCTTGTTAAAAGGCAGATTCTGAGTCACTAGGTCTGGGGTGGGGCCAGAGATTCTGCATTTCTAAGAGTCTACTGAGTGATGCCAGTGCTACTGGGTCTTCAGACCACATTCTGAGTAGCAAAGGGCTAGAGCTACCATGTAATACCAAGTAACAAGCGAGAGCTCTTTCCATCACATGATGCAAGGTGTCTGGATTCGATGACAGGCTGATTCTATTAATTTCTCACAATGCCTCAGTACTGCCTTTTTACATAAATGCAAGGGAGAGCATATGCTTTCTTGGCTTTGTCTACTCTAGGCATGAATATGGACCAACACAGAGGAAGGGGAGAGCCAGTAAGGAAGTGTTCATGAAAAAGAGAAGCAGGAAGGAATGATTAGAGGGAAGGAGGATGTGGAAATACACAGAAGACTCAGATACGGACTTGGTGGCTTCTCAGATGGGAGGAGCAGACTCTGTTGTGGAACACACAGACTGGTGAAACTTCCCCACCATCATGAAGCATTTGCCCTGAGCACTGGAGGTTCTGGCCTCCATCACACCAGTGGGTTTCCCTGCTGTCATCTTAAAGTTCACAAACCTTGTCTGAGAAACGACAAAACAGAAGGATTAACATCACTAATCACCCTAACCCTACCTATTATCAATTCTTCCCTCAATGTCCAGGATCAAAAATGCTTCCACCACACTGAGGCTCTCTCTCCCTCCCCTACAATCAAAAGCATCACTCTGAACCTCCAGGCAATATTACACCAGCCAGGAAAACCAACTTGTGTCTCGTCTTATCCGAGCACAAGAAACGAGAAGAACATTCTCTGAGCTCCAGCCAGGACCCAGAGTCAGCAGAGGAGGTCTCCTTACCCGATCTGGCGGTTGGTGGAAGGGGCCTGTGTGATGACAGAGCTGGACTGGGGAGACGGCATGGCTTGCTGAATCACAACGCTGGTGTCATGGTTGGGCATCCGGGAGCCGCCAAGCTGGTGAGCTCCGGGCCCCGTCATGGCTCCACCAACTGTATTATGCATCGAGATATTCTGCCCAGAGAAGACAGAGGAGAAAGGTCAGAAGAAGTAAACATTTTATTCTACTCTCAAACTCTCAAAGGCCAAGATAGGGAATCTGGTTATGTCAACAAAATAAAGAGTTATGGCTTCTGGCAAGGCTTGAGCCCATTCATCTTATTATTAGAAATGGCTACAAGGAGATGAAAAATAACTACTAGCCCTCAGAGTAAAACAAATAGGAAAATACTTTGAAATTTACTAATTACTCTGCCACCATCCCGATGTGAGATTTACATCCAGGGTCTTTAGAACATACCTTCTCTGACTTGGTGTGACAAATATCACATTTGAAAATTATCTTTGTGCTAAGTGCATAACACTGTGATTTGGCGAACAGCTGTTCTACATCCTGCTTTGAACCACAAGCACACTGGGTTATTTTACCTTTTTCACTCCTATCAGAGTGGCATACGTACATATAGATACATTTTTTTTTTTCCAGAAAACCGCTACTTTTCCAAACCACGATCTGAGCAGTCATGACACAAGATCGACAACCTGCGGGATGATGCTGGACAACTGGAATAAAGGATGGGGTGCCTGGTGTCCAATGACAAACAGCAAGAACTGCAACTTTCTGTCATATTTCCTCCCAATTTTCTAATCAATCTCTAACAATTTTATGGTATAACGGAGTATGGAATAATGATTGGTTATCACTGTCTTTTCCTATAGAATGTGTAACGCTTGTGTTCACAGCTCTATCCCCTGGTGCCCAACATGGTGCTTGGCACATAGTTGTTGCTGTTAATTGCCATTGAGTCAGCTACAACACATGGCAACCCTACATACAACATAATAAAACACTGCCTGGTCGTACACGATCTTCATGATTGTTGGTATGCTCAGGTCCACTGTTGTGGCCGCTGTGTATTTAGGGTGCCTTCCAATGTAGGAGGCGTATCTTCCAGCACTATATGGGCAATATTCTTTTGTGATCTATAGGTTTTCACTAATTTTTAAAAAGTAGATCACCAGGCCTTTCTTTCTAGTCTTAGTCTAGAAGCTCCACTGAAACCTGTCCACCATGAGTGACCTTGCTGGTATATGACATACCAGTGGCATAGCTTCCAGCATCACAGCAACATGCAAGCCACCACAATGTGACAGATGGGTACTTGGCTTGGTGATGACATTCTATAAACATATACATATTCGTGCATGAATAAACCAGTGCATGAATAAATGAAATACCTTAGTCACTTAAGGGACCTAATATCATGTGTTTTTCCTATGACTTGAGAGAAGGCTTTTTTGTTTAAAATTCAAAAGTAAAGTGAAATATGCAAGACAAAGCTGGCTTACAAGATAGCTCGTCACAGACAAGAAAGTCACCGAGACAACAAGAAAAAATTTACACTGAGGAAGAGGAGAGCTGGTTCACACATTGAGGCTGAAATGTGAGAAGTTCTGGACCAGGAAACAAAGGGGCAGTGGTGGTACAATGGTTAAGCGCTCAGCTGACTGCTAACCAAAAGTTCCACACTTCAAACCCATCAGTGGCTCTTAGGGAGAAAAGACCTGAGAATCTGCTCCCATAAAGATTATAGCCTTGGAAACCCTATGGGGCAGTTCTACTCAGTCCTATAGGGTCACAATGAGTCAGAATTGACTCAACAGCACACACCAACAAACAAAGAGGAAGTGCATAGCAGAGCCAAGTAACAGGTAAGGGCAGTAATTAGGTCTCTGCCAAACAGCTAGGTGCAGCTCTTCAGTCCAGAAAGTTAGTGAAATCCCAGGGGTCAGGTGGACAATGGCTTGAGGATGGGAGGAGAGAAATGGAATGTCACTAGCAATTTACTAGGGGGAAAATATATATCTGTTGGCACTTTGGGGTTAGCAAAGAAAAAACATAAATGTTACCCAGGAGAGCTAGAAGTAGTTTTTTGAAGTTTTCTGCAAAGAACAGGATTTCCTGCACTGTGTGCTAAGCGATGGTGATAACGTATACGGTATTTGGGGTGGTTGTGTCCATCATACTGCACCTTTCCCAGATTTCTGATTTCTAAAGCCTGACCACTCAGTTTGTCATTAGTCCAGGTGGAAAAGGCACCTGGCTTAGACTGTGAGCCGACTGTGTCGTGGGATCCCAAATGCATGAGCAGGCTTAAACATACACACGTCCAAAGGCTCTTCTCATACACTGGAAGGTTTTTTTGACGTGAGAAACCACTGTGGCTGGATAAAATAAGATGAAAGGAAATGGTGATTTGCATTGGAATGGTAGTGCAAGGATATATTTTAGCTCTTTTTATAGAGTCTAGAAAGCTAGAGAATATAACTAAAAATAATGATGAAAATAAAGACAGGTGTGTTATTTCTTTTGAAAATGAACCTTACAAGCTTATGTCTCTGCATCCTGATGAGATGAACAATTACCAGGTACTATTACTTCCATTGTGAAGGTTCTCAAAGACGCTCAAAGGTTTCCACTTTGCTCATGTTGTTGTTGTTGTTGTACACTGTCGAGTTGATTTCCGATTCACGGTGACCCTACAGACAGAGTAGAACTGCCCCACAGGGTTTGCAAGGCTGTAATCTTTACGGAAGCAGACTGCCACATCTTTCTCCTGCTGAGCCGCTGGTGGGTTTGAACTGCCGATCCTTCGGTTAGCAACCAAGTGCTTAGCCACTATGCCACCAGGGCTCCTTATCTTGCCCGTAGCCATTTTTCAATAATAAATTCAAAGCTCAGAAGGATTTCTTACTCTCATTTTAGAATTTTTCCCATTGTGCCTTGCTACCCAGAGGTTATCAACACAGTTATGCAATTTAATTTTTAAAATTACAATATCTAAATTCACAAACAAAAAAATAAAATGGATGAATCCCCCTTGAGGCACTGTTGACATTTCTTTTCTATTATCCCCATAAAACCAAAAAAAAAAAAACCAAACTCATTGCTGTCTAGTCAATTCCAATTCATAGGGACCCTATAAGGACAGAGTAGAACTTCTCCCATAGGATTCGCAAGGAGCAGGTGGTGGATTCAAACTGCTGACCTTTTGGTTAGCAGCCCTAGCTCTTAACCACTAAACCACCAGGGCTCCATTATCCCCATAAGCAGTCCCCAAATACTGCCAATTTAACCTAGGCATCCCTCAAGTCTTTCTACTTCTTTCCATCTCCCCTTCCACCACCCTACACCAAGCCACCATCATCTCCTTCCTGGGCTAGACAGCCATCTCCTAACTAGTCAACAGTAACACACTCTGAATTCCCTTCCAGCTCTTTCCCACACCACAGCCACATCATATTTTAAAAATGCAAAGCTGATCATATTACACAGACCTCCCTCTACACCACCCCAAGGCCTCTCAGCAGTGGTGTCACTAGGGGTGTGTGGAGGGTGCAGACCACACTGCGTGACACTGTCAGAGAGGGTGACACCAAAGTGACTGTCTATAATATTTTATGCAGTGTTTCAGCAGAAATTTATTATTTTTTATTAAAATATTCCTGTAGTTAGTTATAAAGGAGCCTGAGTGGCACGGTGGTTAAGAGCGCTGTTGCTAACCGAAAGGTTGGCAGTTCAAATCCACCAGCTGCTCTACAGGAGAAAAATGTGGCAGTCTACTTCCCTAAAGATTTGCAGCCTTGAAAACCTTATGGGGCAGTTCTACTCTGTTCGATAGGGCCTCTAATGAGCCAGAATCTACCCGACAATGGGTTTGGTTTGGATTTAGTTAGTTATAACAACAAAAATATTTTTTGTAAGCCCAACTTAGATGTATCAATTTACTTTTTGAGTCTTCTAATGTCCTCTGGAAACCCTGGTGGTGTAGTGGTTAAGTGCTATAGCTGCTAACTAAAAGGTCAGCAGTTCAAATCCACCAGGCGCTCCTTGGAAACTCTACTGGGCAACTCTACTCCTATAGGGTCGCTATGAGTCAGAATCAACTCGATGGCAGTGGGTTTGGTTGGTTTTTTTTAATGTTCTCTGGTCAGATTGGAAATCCTGGTGGCGTAGTGGTTAAGAGCTACGGCTGCTAACCCAAGGGTTGGCAGTTCGAATCTGCCAGGCGCTCCTTGGAAACTCTATGGGACAGTTCTACTCTGTCCTATAGGGTCGCTATGAGTCGGAATTGACTCGACGGCTCTGGGTTTGGTTTGGTTTTGGTCTGGTCAGAGCTGTCATTTTTACCCAAGCACAATGATGCTTCAAATCACACGGGTTTGTCTGCACGCTCTACAAGCACTCACTGTGGTTTTCATTGCTGCCCGCGTTTTTAATAGTCGCTGATTTTGTCAGATTTTTCTGGTGTTTAGCTACAATATTGTGGTAATTGGTATTTGTGAACCTATATCAATAACCTTTTTTTTTGAGAATGAAGTAGTAATTAAAGGAAAGAAGGAGAAAAATTGAAAAAGGCTTTCACTCAGTTATTAATAACGTTGTAACTAATAAAGTTGTAATTCAATGCAGAAAGGTTTTACAAAACTATTTTGTTAGTATTCATACAACCTAAGAAATATTACATTTAAGTAATTTACTTAACTATAACTATATCACATACTATTCTGTGATTGAAATTGATAATAAATATTACTAAGTGTCTCAGTTAACTAGTGCTGCTGTAACAGAAATAGCACAAGTGGCTGGCATTAATGAACAGGGATTTATTCTCTCACAGACCAGAAGGCTAGAAGTCTGAATTCAGGGCACCAGCTCCTGGAGAATGCTCTCTCTGTCTGTTGGCTCTGGGGAAGGTCCTTGTCATCAATCTTCCCCTGGTCTAGGAGCTTCTCAGCACAGGCACCCTGGGTCCAAAGGGTGCACTCACTCCCAACTCTTCTTTCTTGGTGACAGGGGGTCCCTCCTCTCTCTGCTGGCTTCTCTCTTTTATATCGCAAAAGAGATTGAGTCCTATCTCATTAACATAACTGTCTCTAACCCTGCCTCATTAACATCACAGAGGTTAGGATTTACAGCTTATAGGATAACCACATCAGATCACAAAATGGTGGACAACCACACAATGCTGGGAATCATGGCCTAGCCAAGTTGATACACATTTTGGGGGGACACAATTCAATCCATAACACTAAGGATTCTGTATGGTCTGATATGGGAGGAGGTCCATGGGGGAGGGGTGACACCATGGGTTACCACAGTGGGTGACAGTAAACCTAGTGATGCCAGTGCCCCTCAGATGGCTTCCCATTGTTCAGAAGATACTGACATTACTCTTTGTGTGACCTATGAGGCCTGCGTGGGACCTTCCTACTTCCTCATCTCATCTCGCACCACCTCCACTCTCGCTCTCTGTGATTCATCCAATCTCACTGGAATCTAACTGCCCTTATCCTGACCATGCTCCATGTCAACACAGGGCCTTGAAATAACCTGTTTCCTCTGTCCCAATGCTCTTCTTGACTCTATCGTCAACTCTCAAATTAAGCATCATGTGGCAAGGCCTTCTCTGACCTCCCCAATGATGGGGACCATTACCCACCCCCACTGAAGTACTTTCTACAAGTTTACACTTGTTTGTGATAATTTGATTAATATCTGTTTCTCCCACTAGACTATATGCACAATGAGGGGACTGGAAAAAAAAAAAACCTGTTGCCATCAAGTCGATTCTGACTCATAGTGACCCTAGAGGACAGGGTAGGACTGCCCCATAGGGTTTCCAAGAAATGGCTGGTGGATTTGAACTGTCAACCTTTTGATTAGCAACCGTATCACTTAGCCACTGTGAGACCATAAACACAATGAGGGAAGGAAATAAAAATCTGATTTTATTCCATACTTTGTCTCCATTGCCAAGGTTAGTGCTTGGCACATAGTAGGTGCTCAATAAACATTAATTGAGTGAATGAGTGAACTATAACATAACATTCCTAAAGTTTTTAGCATGATAAAATTTTATATTTAGTCCCTGGAGTATTTTTGAAAATGATAACTTCCTGTCTATTGGCTTTGGAATCTGAAAGTATGTGCACAATAATAGTTTCAGATGTTGTGTTGTAAAGAATTAATCTTACCCAAAGAGAGGTCTGGCCTTTGCCCACTTCTACTGGAAGATGATCTTTAGGGAGAGTATCTTCATTTACCTGGGGGCCTTGGGCCATGCTACAAAGTCTAACTATGTGATCTATGGTGGGGGCTCTGAGTCACATGGTATCAACTTGACCTCCTAACTTCCTAAAGGGCTGGAGACTAAAGTTATCAGCTCTACCTCCAGAGAGGCTGGAGAATAAAGTTGGCCATGCAGACCATCAACCATGGAGCTCTAATAAAAACTCTTGGCACCAAGCCTGGGGTGAGCTTCCCTGGTTGACAGTACTCCACGCGTGTTGTCACACATAACTGGAAAAATAACTCTGCCCGTGCCTCCACTGACAGCAGACAACTGGAAGCTCTGTATTCGGAACTTTCTTGGACTCTGCCCCATGCGTTTCTTCCCTTGGGTGGTTCTAATCTCTAGCCTTTTGCTGTAATAAACCATGAGTACAGCAGCTTTCAGCAGTTCTGCAAGCCCTTCTAGAGAATTAGCAAACCTCAGGGTAACCTTGGGAATGCTCTGAACTCTAAATTCATCTAAGAAGTGAGAGTGGTCTTCTGCAGACTGTGCTCCCGAACCTTGCAGATGTTAAGGTCTTTAATGAAATTATGGGTTGCAGAAATAGAGAGGATCAGGATTAAGAAGAAAGCCATAAAGATGGTATATGTACTGGAAAGTAAAACCTTTGAAAATACATTAAACGAGCCCTCGGAGAAAGATATCAAGAGGTGACTTTCAAGTTTTGAGCTCTTTGGCTCAAATGATGGCAACGTCCATTCTTTATTTCTACCATGAAAACAAACAAACAAAAAACTGGCTGACACTACAGCACAAAGAACTTGGTATGACTTCTACAGAGTAAAGCATGTTAAATAAGATAAAAAAAAAAAAAGTAGCCCTCAACAGTTTAAGAATCTCCTTCTCTTGGAATCAGTAAAAAGAAGAAAAACTACTATCTAGGAATATATCTCTGACGTTCTTGCAAAGGAAGGGAAAGTATTAACACTTTTAAATCAACTCTTTGATTCTGTAATCTCCACCAGAGATGGGAAAGGCCTTGAGAGCTATATTTTCACTCTTCAATATTCTTGTCTTTCCCCACACATAAAATCTGCAAATTGCCCAACCTCCTCCCTCTAGACCCAGAGAGTAATTTCAAAACATTTTGGAAATATAAACAACTAGGCAGAGCATTATCATCTCACATTAAGGGAACACACATTTTTTTTTTCTTAAGCATTACATTGTAACTCAAATATGAAATTATTTTTAAGTTCACATTTTCTCAATTATGGGTTCAAAACTTATCTTTATTGGTAAAAGAACAGCATTTTACCTCTAGATAAATTAAGTATCCAACTTCAAAAACACAAAGAGTGACTATCTTGCTGTGTTGTTTTCGATAGTACAGGTGGGTAGGTTTGGAATTGGTGAAACAATGTCCTCAATCATTGGATGTCAGTTTGAAGGAAAGGATCTGTGGTGCTCTTCGAGGCTCAGTCTTTGGCCATTCCTTGCTCAACATTTTTATCAACAGCTTGGATGAAGAGGGAAAAGTCATGCTTGTCAAATGCGCAGTTGACACAAAGTTGGGAGGCACAGCTGATGTTCTGGAGAGCAGAATCAGGTTTAGTTGAGCCAAGTGTGTGATCTGGCCTCTAAAAATGCTAACATAAATCTAGGTTGTTTTAGGAGAAGTGCAATGTCCATATCAAGGGAAGTAATTATTCCATTGTAGAGCACGTTGGACTGACCACATTTGGCCACCACATTTTAAGGGGGAAATTGACAAATTGGAGGGAATGAAAGTAATGAGATATCCAAAACACAGCACAGGAAGAACGGTAGAAGAATCAGGGCATATTTAGCCTGAAAAGGAGAACACTTAGAGGGTCATGCTGACTGCCTTCAAATATTTGTGGGATTAGATACAGTCTATGTTGCTCCAGAGAGGATACTTTCAAAAAAAGGAATCATGGTAATAGAAGTCAATAAAAACTAAAATTTGAGTATCTATTTTTAACCAGGCACTATAGGAGATGCTTTATAAACCACACCTCTAATTTTCATAATGACCCTATGAGGTAGGCACTATTATCCTCATTTTAAGATGAGGGAAAAAAACAAAAGTTTTTTTCTCCTTACCAACACCAATACCATGCTACTTACCTCCAGTTACCCTCACCTGTTACGGACTAACGTATTAAAAATGCAGATTTCACCTTTTGTCTTGTACATTTAGCAATGTGTAGAGATATTCAGGGAGTCCCTATAGTGCAAACCATTAACTTGTTTGCCTGCTAATCAAAAGGTTGTAGATTCAAGTTCACCTGCAGGCACCTTGAAAAAAAAGCCTAGGAATCTAAATCTGAAAACTCTGCCATTAGAAAACCCTATGGAGTACAGTTCTACTCTGATACACATGGGGTCACTATGAGTCGGAATCAACTCCACAGCAACTGGTTTTTATAGAGATATTTAAAGACAAAACAAGCTGCCTTGTAAAGTACTGAGCTTCCCAGCACTGGAGTTAAGCCAGGAGAGGCTGGTGGCCATCTGTCAGGGATGTCACTAAGGGGATTCTTGCATCGGGAAGGAGATGGCACCAGTTGACCTCTAAGGTCTCTTCTGCTGCTAAGATTCTCTCATTTATGATACATGGTTTATACTTTGCCTCAAATGTTTCCAAATGATTAGTAATGTGTGATAATGTTGAAAATATACTGGCTTAGGAGTTAGGAGGTCTCTTCTAGTCCAGTCTCTCTACCGTTCCTCATAGCCATGTAACCTGTATAAATCACTCAACCTCCCTGGGCTCAGCAGCCTCATCATTAAAAGGAGGGCCATGGGCCACGTGGTCTCCGTGATCTTTTTTGGCTCTGATACTCCACACATCTCTTCCTATGTTACATTTTATGAGACACTAAAAATCCAAGCAGACTTTTTAGACTCTGATTCATGGGCCTACATATGCTGATCTTTCTCCGTAACTATAAGCTTTTGTAGAACTCAGCTTCTGAAAATTAAAACTTTCTACCAGACCCAAGGAATTGCAACTGAAGGAACCAATCTAACAAATATTGGAAATTCTCATCCATCAAGGAGGAAAGCGCCACAGACAAATTAGCTTCACTTAAATCTTTCCCCCTTTTGGTTAGTGTCCTTTAACTTTCTCCTCCCTTCATATCCTACGAGTCCTTCCTCTCCATTCATTGTTGTTCTGATCCATAAAGGGTGTGAATGGGGTGAGAACCAGGGGAATAATGAGTCTTAATTGCACACTCAGCAAGCTTGAGGGAGAGTGGTAATTGTCACTCTGCGCACATGGGCTTGGAATACAATATGCAAAAAACAACCCAATATGAATATGTATCTGTGTTCTTAAAATTAAGTATAATTTCAGGGTGTGGTAATGACGGATGAAGGAAAGTAGACCACAAATGAAAGTGAAGGTTGGAGTGTACAGACAAAACGATGTTGATTCCCATAAGGCCCCAAAATGTTAACTTCAAATCTATATTCCATCTAACTACCGAGGCGCGGTAAGGTTATGGGTTCTCAATAAAGAGCCAGGGTCATCATGACATGCGTTTACAAGTTGAATTGTGCAATCTTAAAATTGTCTGCATCTTAATGATGCCTGAGCAGTTACGAAGACTTTTAGAAGTTCCCAGATATAAATATCCATGAACTGCATCTAAAAGATGTCCAAGACATTCATGGAATAACAAAGGGTAGAACCTTCTGGAAGACAGTAAGCTTTCTAGAGGTATAGGGAGGATTCCAGAGGGTCTTGATGCCTTCTTCCTGGTGGTTTCAGGAGCTGGAATACCAGGACAGGTAGTTCGGATATTACTAAGGGATCAGTAAGGTATTGGAAGAAACACAGGGCAGGTGAGTGGGAGGAGAGGGGCCATGCAGGCCACCTCTCTCTCCATAGCTTTCACCTTAGCATAGTCGCACAGCAAGAGAGACACACAGGAAACTATCTTAGGTAACCTCTGCAGGAGGGGGCAGGACAGGAGAACACAGGGTACTGTGAAAGCTCCAGCCTTAGTACACGCATTTAAATTCTGCTCTTTTAATGTTGCTACTTATCTCTAGAGAATTCTAAAAGGCGCCATGGTTCAAAGGGAAAACATGAGCCTTGGAAAAAGCCAGACCTGGGTTCATGTTAGCATCAGTACCACACCATCTGGGGCATGTGAGTTAAGTTTACTGAGCTGTAGCTTTGTCATCTTTAAAATGGAGATGATGGTGTAATGGACAGGGTGGTAATGAGGATAAAGTGAGATGACATAAGTTGACAGTCCAGCACAGCACCTGACGTGGAATATATACTCAGCAAATGTTTACGTCTTTCTTCTTAGGAAAGTTCAAAATGTGAAGCTCAGAGAGAAAAGGTCCATTCTGGGCAGCTTCTCCCCATGACTGACATTAATAAAAATAACATTAATAACAGCATTACTGTATGTCAGAAAATCCAACCTCTATCATCAGTCTGTGAGGTAGGTAATATTAATACTCCCCATTTTACAGATGAGAAAACTGAGACACCGAGTGATTAAGTGACTTGCCCAAAGTCACACAGCCAGTAAATGGAAGATCTGGGATTCAGATCCAGGCAGTTTGGCTTCATAGTCCAGGCTCTTAACCACTAAGCAGCACTGCCTCTACAGTTTTGCTGTAAAAATATTTTCTTTTGGAAAGTGACATGGCAAAAAATAAAGTTTGCCTGATGTCACCTTTATGCACATTAGAAGAAGTGATTGATTAATGCTGTCAGGTGATTCTGAGAATTCTGTTACCAGTATATCTGTCAGGCTACTAATTGGGATCAATGTCATCACCCACAACTTCACACCTGGAAAAGCCTGGGAATACACCATTAATCCATTTCAAAATGATGGATTAATGTCCCTTGTCTTAAGGTCAGGTTGGCTGCGTAGGCACTTCTAGGCTGGTTTACAATGAACAGGGCAGATTAAGATGGTGGGTGGGGAGGGTACTTGCTCAAAAGGTGGTGAACAACATTTTTATCAAACTACCAAAAAAAAAAAAAAGAGAAGGAGGAATTTTCCCTTGCTCGCTTTTTGGTATTATTTCACCTTCCTCAAGAGTTCTGTGAGCTCAGAAAAAGCCCAAGAAAGAGATCTTTTCTCTGATGTTTGGGCTAAGTTAAACTTCTAAGACAACTTCTCTTTGAATTGAGAGAAGGCACTGCACTGGAACAGAAGGCTGCTCACACAGGGATATAACTCTCAGGGGCCATAGTCTACTCACCAGAGTTTCCAGGAAGCAGACAGCCCCACCTTGAATAAGGCTCCAGACTTGAGTCTATAGGATACTGAGCAGCAAAGATCCATCTGACTAGCCTACGCTCTCCTCCTGTACCACCCCTGTAAGCATTTATAGCATTTTATACTGTAATAAAATGTTCAAGACAATAAATATCTTCTCAGCAGCCACCCTTGACTGTGAGAAATAGTTTTCAGGCATCCCTCAAAGCTCTTGTCTGTTCCTGTTCAGATTCTCTGTGGCTTGGAATCTCCATGTCACTGCTCTCATCACCCACTTTATTCTCTTGGCTGCTTCTGCTAAAGATAATCATATGGGTAATAACGAAGGAAACACTCTGTTTCTTGCAGGTTCCCAAAATGGAGCAAATTGCTCTGGTTGATGTATCTACAGATACTCTGGAGGTTAGAGCTAGTCTAACGCCACCAAAAATGGCATGATTGTACTCTCTACTCCTAATAAGTTTCCTCATTTCTCAAGAATCTTCTTCCAGAAAGTTGTACACATTCCATCACGGAATCAGCCTTCTAAAAAATCTGATGGCTTCCCATTAGCTTCTATGTACGCCTTCACGTTGACTGGAGCCTTTAACAATCCGGTCCCAACCAATCTCTCCCACATCATCTCCTGGCAACCCACCCTTCCTGCTCTCTGCCTTACCACTTACACAAACAGACCTCGATGTTTCCTGACCATTCCACATATCCCATGCCTCTTCTTTTCCTTTGTACATAATATTTCCCCCTTGCAGAACGTCCTTCATATTCAATTCATTTGTCAAAATCCAGCTGAGATGTCCCCTCCTCTGTAGAGTCTTCCCTACTCCTTCTGGCCTGATTAGTCATTTCCTCCTCTGTGCTCCCACAGTGCTCTGTCCACACCTCCACTGCAGAGCCTGGCTTATTTCCATGGGTGCTTCCTCCAGTAAACTCAGGGCAGGGAACATGCTATGCTCATCTGAGAACAGTCAGTGCTTGTCTCCATGACATGCATTCAAGAGCTATGCAATACATTCACTTATGCAGCAAATAAATGAATGCTGCGTGTTCTTGAGCAAGTTTCTTAGCTTCTCCACGCTACAGTTTTCTCATCTGTTAAATGAGGATAACCCTACCTTGTAATGTTTTAGTAATGATTAAATTAGGTAATGCCAATATAGTGCTTAATGTATTTGTTGTTGTTTTAGGTGCTGTTGAGTTGGTTCTGACTCACAGCAACCCTATGTGCAACAGAACGAAACACTCCTCGGTCCTGCACCACCCTCACAATTGTTGCTATGCTTGATCTGATTGTTGCAGCACTGTGTCAATCCACCTCATTGAGCGTCTTCCTCCTTTTCGATGATCTTCTACTTTACCAAGCATGATGTCCTTCTCCAGGGACTGGTCCCTCCTGACAACATGTCCAAAGTATGTAAGACAAAGTCTTGCCATCCTCACTTCTATGGAGCATTCTGGCTGTACTTCTTCCAAGACAGATTTGTTCGTTTTTCTGGCAGTTCGTGGTATATTCAATATCCTTCGTCAACACCATAATTCAAAGGCATCAATTCTTCTAAGTGCCCAGTAAATGTTAGCAGCTATTGTAATAATTGTTATTATTATTACAATCATTATTACCAGTGCTAACACCACCTCTCCACTAGGTAGAGCCAATTAACCACTCCTTTGTCCTCCATTTTATCCAATATATACTTTTTTCCAAGCTCTTATTTTTTTATAACATATTATCATATTTATTTTTATGGTAAGTCTTTCCCTTCTAGTTATGAACACCTTGAGGACAGGTGTAGGGTCTGATTTCCTATCTTTGTCCTCAGGGCCTAACACAATGCTTGCACATAGATGTTTGCAAAGCGAATATATAGAAATGTATATCTAGTGCTGTAGAAAGAGAAAAAAGAAAAAAAGAAACACTCTACTGGAAGGCACTCTGTTAGAGGGAACACAGGAAGTTAAATGCATACACACACACACACATGCGCACACATATACGTGAAAAACAGAAAGACATATCTAGAGTTGATTATAACATGGTCTGAACGGCAAAGGGCTAGTCAACATTTCTGTGTTCTCATCTGAGCACCATCCTTAAGCATGTGATCTTGCTTAACTCCCCCAGTCTGTTGTTTTTGCCTTCACAATGATTCACACATCTGTCCTCTCCTTGCTACCCTACTAGCTCCAGAGCATTATCACCTCCTCTCCTGGTCATACAATACCTTCTTACTCTTCTCCTGGCTTTTAAATCTTCTGGTCTTCCCAGACCACTCCATACCCTGCTGCCTGATTACTCAGAAACCCGTTGCCGCCAAGTCAATTCCAACTCATAGTGACCCTGTAGGACAGAGTAGAACTGCCTGCCCCATAGAGTTTCCAAGGAGTGCCTGGCGGATCTGAACCGCTGACCCTTAGCCACTATGCTACCAGGGTTTCCACTGCCTGATTAATTAGTGTAAATAAGCACTTCCCTAATCCCACGCCTCAGCTCAAAAACCTCCCATAACTCTCCATTACTTACAAAACTAAAACCCACGTTTAGCCTTGGTTTCAAGGCCGTATGTATCCAGCTCCATGGCTACTACGGTCACCTGTATAAGCCTCCACTGCAGCCACACAGGTCTGCTCACTACACAGCTCAGGAGCTGGAACTGTCACTTTCTCAGCTTTGCAGGGACATTCCCAGGGCCCGGAATTCTCTTCCTCTCTGCCTAACTAAAACCCACCCTCCTAGGCAATAAGCTGGTTAATACTGATTGATTGATGGCATTTCCTCAAGCACAAAATGAGGAGAGTGCACCCTTGCTTCCTTTGACCTATAAAGTGAAGACAGAGTGATGGTTTGTAAAGAACTTCAGTAACGTATGTATTACACAGCAACCCTGCTGCTCTCCTCTGACATCCTCCCATTCTTTGAATGACTGCCTTCCTCTTCCTTTCAGGTTCATCTTAAATGTCACCTTCTCAAAGAGGCCTCCCTCGCATTCCTAATTAAAAGGCAATCTCCTGTTATTTTCTATCACGGCACCCCAAGCCTTTCCTTTGTATTTATAGCACATTTCACAATATGCAATTTTTACCATTACCATTTCCTACTTACTGGCAACCCTGGGGGCGTAGTGGTTAAATGCTATGGCTCCTAACCAAAAGGTCAGCAGTTTGAATGCAACAGGTACCCGCTGGAAACTCTTTGGGGCAATTCTACTCTGTCTTACAGGGTCACTACAAGTCAGAATTGACTCAGAGCAACAAGTTTGGTTTTTTTTTTTTTTTTTTAATACTATACCCTCCAGGAGGACAGAGACAATGTTGTCTTGTTTCACCACCACTTAGCTCAGCCTCTGGTACAGAACTAGATGACCGTTGGTTGAATGGATAAATGATTTTTGAAGTGATGATATGGGAATAAGGAGCAATCAATACAGAATTTCCTCCTAAGTTGGGTAGACGTCCCTGGGTGGAGCAAACTGTTTGTGTTCGGCTACTAACTTGATGGTTAGTGATTCAAATGCACCCAGCCATACTGCAGAGAAAAGCCCTGGTGATCTGCTTCCGTAAAGATTGTTGTTGTTGTTTTTGTGTGTTGTCGAGTCGATTCTGACTCATAATGACCATATAGGACAGGACAGAGCAGAACTGCCTCCCATAAAGTTTCTTAGGCTGTAATCTTTATGGGAGCAGATTGCCAGATCTTTTCTCCCACGGAGCCACTAGTGGGTTTGAACCATCGAAGTTTGGGTTAACTGCCAAGAGCTTAACCATTATGCCCTGTGGAACAGTTCTACTCTGTAACACATGTGGTTGCCATGAGTTGGGACTGACTCGAAGGTAATGCGTTTGGTTTGGTTTTGCAGCTGGGCACACCGTCATCTTAAACCTGAGATTCTAATATAAAGAGACACATTTGCTGATTTGAATTCAACAGTTTCCTACAATTGCCCAGGTGTTTTGTCCACTCAAATGGGAGCCACTGATTGAACTGCGGCAAGACAGGTCTTCCTAAGCAACCGGAAACCAGGCAGAAAACAAGCAAGGAACTGGGGTCCTAAGGCAGGTGTCGGGGAGGCCCAAGGAGATGGTAACAATGACATTACCAAACTCTCAACGTCTGTGTAGCCTGGGGAAGAAGATGGTCTTTAAAATCTTGAAAGGGGCACTGAGCGCATGGGAAATATGGAGAGGTTAACACTGAGACCCAGGTAGAATGGTGCAAGAGGAAAAGACCCATTCTAGAATTACGAAAGAAATTTCTCTGCCTTCCTGATGAGAAAATGTAAAGTTATGAGTAGAAAACTACCACAGGGATGCTGAGGGGTCTATTTTTCAGCATTTTGAATAGAGCCAAACACTTAATGACCAGAAACATAAATGGAGCACTCTCTTTAAAGCTCCTAATGATGTATTACAGGTGTGAGAAGAGACTCCCCTTTGCCTCCCCCTTTCCCAAACCCCCCTTCTGCAGCTCCTATTCTCTCCCCGGCCAAAAGAGCTGTAGGGTAGGGCTGGCTGCAGAGTTGAAATTGCTTGGTAGGGCTGGCTGCAGAGTTGAAATTGCTTGAAAACTCCCTTGCCTGGAGGTTCAGTTGGGCATCTGCATTCCTGAATATTTGGCAACATTACGCTCTTAACATAAACTAGAAATGTGATTTTCAGTGGGAAGGAAAATGTGCTACAAGATATACTTCCGCTTTGGAAACAATAGAGAATGAAGGCGCAGGCACTTCACTTCACTCTTGGTGGAACCCATCAGGTGACTCGTGAAAGGCCTTGCTTTGTAAATTGTTTAGCACTTTGCAAACAACAGTTGCTGCTTTGCTGTTCTAATTATGACCATGGATTAAGCAGTATCTTTCCATCCGGAGAAGGGGCTGTTTTACTGGAGGACAACTACCCTTGAATCGCCATTGCTTCCAACCAAACTGAATCATAGTTCTTAGAGGAAAAACCAAAATAAAGAAAACAACAGAGGACACCGAGGAGAGGTTTGGTCTGTCTTATTTGATAAAATCCTAATATAAAGAGACTCGTAACAACACCGTGTGTCCAGAGTAGAACTGCTCCACAGGGTTTTCAAGTCTGTAGCCTTTCAGAAGAAGATCACCAGGCCTTGCTTCCAAGGCATCATTGGGTAAGTTCGAACCACCAACCTTTTGGTTAGTAGTCGAGCCCTTAACCATTTTTGCACCACCTAGGGACTGCTATGAGTTGGAATCAACTCCACAGCAACTAGTTTGGTTTTGGTTTTTAATGGAAACAGAGAAATTTTTTTTCTTAACCATAACATACCAAATAGCACTTGTCATGTAGCACAGGGGGTAGTAGCCACAACTGGACACAACAGTCCCCAAGGAAGCTTCTGGAAATCATGTTTGAATATTAAGAGCAAACTTTTAAAACATTTCTTCTAGCAGCAACTTGGGGTCTATCAAACATTAGGGGTCCAGAGGAGTGCACTGGAAATCAAAGAACCCTGGTGGCACAATAGTTACCCACTTCGCTGTTAACTGAAAGGTTGGCAGTTCGAATCCACCCAGCTGCTCCATGGGAGAAAGACCTGGCAATCTGCTTCTGTAAAGACTACAGCTTGGAAAACCCTATGTGGTGATTCTACTCTGTCACGTCGGGTTGCTAGGAGTCAAAAATAAACTCAGTGACACCTAAAAACAACAAGGTACAACCAAAATCTACATAATATCACCTGTTACCGCTCTGACCCCATTTCCTACTACTCTTTACCTAATACACTCTCTTCCAGCGGCATCCTCGACTTCTACTAACACACCTGGAGCCTCGTTTCCTCAGACTGGAAGGCTCCTCCTATACCTCCTCACAGCTCACTCCCTCACCTCTTCAAAGTGTTTGCACAAATGTTATCTTCTAATGAGGCCTATGGAGTCCTGGGTGGAGCAAACAGTTAAGCACTCAACTACTAATCATAAAGCTTGACTGTTCAATCCCACCCCGAGGTGCCATGGAAGAAAATCCTGGAGATTTGCTTCTGAAAGGTCAAACCGTTTAGAGCACACTTCTGCTCTGAAACACATGGGTCGCCATGAGTTACAAATGACTCAATGACCACAGGTTAACAAGCCTATGTATGTACGAGGCTTGGCCAAATTATAACTCCACCCCTTTGATTCCATTCCCCCCTTACTTCATTCATCCTGCCCCATTTACAGAATCCACTTTTATCCACATCTTCATTTATCCCAATCCAGAAGCCCAAGATCATCTTTGATCCCTAGCCTTAAAACAAGAATTCCGGAAAAGAAAAATACATAGAAAACCTAATGCCTCCATTGTCTTTTTAAACCCACCATGGACTTCTTTTTATCATTTCTCTCCCTTGGATCCTATGTTTTTAAAGACGCTTCTTTATATGTTATGAATTCTTTGTCCTATACAATTACAGGTCTCTTGAAGCTTTCACATGCCTTCGGTCCTAAAAGCTCTGAGCTGGTTTCACTCCACTGTACTATCAGACTCTACTGTTTCACAATGTTGATAAAATTCCAGTCAAGCAGAAAGAAACCGATGCTTTGGTTGGTCTGGGCAGATTTAGAGCAGAGAAATGTACAATTTCAATCAGAGAGTTAGACTACTGTGTTGCTTGGGGTTCCAGCAGGAAACAGATGGAATATTCAAAATGGGCAATTTAAGGAGTGTTTAATAAAGTGACTATTTGCCAAGGTATGGGCAGAGTTTGGGGAAACCACAAGAGATGGTGCAGCACCCTGAGACTAGTTTCATCAGGGAGCTGTTAGCATCCCTGGAGGTTACCATGACCGAGGATAAAAACAGGTTAGCAGGACCAGGGAAAGAGAGAGAGCTGTGTGAAGAGGGTGCCCACGAGGAGCTGTGACTCTTGGTCAAAGGAGGCAGCCGACTGAGGCAGATGGGAGAATAGATACCTCAGCCTCCTCTCCGCCCTCTCTGGAATATCCTACGGTCCTCCTAAGGCCATTGGTCAAAACCCAGTGGGACACACAGGGCAAAGACGCCCATTAATGTGAAGTGCACAGGTCAGCCTTTCAGGGAAGAAAGCAGGGCGGAAAGGGAGGACAACTTTTTTTTTTTTTAACTTGCATTATTTTTGTTTTACCAGCAATATACTTACAATATGCTTGTTCACAGAGAAATTTTATACTGGAAAAATAAGTGGGAAAGAAACAACATCACCCATAATTCTAACATGCAGAGAAAGCTAACATTTTACTAACCTTTAATAATATATCACTACAGATATTATATACATGTGTGCGTATTGCGAATCCCTGGGTGAGGTAAATAGTTAGTTAATACAGTCAGCTACTAACTGAAAAGTTGGAAGTTTGAGTCCACCCAAAGGCACCTGAAATCAGCCACTGAAAATGCTATGGGACATAGTTCTACCCCACACACGCCTCCGGTTGCCAAGAGTCAGAGTCGATGCAACGGCAACTGGTAAATGTATCTACACCTATACCTATATCTATTTATACACACATATATATATACACACATTATGACATTCAAAGGACCAAAGACCAGAGACCCCAGGATGGACCCAGTGACACATCTTCCACCCTACTCAACTCGCCAACACTAAGCATAGCATTATCTGCATCTTCATTTCCTTTCTCTTAGATTTTCGTCAAGGACAGGACTGTCTCTAAGCACTCACTCTGCATCTACCCATATACTTAATAAATCACGATTGTGCTGATGAAAACAATGGCAAGCAGAGCTGAGACGTGCCAGTCCCCCGGCATGCCCACAGTAACCTAGCTCCACCCCCAAAGATGAGCCTGGACAGGCATGGCTTCCCCGAACCCAGCTACACACCCTGAAAACAAGGTCTGGCTTTAAGACCACAGCTTCCTATTTGTCTACATTCCTTCTGCGGAAACAATTGTGCTTGGAATAAGAACGGCTTTATACGTGAGAGTCACAGAAGGAAGAATTTGGCACCTGGTGTTTATGGGCCATAAAGCCATTACAGTACTGAGCTCAATTCTCCTTTCCACTGAAGTTATTGGATGAGAGGAATGCAGAATACCAGTACGTTGAGAAGCTGCATTTTCCACCCTAGACAGCCAGGATTTATGGGTTGGCTTGCTAAGTAGAAGCACTAATGCCAAGAGAATATTTTCATTTGGATGCTCTTGTCCAGCAACCTCTCACTTTCATGTTATGACACCAGGTCTACAGGTCCCTGGTCTTGAACATTCTATGATTTTCCATCTCTGAGTTCATGTTCGCCCTATTGTGCCACTACTCTGCTGACAACTTCGAGGTGGAGCAAATTTATTGATAGAAATTTATATGATAGACTAAGAAGTTTAAAAATACTGTGACATTGCAGGGGAGTCATGGAACCAGTTAAGTAACACAGTCGTAGTGCTGCAGCTTTCAGTAAATCCTTGGACAAAAATTCTTACATCTTTCCCTCCCCGTTAACGTGCATGTCCTTATGCCGATGATAGCTGTCTGTTCGCTTTGTCTCCACCACAGATACATGTTTATTAAGTATCTGAATGTTGTCATGTTCCTTTTTAAAAAATCGAATTATAGGCCTATGGGTAAAGAAATATATTTTTAGATGTCTTTTCACACCTATTTAGTTTACTAATCACTTTATGAAACAACTTTCAAACCCCTGTAAATGAATTTAGGAATTTAAACCTGCTCTAAAAAGTCGAATAGGATCTCAGTATGAAAGGTCTTTTTAAAGGTTTATAACCACAGGTAGAGGCACGTTCGGGGCAAAAGATAAGCCACAAAGTATTTGAATTTCTTATCTTCATCTTGGTTAAGCAGCTTTGCCTAAAGGTTGGTAATGTAGTTGTACATAGTACCGATATCTCCGGGTAGCTAACTAACTAGCTAACTAAATCTCCATCCCTCTTTTAATAGAACAGTGACAATGAGTAGGGATAAAATTTAATCTCCCATCTGCGGGATAAGAAGAAGAAAGACCAGGCCCCAAAGCCTCAGGGCCCTCTTTACTGCCTTGTCTTATATATGCCTCCATTTATTCTAACATCCTTTCACACTTCTATATTTGATAGAGATTTAAGCTCCATCTTATCTGAAGAAGTGCTGACAAGGTTAAAATGCACCTCTTTCCTTTTTCTCTTCCCCTCTATTCACTGGCATTAAAATCGTAGTCATTGTCCAGTTGACACAGGACCTCTTCTTGTTAAATGGTCTTTTTAGTGATGTCCCAGCATTAGGGGTGTGGGGGGAAAGACCTATCCTTAGTCCCTATCTTTGTGCAAAGGGAATCCAGAGCCTGGCAGCCCAACAGGCAATCTTTTCTAGAAAAGGCAAGCACATTTAGAGATGCTTTCTAGATACATGTAGGCACATACACAATGGTGCTTACTATTTATTTCTAAGACAACTAAAAGACCTCTAGTGCACTGAGCCCTGGCACTGATTGAGCAAAATTTAAATGGAGGCTGAGGGTGGGGGAGGCCTCTGGAGGAAGGCAGAGGGTGGAGTGCTTTCGGTCTTTTATCTTAATTTTTGTGACATGATCCAATTATATCTATTCAATAGTGCCCTCTAATTACTAGTGGAGATGAATAATGAAAGGTTCCCCTTGTGTTCAAGCTTACCCTCAAATCTGCTTGCCTCTTCAGCTCATTCATGTGAACATTCTAGATTCACATACGGAGTGTACCTAGAGCTTGTGGCATGCTCAGCCAGATAAAGTATCATTAGAAAAATGGGAAAGCCCTCTGGGCCTTCAATAAGAAGCTGTGGCTAATGACTGACCCAGTAAATAGCAGGGTTATTCTGCCTCTCGGCACAGTGTCTATAACCAAATGGATGGTGGCCTGCAGTTACCACACCTTTTACATGCAGGATTTAGTTGTTAGGTTTTGGCAGTAAGCTGAGAAAATGAAAAGGAACAAAGAAAAAGCATATCCATGAACTATAAAGTAATCACTAAAACAGTGGAACATGAGGCCATGAAAAAGAGGAGAGACTTGTTATCTCTACCCTCATGAGGAAGAGGGATAGGACTTCAGATGGATAAAAACAAAACAAAACAGGAAACTAGGCTTGGATTCAGGTTGGGAAAACAGGAAGAAGAAATTGCAAGTTTGGCGTAAAGATACCTTATGAAATATATAAAACATAAGACACTTTAGAGTTGAAAGATACCATAGAAAGCCTTGAATTCAACGCCCTGATTTTTCAGAGAAAAGAGGACAAAGGAGGTAACGGGACCAGCCTCACAGCCGGCATCTAAGTGGAGGCAGAAACAGGTTAGAACCCAGATCTCTTGACTCAGAATTCAGTGCTCTTTCTGCTACAACAGGTGATTTTATAGAGCTTTATTTCTGTGAAGTGGAAAGAATGACTTTATCTCATGCTCACATTTGGATCTCAATCTGTTGGACCAAGGAGGTAATCATTTCAGTCTGAGGAAGAGAAAAGCCGAGGGGCACCTGGATGAGGCAGGAGTTAGGGTCAAGTCTGGCCAGTGACCATCTCCTCAGCCTCACTTCAGGGGTCTGGAGTGAAAGAAGGAGGATTCCTTTTGACAGACACACTGGTCTTCAGATCCTGCCTGCTGACTGGGATCTTCTACAACGGAAGTTCTGAGGACACTCTTAATTACACTGGAAGGCTACTTGGATCTTCCCAAAAGCACAGCACGGTCATAACACCAAGCCTCAGTCAATCGCTTAAGGTAGTTTTTCAAAAAAACAAAACAAAAACAAAGAAATGGCAAAGAGCTGCTCTTGTTCTGACAATTGTCACTCACACTTTGCGTGGCCAGCACAATGGGGGCCATTTACTCAGTGCTCTGATAAAAAGCCCAAACTGCAAAGTGCGGCTGCAGGGACAGGACAGCACAATTGCGTCTATGGTTTCATATACAGATTGTGTCATACTTAATGCTGAAATCATAAACTATATATTTTTACCCCCTCCAAGCTGCCTATTGTGCGCTTATAAACAGGAACCTGGCAGCGTGTCAGGGGTGCAAATTGATTTCCTTTCCCAAATAAAATTTTAAAAAGCAAATAAACAAGGTTATGTCGGCTAATGAAACATTACATGCCGAGCTGGAGAGAGTTCTTTTCACATGTATTTTCTTGAGCAAAGGCAACACAAAGCATTCGTAAAAGGCTCTTTCGTAAACAACATGTTTACACAAAAATGCATTACTTGAAAGAAAGGAAATGCTATGGTGCATCTCCCATGATGTATCTGGATAGTGTTTTTAGAAATAATTAGGAGTAGGGAGGGGAGAATCCTACAATGTTACAGAATTCGGAAATTAACTGGAGCTGCTAAAAAGCAGGATTAAGTTGTTCTTGCTTAGAATATTTTTAGATCTTAATGCTTTTATTATTTATTCCAGAGACTGAAGTAGCACACCTTGAGTGTAACCTACTGGCATGGAGAAAATGGAATCACGTCAGCCATGCTCAGGGACAATATTATATGAAAAGCGAACCTGGTTGGCTGGCATGAATGGAAACATCTCCTGGAGAGTGGCCTATTTCCCAACAGAGATGCCTAGACCAGCTGGAAGCAGTTTTAGTAATCCAGTACTTAAGAAGTGTCTCCAGGAAATGAAGTTTTGATATATGCTATGTCATGGATGAACCTTGAAAACATTATGCTAAGTCAAAAAAGTCAGACACAAAAGGACATATATTGTCTGATCCCACTTATATGAAATATCTAGAATAGGCAAATGCATAGAACCCACAGTAGACTCGTGGTTACCAGGGTTTGGGGGTGGGGGAAACAGGTAGCTATTGCTTACGGGGTACTGAGTTCCTGTCTGGGGTGATGAAAATATTTGGAAATAGTAGCGATTACTGCACAACATGGTGCATAATTAATATCACTGAATTGTACAATTAAAATTGCAATTTTTCATTATACATATATATATATAACAAAATAAAAAGAAGTGTCTCTTGGATCTTGCCTACCTCACACTTCACCACTGAGAACGAATTTCAACCCAGCTCTAGAAATTAAGCCATCTCTAGACTGTGAGGCCCAGACCAAGCCATCCTGTAACATCTCCTTCCTTCCTTCTCTCATCTACCTAATGCTTTTCTGCCAGTGAGATCAAGAAGCATGAATCTGGTGGCACAAAGGTTAAGGCTTGGCTGCTAACCGAAAAGTCAGCAGTTCAAATCCATCCAGTGCCTGGCTCTTTGGAAGAAAGACCTGGTGATTTGCTCTTATACAGATTACAGCCAAGAAAACCCTCTGGGGCAGTTCTATTCTGCCACAGGGGCTCGCTATGAGTTGAAATCGACTCCAGGGCACCCAACAACAACATGAACCCTGATAAAAAGACAACATGGCATGCGGCCAGAAGGACAGGGTTAAACCGGTAGAGGGGTAGTCTCGAGACGGCAGAGGAGAAAGCTATAGGGTCCTGCTGGTGGAAGTATACAGAGAGAGGGTATTTTGTTTGTTGTTTAGAATTCCAGTGATGCACCCTTCTCTCCCAGTTACTTCCCATCATCAGGAGATTTGTATCACGTACCAGGAATCAAAGGCACAAGGTGCAATGTCTCCATAATCTCAGGATGGCTCTGATGATGACAAAAGGAAAGGAGCCTTTTATCCTACTCAGGAGCTTTTGTTTAGGCTTAAAATTTCACTCAGCTAGTGGAAGGCTAATTAGAGGTATTAAACAAAATAGTCAAAAGTCATGACGGTGACCCTGTGATTCTGTAGACCCAAAGGCTCTGCCTTAGAGGGTTTTAGTGGTGTTGGGCAGTGACAGGGTATGAGCTCTGGGGATAGGACAGTGCCTGAGGTGGCAAGTTCTCTTCCTCTTCCACTCGGGACTCACCAAGCAACCTTGGTCAAGTCTCTGGGCCAGGCAGAGCTTTCTTTTTTCCACCACTTTTAAATATAAGGCAAACACTGTCAGCATGATGGTCGCAATAATTAATGAGGTAACATTTGTAAAACGCTTAGAGCTTTCCAGAGCACAAATGCAAATACTTTAGACCAAACACTCTGGATAATAGTTAAAACACAAAAAGGGTTAGTCGCCAGCTGGCTGAGGATATGAACCCTGGAAGAAATTGCAGAAGGGGTGTGTTTTGTGAAAGGATTTGGTTAGAGGTTGGCGGGGGGGTGGGGGGCGGCGGGGACTTCAGCAGAAGGAAAAAGAAGAAGGAGCTGTAGGGTCTGCAAAAATGTGAAACATGAGTTATTTTGCTTCCAAAATAGACCATTAACTTTTAAAATCTGTGCCCTTTTCAACAACACCAGAGATAATTTAATTACACAAAATCTTTTTCTATATGCATAATCTTATAGAGTATAATCCAATGTGTGAGAGTAAACTGTACTGGAACTTTTGTTCTTATTCCAAGAAAATGATACAACATGAATCTGTGGGGACCACACGCCAATTGGCTTGGTACCTGTATCTATCAACTTTACTTCCCCCAATTTCTATGGAAGTGGAAGAATCAAATTAATCATTGGCAAATTTGATAGCTGTGTTTCTCAGCAAATCCACATCAAGCACTCAAAAAGGAATTACCCCCTAAAGCTCATTGTGTTCCTATGTATACTCGGCATCATCTGGGGACTTCAGCTGCTTTGTTTTTATCTAAAGTGAAGCAAAACCCTCGAGGTGATACTCCAAGTGCTGCTTTAGATTATAAAGTCTTAACAGCCCCTCGCTTTAGGGCACTGTGTTTATTGATGCTATGTAAGCAATTTACAGTCCCTTAATAGAGCATTCACCACAATGTTACAGTCTTTAACTTGTTAAATTATATTTGCAGCTTCAGGGAAAATTACATCATTGGCTTCACTAGCGCGGGTTATTGATATCCCACAGGAGTTATGGCAACATCCACCTGACTGGGGACAGTGACAAGAACATTTACAGTCTGGAGTCAAAGGTGGAGTGCAAAATTCGAGCAGAGAAGCTGAGGAATTAAGGAACAGATGAGAAAGATGGAAAGTCAGGGGCGCTGGGGAAGGAGTTAGAGGAGAGAGAAGAGGCTGAGGAGAGCAGGGTTGGTATCTTACAGAGTCATTTACTGAATTGTATTTTTTTTTTTTTTAAGGCAAAGCAATTGCCAATGATGGCCATGTTGACTCCAACTCCTATTTAAGCTGCCTCCACAATTGGACAATGTTCCTACTCCCATCTCCCTGGATCTGGGAGGTGGCATGACCTCCAGCTGCTTTAGCCAAGCAGACAATAAAGGGTGTTCATCCAAGTTTGATGTTTAACTCTTCAGGGCTAAAATATTCTAAGAGAAACAGTGGAAATGTTAACAAGAAGAAAAGGAGGAGAAGGAGGAGAGGAGAAAGATAAAGTAGAGGAAGAAGAAGAGGAAGAGGGGAGGAGGAGTGGGTGGAGGAAAAGGAGAAGGAGGAAGAGGAGGGAAGGGAGAGTGGTAGGAGGGGGAGGAAGAGGAGAAGGAAGAAAAGGAGGAGGAAGCTGGGGGTAGGAGGAAGAGATGAAGAGAGGACAAAGAGAAGAAGGAGAAGAAGTAGTGGAAGAAGAGAAGATACGAGGAGAATAGGGGGAGAAGGAGGAGGAAAAACTTTATTAGAATAAAGACAGACATAAAGTAAGGTTAAAATATCATTGAACCTGAAGCTTAGTGATGTCATGAGACTTCTTCAGAAAAGCAGCCAAAGGCCAAGGTATTAAAATCCCCTGAAGAGGCTGGAAAAACAGGCAGGCGAAAGCAACCCCGTGGCTGATGTCCTCTGAGGTCTTTGTTCATGTGACCTCTGCTAGCTCACGAAAGGCTGAGGGCTTGAAGCAAACCGTCAGAAATGACAGTGTGTGACCTCTATGAGAAAAAAGCATTTTCTCTTTCTCCACATGTAGGCTCTGCACTAGGTTTCACATACCCGTGAAACTTAATAATTAATAACCAAAATAAAACAGATGATGAAAAAAGCAACAGGTATTCAATGAAATAAATGAAACTGTTCGTCAGGCAGTTTTGGCTAATGTGATTGTTAACAAGGAATTAGGGAGAGGAATCTCAGGTTTGTATGTATTCAAAAGATAAAGAATTAGAAGAGAGAAAAAAGGCTATATTGAACATAAGCATATAGTTACATGAAAGTGAAGGACAGCTAGGAGTGTAGGTATCAAATCTTAAAATGTGTTCATGTGAAGAGAAACTTCAGTCTTAAGTACAATCAGAAATTCTCATTCCTCCTAGATTGGGCAGATTTTGAAGTTGAATCTAAAAATTCCCATTTAACGTCTAGGTACACGGTTCCCAAACTGTGTGTAGAGGTGCCCCAGGGTTCCACACTGAACTCACAGGGGTGCAACAAGATAATTTAAATTCTTGAGGGAAACACAGAATCTTGACATCTGTCCGATACTGAGCAAACTTGAGATTGTTCACAGTTTCAACATTAGACTGAGCTACGTTCCTTCAGAAAACATCACACTTTTTCAAAGCTGGATTTTCAGTGCAAAGTGTGATTAAAAGCAAATACCATGTGTGGAACAGGAAATGACGGTGGTAGTGTCCACTCTGATTCTAAGGATTGAGAAGTTGTGCAGGACCCAACAGGTACACCTATCCTATTAAGAATGAAATAAAAAAATTTTTTTTCTTTCAATACCTTAGTAGCTATTCAAAATAAATGAATGCTGAATTCATTTATTTCAAATAGCAACTAAGATACTTGAACACAAATACTAGTAAGTTGTTTGGACCTAACTACTGTGAACTACCAGAATAATGAACAAATCTGTCTTGGAAGAAATACAGCCAGAATGCTCCTTAGAAGCAAAGATGGCGAGTCTTTGTCTAACTTACTTTGGACACTTTATTAGGAGGGACCAGTCTCTGGAGGACATCATGCTTCGTGAAGTAGAGGGTCAGCGAAAAGAGGAAGACCCTCAATGAGATGGATTGATACAGCTGTTGCAACATGGGCTCAAAAACAGCAACAATTTTGAGGATGACACAGGACCAGGCAACGTTCCGTTCTGTTATTCATAGGGTTGCTATGAGTCCGAACTGACTCAACAGCACCTAACAACAACAACAAAATAAGCACGATGATGTGGTGTTTCTTTTGGCCTACAGGGTGCTGTGAAAAAAATATTGAAATACTGAGAGTGCCTGGAACCGAGAAAGTCTGGGAACCTCTGGAGCAGGGGAAAATGATGGAGAAAATAATTTTTGGTAATATTCAACAAAATAGTAAGTAAGAAGACCATAATTTGAGTTAGAGACAGCTGTTCATCTCAGTGAAAGAAGAATCAGCTATATTTCCCACTTTTCCAAACAGCAGTAGAAATTCGGATGGTCTGCTTCCTCTGGAAACTTTGCCTGCTGAGTGAACATCATAGAGACTTCTGTGCTGTGAATTCTGGAAAGTTCCCCACACTTATAAGACCTAGAGTCAGACATTTCTGCATCTTTAATGTTCTCCATTCATCCCCTTCCCCCAATGCCCTAGAGTTCAATTTTCTAAACATGAATATTCTTTGTGTTTTAGATGGTAACATGAATGTCATCTGTTACTGACAATGGTCATTTATTGGGTAAGCCTGAAATAGTTTAACATACTAAGAGACATTTCATTCATGGCTAAGAAAACCATAGAGATCAGGTCTGTTGGATTTTACCAAAGTTGGGATCCAATACCCCAATATACGTTAAGGGGATCATGCCTTTAATTGCCAAGGATAAGAAAAAGGAAGCCAAAAAGGAATAGAGAGGATGGAACTGCATGATTCAAAAGGGACTTACAAGACAAAGAGGGTCCCACAAGTGGCCAGATGTTTCAAGGTACTGAAAAAGACCCAGAGAACAGCATCAAATTCATGGGCCAGTTTCAAAGAGTTTCAACTAGAACTGATGCTAGAGAAGGGAGATTAAATGCTTGCCTGGCCACAAAATTAACCCAACAAAAATTCTGATCAAGAAGTGCCTTGAGACAAGGTCATGGAAGCTCCATAGACACATTCAAACTCCCTGAGAGACTGAATTACTGGGCTAAGGGCTGTGGGGACCATGGTCTCGGGGAACATCCAGCTCAACTGGCGTAACGTAGTTTATAAAGAAAATGTTCTACATTCTACTGTGGTGAGTAGTGACTGGGGTCTTAAAAGCTGGTGAGTGGCCATCTAAGATATTCCACTTGTCTTACTCCATCTGGAGCAAGGGAGAATGAAGAAAACCAAAGATACAAAGGAAAGGTTAGTCCAAAGGACTAACGGACCACCACTACCACAGCCTCCATCAGACTGAGCCCAGCACAACTAGATGGTGCCTGGCTACCATCACTGTCTGCTCTGACAGGGATCACAATAGAGGGTCCTAGACAGAGCTGGAAAAAAATGTAGAATAAAATTCTAACTCACAACAAAAGATCAGGCTTACTGGTCTGACAGAGGCTGGAGAAATCCCAAGAGTATGGCTCTCAGACACCCTTTTAGCTCAGTAATGAAGTCACTCCTGAGGTTCACCCTTCATCCAAAGATTAGACAAGCCCATAAAACAAAACTAGACTAAAGAGGCACACTAGCCCAGGAACAAGGACTAGAAGGCAGGAGGGGACAGGAAAGCTCGTAATAGGGAACCCACAGTCGAGAATCAGAGTGTTGACATGTTCTGGGGTTGGTAACCAATGTCACAAAACTATATGTATACTAATTGTTTAATCAGAAACTAGTTTGTTCTGTAAACCTTCTTCTAAAGTACAAAAGAAAAGTGCCTGGAGAATTTACTGAACTCTTTTGGTTGGTAAAGGGAAGTTAAAAAGGAAGTTAAAAAAAAAGGGGGGAGGAGATACAAAATGTCAAAGTTCTAGTCTTAATAACAACTACTTACCTTGATGTTGCCTTCAAAAAGCTGCTTCTTCTGTGTATCACTGTGGACAGTAATTTATTAAACATAACATATATAACACCCACTGGGTTTTTTTTACTAGGTAGTATGGGGAACTCCACAGAATTATAAGATATGGTCCTTGTCTTCAAGGTGTTGGCAAGACAAATCTCATAAACTTACAAAGTTCAGTGCCAAAAGAAGACAATGCCAAAAGGGGTGTTGTTGTTGTTAGCTATTGCCATTGGGTTGATCCCTGACTCATGATGACCCCGTGCACAACAGAATGAAATGCTGCCTGGTCCTGCAAACATGGCAAACATGACTTGCTTAACCACCCCATTTGGAATAATATCCACTTGAAGTGTTTGTCTCATCTATTTTATCTTCTTCTATAGGTCCAGAAGCCATTTCTTGCTTTAGTTTATGTTGCTTCATCCCTTAACAGAGAAGCATGGCAGCATGGAAACTGCTGAGCCATGTTCAGCATCTAGCAACACACAAGCCTCCACTTACAGACAGCTGGTGGCTGTGCATGAGGCACTGGCGAGGAATCAAACCCTGGTCTCCTGAGTGGAAGGTGAGAATTCTACTATTGAACAATTAAAGTCCCCTCAAAGAGGTGCCATTAAGCTGCACATAATTACAAGTCAAATGAGTGGTTCAGATAAGCATCCAGAGGAGAGAAAAGTGGATGTTGACTGGAGCAGTCAAGGAGCTCTTTACTAAGAAGGCAGAACTGGAGGTGGGCCTTGAGGAGTAGGTAGGACTTGAATGAGAATGCACTTCCTCGCTGCCAATCTTCTCTGGTAAGAGATGAAGCAACATAAACTACAGCAAGATGTGGCCTTCTGATGTACCCAGGAAGGTAAAATAGATGAGATAAATACTTCAAGTGGCTATTACTCCAAATGGGATGGTTAAGCAAGTCATGTTTGCCAAACATAGAACTTGGAGATGTTGAAAAAATTCTCTGAATACTGAGAAAGGCTCTGCCTGAATTCTTTCCCATCCCTGGCCAGTGTGATGTGCAGAACAACTGTAGTTCCACCACACGCAGCTTCCTTAGCCTTCGCAGACCTTCCACCAAGTTCAAGCAACGCAAGACTCAGTTGTTGACAGCATTCTTTGCTGCCTCTCACAAACACTATTTCCTAAGCAATAGGAATGAAGAGGGAAGAGTGAGGGGGAAATCAGGAGTGTCCCCTCCACTACACATTCATATGAGTTGCATGCAAGCCTGTTTTCAAACCTATTCCTAAGAAAAAAAAAAGGAATGATCTTATCTGAAAATTCAGACAGTAACTCAAAAGACCACTTTGAACCTGTATGACTGCGAGGAGTTAAGCCAAAACCAAACCCGTTGCTGTCGAGTCGATTCCGACTCATAGGGACCCTATAGGACAGAGTAGAACTGCCCCATAGGGTTTCCAAGGAGCACCTGGTGGATCTGAACAGCTGGCCTTTTGGTTAGCAGCCATAGCTCTTAACCACTACTCTGCCAGGGTTTCCACTATAAGGAGTAGATTCCTTTTAATCTCCATTGGAGGTAACTTGCCATACAGGTCTCTTGTATATACGGTGTGGGTGTAACTGTTTTAAGTTAATTATGACATTTATTGGAACCCAGTGTTTTAAAAATTGTTAGCTTTTACCCTTCTGTATGTACACATATACATATATAATCCTGAGAAAAAACAGAAAGGTATAGTAAACTTGATAGAAAATGAGTACAAAACACGAATAGGAACTCAAAAAAAAAAAAAAAGAAAGCACAAATGGCCAACAACTACATGGAGAGATGTTCAAGCTTACCAGAGAAATGCATATTTAACCAAAAACAGCAACAAAATAGAAAGGTGGATAATTACAAGTGTTGGTGCTGATGGGGGGATTCGGTTAACTATGGTGCATTGTTGTTGCTAGGTGCCATCGAGTCAGTTCCAGCTCATAGTTACCCTATGTACAACAGAATGAAACACTACCCTATCCTTCACCATCCTCACAATCGTTGTTATGCTTGAACCTACTGTTGCTGCCACTGTGTCAATCCATCTTGTTGAGGATCTTCCTTTTTTTCACCGGCCCTCTAGTTTACCAAGCATGATGTCCTCCTCCAGGGACTGATTCATCCTGATAACATGTCTAAAGTATGTAAGACGTACTCTCGTCATCCTTGCTCCTAAGAAGCATTCTGGTTGTACTTATTCCAAGAGAGATTTGTTTGTTCTTTTGGCAGTCCATGGTATATTCAATATTCTTCGCCAATACCACAATTCAAAGGTATCAGTTCTTCGGTCTTTCTTATTCATCGTCCAGCTTTCACACGCATATGAGGTGACTGAAAACACCATGGCTTGGATCAGGCACACCTTACTTAGTCTTTAAGGCGACATCATTGCTTTTCAACACTTTAAAGAGGTCTTTCCCAGCAGATTTGTCCAATGCAAATTGATTTCTTGACTGCTGCTTCAATAGGTGCTAATTGTGGATCCAAGTAAAATAAAATCCTTGACAACTCCAATCTTTCTCCATTTATCATGATTTGCTTATTGGCCCAGTTGTGAGGATTTCTGTTTTCTGTATGTTGAGGTGTAATCCATACTGTGGTCTTCGATCTTCATCACTAACTTCTTCAAGTCCTCTTCACTTTCAGCAAGCAAAAGTTGTGTCATCTACATGTCTCAGGTTGTTATGTATGTCTCCAGTCTTGATGCCCGTTCTTATTCACGTACTCCAGCTTCTCAGGTTATTTGCTCAGCATACAGTTTGAATAAGTATGGTGAAAGGATACAACCCTGATTCACACCTTTCTTGGCTTTAAACCATGCAGTATCCCCTGGTTCTGTTTGAACAACTGCCTCTTGATCTATGTACAGGTTCCTGATGAGCACAATTAAGTGTTCTGGAATTCCCATTCTTTACAATGATACCCATAATTTGTTATGATCCACACAGTTGAATGCCTTTGCATAGTCAATAAAACACAGGTAAACATCTTTCTGATGCACTGTTATTTTAGTGACCATTCTGGAAATCAACCTGTTATGGGCTCAGGGAAATTAAATGTGCATAGGCTGTATGTCACTGTATTCTCTCACAGGACCATACAAGGATGGTGGTCATGACCAAGTCTGCTTCTAATATTTGTGAAGCCCAGGTCAAGAATACAAATGGAGGCCCACATCCACATAACTAAATCTTTTAAAGTTACAAATTAAGTTATAAATGTTTTCTACCTTCTATTTTTACAAACATATATTCATGATGACCTGAAAAGCCAGGTTTGAATTAGTAATTCTAAGCTCCTTAGAGAGACTGCAATCTCTCCTCTTTTCTTGCCACTCACCACTCCATCCACACGAAGAGTGGTTCCATGTGCATGTATAATTTATTCAAGATCACAGAATAAGTGGTAGAATCAGGGCCTGAATTCAAGTTTTCTGACTTTCAACCCTATATAGCTCAGTAATTTTCAGCGGACTAAGCAGACCAGAGAACTGGCTGTAGAATAATCCTAAAACGGAGCTTTCTCAATAGGGTGATGTGACTCCTAGATGAGAATCATTGCCATCGGGAGACTGCAGCCCACACATCCAAGCTCCATTTTCATTGTGCCCAAACAATCTGATCTTGGCCACCCCTCAGGCCAGTGATACAGTCTGTCCTTAAAAGAATGAACCAAAAAGACAGATAAAACAAGTGTTGGTGAGGATGTGAAGAAACTGGAACCCTCATATGCTGTGGGTGAGAATGTAAAATGGTGTAGCCACTTTGGAAAACCGTCTACTAGTTCTTCAAAGGGTTAAACGTAGAGGTATAAATGATCCAGCAATTCCAGTCTTAGGTATATACCCAAGAGAAATGGAAGTATTTCCATGCAAAAACTTGCACACAAATGTTCACAGCACAGCTATTCATAATAGGCAAAAAGTAGAAACAACCCAAACATCCATCAACTGATGAATAGATAAACAAAATGTGCTATATTCTTATAATGGAACAGTATTTGGCCATAAAAAGGAATGAAGTTCTAATATATGCTACAATATAGATGAACCTTGAAAACATTATGCTAAATGAAAGAAGTGTCTTTGACTATGAAATGTCCGGAATAGGAAAATCTGCAGACAGAAACGAGGTTATGGTAGCCTAAGACTGGAGGGAGGAGAGGATGAGGAGTGAATGCAAATGGGCATGAGGTTTTTGTGGGGGGTGGTGAAAATGTTCTAGAATTGATTGTAGTGGTGGTTGCACGAACTTGTGAATATACAAAAAATCATTAAATTCTACACTAAAATTGCATACTATGTAAATAATTAAAAAAAAAAAAAAAAAGAATAGACCCTAGGGGAAAAAATAGGAAGAGAGTTTGAGGGCATTTGGGCAGGGAATTCCAGGTCCTGAGTGCATAGAATATGGTATAGATTGGAGGTGGGGGTGCTACAGGCTACAAATGTGCGTGCTCCTTTGGTCCTGGGATCCTTTGCTCCATGAGGAGTAGTGTGGCTGAAGGAGGGTCTCAGCAGGGACCTCTAAAGCTCCAGATGAGAGTAAGAGCCGCTCCTGCCTGGGTCTAAAGTGATGCTGGTCACAGCAATGTCTGTAGTAGCGTCGAGGTGGAAACAACCTCGGTATCCATCGCTGGGGGAACAGGTAAATAAAATAGAGAGGATTCATACTATGGGATTCTATATAGCAGTTAGAAGCAATGAAGTAGTGGACAAACAGCAACAACAGATAGAGCTTAAACATAATTTTGCATGACAAAAGCAATCGATAGCACACAATTTACAGCTCATTACATTCAATTAACACACACACACAAACAACTATATATTTTGCAAGGATACACGTAAATTTAAGAAGACATAATAAATATACTGGAGTGATTGCCTACGGAAAGAGAGGAGAACGGAAGTGGGAACTAGAGACAGAGGACAGAAAACAAATATATAAAGCAAAAAATCGAACTGCCAACCCTTTGGTTAGCAGCCGTAGCACTTAACCACTACGCCACCAGGGTTTCCTATATGAAGCAAGAGTGGGGATTTTTCCAGACCAATGATGATCATGTACTCTGACCTGAGAAGTTAGTTTATAATATAATGTTGATGAACTCAACTCTGCACCTGAGATTCAAAAAGAACGTAATAAAACTAAAGAAAATAAATATATAGACATAAAGACACAGACATGTTTTATATATATATATATAATTTCTTAAAGAACCTGCAGCAGTAGTCTCAAGTTTCTGAAAATGGCATGAGCAACTAAATAACAGGTAAAACACTCCTATAAGAGCAAAGACGTGTTTCTGAGGTTTTGATCTTGATTCTGGGCCACTACGCTGTTTGTTTTAACAGTAACATCTAGAACTCTACACATATTCCCAACCCTTAGTAACATATCCTTCCCTCAGAAGAACATCTGTCCAGGGAAATTCAGTCGGTCCCAAATCCAGGTGAAGACCGACTCTCGGACCTTCCCTGAGACATGAGGACTTTTGCAGTCAGTTGGTACATAGGCTAGTGGAATGTTTAGGTCAAAAGAAAAGAAATACGTTTTATCTGCCCTTGGAAAGAATAAGGTGAATAAGTAGCCAATTAGTAACTTATACAAATTAATCACCCAGAGACATAATAGTCAGAAGATAACACACAATTTCAGAAGTTCCAGGAAGAACTTCAAAAGTAGGTGGAGAAAAAAAAAAAAAAAGAAAACCTTGTTCTATTCTTTTTATTTATACTCTTTCGCTTGGTTTGGTTTTGATTTTGGCGTGGGACCGTGGAATGAAGCGGGCTTTTTAGATTTTGTTTTACAAGAAGGAATTGCTCAAAACAAAAACTTCACTCACTTGAAGAGGGCTGTCTGAGGAATGTAATATTGATCTATGCAGCGCTGAAGTGAAAACGCCGTCACGGTGACAGACAAAATGCTGCCCTCCCATCCTGAATCTGCTCTTCCTGTGTCCCCATGGCTAATGCTCCCGAGAGGGGCTGACCCCGCCAGCCAATTACATTATGCTAATTTGTCTGTTCCTATAACTCCTGCAGTAGCATTCCGTGCAGAGCAGTTCCCAGATTTATATTGCCTCTTGCCACCTCTGTACACCACCCGGGTTAATGGATCTTTCTGCCCTCCCTCCCATCAATGTGCCCTCAGGCCTCCAACTCCTTCACACTCGCTTCTCTGCTTCCAGCTCGGGTGGTACATGGAAGTATCTTCAAGAGACAGCCGTGTACTTTCCCAACAACAGCTCGGGAGCCTCTGGGCTGTGCAGAGGCGAGCCCGGGCATTCTCCCACACGTCTCCTCCCGGCCATGCATTGTTTATCTTAGAAGACATGTCCTCCGAAGAAACTTGTTTTCCTAAGAAAATATATTGCTGCCTTTTCTTTTTTAACTGCAAAGTACTAGGCAAATGTGTCAGCCTGCTGAAGCGCCTCTATTTTATGGAGTACATATCACCTCACAGAAAGTCTATTAGAGCTAAAGTTAAATTAAAAAGTCATGCATAACAGAGTTTCTGTTAACAGTGGTAGAATAATTCCAAAACGATAATGGGTACACAATAAGAAGGATGGAATCTATGTCACTGAATTATACATGTAAAAAAATTGTTGAATTGGCAAATGTTTTGTTATGTATATTTTATCACAATTTTTTTTTAAGACAAAAAATGAAGTCATGCATATCAGAAAATCTGCTCTAGACTATCATTCTATTAAAAAGGGAAGGTACTCCAGCTTTCTAAGGTGGGCTGGAACACACATATTACAACAATTGAGAACGGAGACCTTTATCCCAAAGAAAGCAATTCATTGAAAGCCATGTGTAGCCAGTGTCCCCACACAACTTCCAAAGCTCCCATACCTCTGGATCAACCAGGATTTACAAAGCACCAGCCATGTGCCAGGCTATGAGAAAGAAAATAACAAACAATACGTAACTATGAGGCAAATGAGACTAGTTTCCATAAATCACATTTTCAAAGTCAATTTCTTTACTTTAGAAGCTTGTAACCTATGGGGCAACAATAAATGATAAGTTATTGAAAAACAATAGCTGTTAAAAATCCAGCCTCCTCTGAGGAAGGTTATTTCATCAGATATAGCCTATGAAGGAGCCTTAGAATACTCATTAAACCTACCCCCATTTATCAAGACAAAATAATCATCTCATTTAATGATCACAGTGCTCATAGGAGGTCAAATGATTAACCCCATTTTACAGGTGAGAAAACTGAGCTCAGATAGGTTAACTTGCTGCATATGGTGAATCAGCAATAGAGCCGGAATTCAAAATAAGCCCATGCTCCTAACCTCTATTCAACCTCCTTTAGATCTACTCAACTGCCCTATTTTGCACATGAAGAAACTGAGGCTTAGAAAAATGAACCTTCCCACAACCCAAAAATCAAAATGGAGGCTCAGAGAAGCTCAAGGTTTTATGACCGGTCTTCAGATGCCTGTTGCAAAGCATGTCCCCCAACACCATGGTCATTCCCTGTCATGACGCTGACCATTCACGCAGGAATGTGGCATTTCAATGCCATTTTTGGAATTACTTTTAGATTAAACACAGAATCCCAGAAATCATTTTCGAAACACAAAATCAATTTCTTTTTCTCTCTGATGGAGTGAACTGAGGTCTGTCCTCACAAGACCTGGCTAATGTGAGCCCATCTCTTCAACCCAAGGAATCCTGAACTCACACACTTTATGACATAAAATAATAATTACAAAATACTGATTTTTAAATGGCTGACATTTTCCATGTGGTGGCTACAAAGCATGATGGAAAAGTTCTTATAATGGTACAGAAAAATGCATAAAATATATAACTTTTTTTTTTGAAAAGACAGTGGACAGATAATACCATTTGGATAAGTAAGAAAAGAAGAGCGATAGATAAATGGATAGACAGACAAACATAAATGTGTAATATCTTTTTCTGGAGTGACCTAAACGATGGTATATGAATAAATTTATTTTGGAATGATATAAAAGAAACCATTAACAGGGATCATCTCTGGGGGTAGGCACTACAGGAAGGCAGAAAGGAAAGGAAACTTTACTTTTCGTTTTATGCCTTCCTGCGCTGTATGACAGCTTTCAAGGTCCACATATAACTTTTATTTTTTAAAAAACGGCCAATAGACTTTCATTCCATGTAATGCAAATAACTAAATTTCAGTGGCCCAAATAGAGAGAGAAAAAAGCAAGTATTGAGGTTTCTAAGAGGCTAACACAGAATCGTGTATGAGAAAACGTTCTGTCAACTTAAAAAGAAAGTTATATGGATATAAGATATTCACGAGGATGAGGATGGGGATATGATGATGATGATGAAGAAATAATAATAATCAGAAGAAGCCGAGTGAAAAAGAACAAAGATCCAACACTGTGGGAGGCTCCATGCCACTAAGAAATAGAAAAAGCCAGATGGCATCAGCTGATTTGTTTTTAACAGAATTTAACATTAAGTAATGTACCCCCCAAAATGTACACCCAGTAAATTAAGGCTGTAATTCCATCTTGGTGTTATGGTGACATGAAAATCCACTCAAGCTTTTCTGTCAGGGTTTATGAAGTTATCAAAGCCCCTTGATGGAATTACAACACTATTATGTACAGCTGGGGGGACATTACTCCTTATCTTAACAGCAGTTAAAAGCACAGTGGCACAAAAGGGCACTAAAATGCCAGGTCCTCATTAACGAGCAGCAGGGAAAAGGAAACACGCACACACTCACACATACACACACACACTGGCGTGCTCACGTCCCTCCGCAGTAATGATTATTGGTCTGAGGTGCAAAGTGCTACATTTTCCGTGCTGTCTCTTTGATGAGATTTAACAGAGTTGCTCCCAGATAACACAGTCTGAAACAATCAGTGTTTTACCACATTCTGGACATAAAGGAACACTGGCAGGTAATCAATCTTTGGTCTCCAGCATCCCTGTCCCCAAAAAGGAGCCGCAGAAATATGAGGCAGGAAAAAAGACTTGAGATATTTAAAAACAAAAAAGCCCAAAGGTTATGAGCACCGGGTCTGGATTCCATCTGAGTTGGAATCTCAGCTCCACCACTTAACTAACTGGGTTACTTTGGGCAACGTGCTGTCCCTTTCTGTGCCTCTATCTTCTCATCTGTAAAATGGAGATAATAATGAAACCTACTCCTTTGGTTGTTGTGAGGACTCAATAATATCACCTCGATGCAACATTTAGTTCAGTCTAGAAACTAGAAAGTAAAGTCAGAATAACCCTAGCTTTTGAATTCAGCATAAAGGAGGACAACAGGGAACACCTACAGTAGAAGTTTTCTTATTTGAAACCATCGGAACAGTTAGTCGATTAACTAAAAAGCCGAATAAATATAGCAGAGCAAGAAAATAATCAGCACCTAAATATCTTTTTTAAAACATATAAACGTACATGCACCACCAATCTTTTGATTCAGGACCAGTGCCTCTCTCTGAATGTGGGTCTGCACGTTCTTTCTTGCATAAACCACACTCTTAGTATAGTCAGTGATTTCTAGTGTTAGATTTTTAACAATAAAGCAAGAACTTAGAGACCATTGAGAAGCAATCTCAATGAATGCAGAATCTGTTTCCACAATTTTTTTCATCATCTTTTATAGTTCTCACTCATGCTTAATTTGATCACATTTTTAAAGACATACTCCCATATTCAGTCTCTGCAAGCATTCAAATTAAGTTTTTAGCAACAAATCTACAGTCGTACGATGGGTACAACTGGCATTGATGCTTTGGAAAACAATGTTTGGTAAGCACAATAATCGACTGGTGGTTTCCAGGTATCATGGGCAGTGGCAGGTATGTTTTAAAGATAGAATGAAGAACATCAGTTAAGCAGATGGGTGCTCGAAGTGGGGGCTCACAAGGAGAGCTTCGCCAGGTGCTCACAAGTGTCGTTGCAAAGGGAGGCAGCTGGGCTGGAAGAGCCCTGGGTGTCCTCCACTGTGACGGTTCTTTTCTGACATTCTTAAAATCCCACCTTACCTGAAAGTTGTCTAAGACCTGGGAGGAATATATATGTGCATCAATGGAAAAAGCAGAAAAAGAGTAGTATATTTTTTCATATAAATATAGAATTTTGTGATAGGACAAAAAATGATGTTACTGCTAAAGACCACCAGTTGCCATTGAGTCAATTCCAACTCATAGCAACTCCATGTGTGTCATGAAAGAACTGTGCTCCATGGGGTTTTTAGTGGCTGATTTCTCAGAGGTAGATTGCCAGGACTTTCTTCTGAGGTACCTCAAGGTGGGCTTAATTCTCCAGACTTTCAGTTAGGAGCCAAGAGCATTAACCGTTTGCCTCACCCAGGAACTCCAAAGACTCACAGCTATTAGTTAATTAAATGGCACAGGATAGTTTATTTGGATGTGTGGTTAGAAGAGGTAGGCATAGTCAGCCCCAGGCAAAACATGAAGCTTCTTTTGCCACCACCTGCCCAGCCTCAGACAACTGGGCACTTCTGTCTAGCACTCCCAAACCCAGACACCCATTACCCCTAAATTCTCCACCTTCTCTCCTGCCTCTCTTCAATCTAAACAAAAACATGCTCTCAGTGTATACTCAGTATATCTCATGCCACTCTCATAAACTCAGTCAACCACAGTGTAAACAAGTAATAAGATTTCATGTTACCTTACCCAAGGGACTGTGTATTAGAACCAATATGCAAAGTATCAGTGTGACATATTTTAAAAGAATAAAGTTCAAATTGTGGAATTACGAGGCATTCAAGGTGATTCAGGAATAATCAGAAGAGCTGCACCACCATCGACACAACCACCCCTTTAAAAGCTCGCTGAGTAAGAGACCAGGTGCTCTGAGTAATTATAAAACACTTTCAGAAATGCATTAATATCATTTTGGAAATGACTTTTATAAAATATATTAATGTCTTCAATGTTCCTTGAAAATACCAACTGGTCTCTCGAGACTCTAGACTTGATGTCAAATTTCCCTGAAAGACCCCCACATTACACTCGTACCACGCATCCTTGGAAACAGCCATAACAGTTTATGCCCAATGAATGGGAAAGAATGTGCATTTCACCTGCTTTATGACTTGGGCGACAGGGGGTTAGTAACCAAAAATGTCTGTGCTTATTTTCAGAACTGATACCATGACGGTCCACTGACCACCATTTGTTGAGTTCCCACAGGGTGACGACGGTAGATTTTGTCTTCAGGAGATGTGAAGGGCTGGGAATCTTGACATATTTTCAGCTCGAGAGGACCTGCCTTAACTCAGTCTGAAACAGTGGCTGTGGTGTGACTGAAGGTCTTCCCGACTCCACCTCCTGATTAGGGTACAGACTCTGCCTTGGCCTGAAGGAAGGAGGAGTCCACAGGGAATACATGACAAACACGTGAACCACAAAAATGTCTCATTGCAAAATCATTCTTTTCTTTATTTGTGTGAAATAAAATAAGAGCTGGGAATGTAGATGTGACCTAGAGAATGGGTCGTTGTTAACATCTTGAAAAACTGAGTCCTCTCTTCAAGAGTCTTACTCACTGTGTGCCTTAATTCTTTTATTTGTAAAACACAGATAATAACAGTATCTACTTCTTAGGAATATTGTGAGATTTAAATAACATTTAAGACATGTGCCTTAAAGTTTAGCAGCAAATGAGAACAGGCAAGGTGGGTCGGTGACAAGTAATAGATATTTTTATTAGATCTGAACACAAAAACCACTAATATCAATCAATTAATTAATTAATAATAGAAAGTGTTTACTGGCAGCCCTAATGGTAAAGTGGTTAAAGCGCTCCTCGGCTGCTAACCAAAAGATCAGTGGCTGGAGCCCACCAGCTGCTCTGTGAAAGATGTGTTAGTCTGCTTCTGGGAAGATTACAGCCTGGGAAGCCCTAAGAGGCAGTTCTACTCTATCCTATAGGGTTGCAATGAGTCAGAATCAACTCCATGGCAACAGATTAACATTTACCGAGTGCTTACTAAGTGTCAGGTCCTTTTTTAAAAAGTACTAATATATTAGCAAATTTAATACTCAGAAGATCTCTTTGAGGGAGATATTATTATTATCTCCATTTTATAGACAAGGAAACTGAGGCACATAGAAGTTAAGTAACTTGCCAGTGATATCTATAACAACTTCTCCAGTAGGGGTACTGAAAGACAGCAGAGCAAAACTGTTAAAGCAAAATGCAATACCAGGTTATTGGTTTCAAGTCATAAAGCAAGACTCAGCAAATTTCAAAGAATTAAAATCATACTAAATATGTTCTCTGATCACAGAAGAATTAAGCGAGAAATCAATAACAGATAACTTGAAAAGTCCCAAATGTATGGAATTTAAACAATATGCTTCTAAACAACTGATGGGTCAAAGAAGAAACTACAGTGTAAATTAGAAATCACTTTAATTGAATGATAATAAAAAATATATAACCAAACTTTTGGGATACAGCTAAAGCTGTACTTAGAAGGAAACATATAGCTTTAAATGTACATAATAGAAAGGAAAAATGGCTAAAATTAATGACTTAAGTGTTTATCTCAAAAGTTTTTAAAAAAGGATGGCAAGTTATATCCAAAGAAAAAGTAGAATAAAATTAGGAAAACAAAAGCAAAAATAAATGAAATAAGAAACAAATACAATAGATACAATTGAAAAAGCCAAAATTTTTTGAAAGCACTAAAAAAACTGATCAACATGTAGCAAGACCAATCAAGAAAAAGAGGGAAGTCATGACTTATGAGCATCAGGAATAAAAGAGAGTATTACTACTCGTGCCATATGTATCACAAAGATAAGGAGAAGATATTTTAAACACCTTTGTGCCAACAAATTTGAAAATTCATTTAAAAAGACAAGCTTGTAGACAATCCAAGCTTATAAAACTGACAAATAAAGAAATAGAAAATCTTGGTAGATGAAGACATAAGATATATTCTTCCCCGGATTTTTTAGGTGTTGTTTTGGAAAGGAGTTGTGTAAATATACCTTGACCACTGCTAAAACGTTATTCTAGCAGTACTATGTGAAGTAGCTGCGTGCATTTTCACGCAAACAGGGACACTTTCAATGCCACTGTCTGTGGCAAAACGTCTAAATTTGAATACTAGGACTCTGGTTAAAAGGAGATTAATATCCAAAGTCAGTTTTTCTCCTTGGTTCCAAAGAGACTAAATAGTCCATTTAAGTTTATTTCACAGGTGTCTTGAAACAGACATGGCATAATCCAAAACTTATAAGGTCTCAAAACTATGACCATGTTGGACTTCACTCCTTTCTCCCAATCTCCAAAGGCTGTAGGAAGTTTCTAGAGTTTTTTTACAAAGAGGAGTTCTCATTTCATTTCACTGAAACCCTGTGAGGCAGCAGACATATTACTATCCCATATTCTACTGATACTTAAAAATTTGAGTGATTTGTCCAAGATCTCTGGGCAGCACAAGTGGTTAAAACTCAACTATTAACTCAAAGGCTGACAGTTCAAACTCACCCAGTAGTGCCATGGAAGAAAGGCCTGGCAATCTATTTCCATAAAGATGACAACCCTATGGAGTAGTTCTACTCTGTAACACACGGGCTCACCATGAGTCGAAATCAACCTGATAACAACAGGTTTGTTTTTTTGGTCCAGGTCTCCAGTGGCCAATGAAAGATGGAGCTGGAACTTGAGCACAAGCTTCAGACTCAAAAGTCAGTGCTCTTTCCAATTCTTTTACACACTGCTAGAGAAGCCAGTACACAGGCAGATTATTCCACGAATTTTTAACCAATTCCCAGTAGGCTCAAAGTTTCTAAGAAAATTGGTGCAAAACATAGCCATAGTCAGACGAGGCTGTGAAAAGTTGGCTCTCAGGATTGGCTTTTTTTCTGTGGATTTCTTGATAAATAAACTGTTCCTCAATGAGGGGTGCCCCAGAAAGCTACAGGAATCTTTCTTTATAAGTAGGCCTCTCATCAGTGTAATATAAACCAGTGTCTGGTCTGGCGTTAGGCTCACCTGGGTTCAAATCCCAGCTCTGTGGCCTCAAGCATGATGCTTTGTCTTTCTCTTCTTCTGTTTCTTTAGCTATAAAATGGGGGTGATAACAGTATCTTCCTCACAGCGATGTGTTCTTGGTTTTGTTTTTCTTTAGGATTAAATGAGAAGAAACACAAAAGCACTGAATACAGTAACTGGCACACAGTTAAGCTCTGGATAAAAACAAGATATACCGGTTAGGTATCTTTCTTCTTCCAGTCCAGCACCACCTCCAACTTTACCTTGGCTTTAAATTTTAAAAACCAAAGGCTATTTTTGCTCACTGCTCTTTAAACCACAATATTGGCATTTGAATCAAAATGTTGCTCTGAATACTTATACAGTGCCCAGAATAATGAATCTACAGCCGAGTAAATGGTGTAAGCTCCACTACAAATAATTTCCGGAAATGGCAGTGCAGTAGATTTCAGCATAAGACAGGATCCATGTGCGTTGTTGAAACAGGTTAAGAAACCATAGAGGCAATATGTCAATTTCTTCCAGTGTTTTTGTAAATTATGCACACATACACACACACACACACACACATATATATTTCACTTGAACTTGGTCACACACACAGAGACTGGAGAATGTTCTAGACTTTTCTGTACATTGAGGTAGGGCAGGACCTTATGCAACCCGCTAGGTGCATGGGGAGAAATCCAAACTGCATCCAAAAATGCTTACTATAAAACAAAGAACGGATAAAAAAAAAAAAAGGCATATACTGACTAAGATACAGAGGGCTTGGAATTGAGATTTAATTCTCCTCTCCTCCCTCATGACAGACTCCTGCCCTTATTTAATTTTTGCCTCCAGCAAATCAGTTATGAATTTTCAAATTTGTAAACATAACCTTCTGCTACAAGTTCTTGTTTCTTTCGCTAATCTCTCTCCTCTTTTTCACTGACAGGAGCACCAAGCAGCTCCATATTCTGCCTTAGTTAAAGCCAGTTACCATCAGGTGGATTTCATTTCATGGCGGCCCCCACGTGTGACAGAATAGAACTGTACTCCATATGGTTTTCAATGACTAATTTGATACTTTCTTGCAAAGTGCCTCTGAGTAGACTCGAACCGCCAACCTTTCGGTTAGCGGAGAAGCGCACTAACCATTTGCACCATCCAGCGATTCCTCTGCCTCAGTTACCTCTCCCTGTACTCATCTAACGTAGATTGTTTCAACTCCCTCCAGTAATCCCAGCAGTCTGTGCAATCTCCCATCCTAAGAGATCATACACCTCCGCGGTCATTTCTGAGACATTTACATCAGGTGAGCTGCCTCAGGGTATAATTTAAAATGACCATGCGCTCAAAATAAATGCAGACGCTGTGTTATGTTGAAAAACAAAGTCTTTAAATGTGTGTTATAGAAAAGTGTTTTGTGTTTTGGCGGTGAACTATACTTCAGTGAACGTACTTCACCTGGACTTCAGTGAATATACCAGAGACACACAATCCAACTTTTTCAACCTCAGTTTCCTTACATGAAAAATGGAGTCGATATCCCTTAGTTTGCAAGATTATGGTGAGGATTAAATAAAAGAGTACAGTACATGTAAGCTCCCAGCACAGTAATGGTACGTAAATAACAACCAAACTGCTGGCTGTCATCTCGATTCTGACTCATAGCAGCTCTATAGGCCAGAGTAGAAACTGCCCCACAGGGTTTCCAAGGAGCAGCTGGTGGATTTATCTACCAGACCTTTTGGTTAGCAGCCTGAGTTCTTAACCACTGTGCCACCAGGGTGCCATGCTTAATACATGGTAACTAGTCCTGTAGAATGAGGCATTGGTGGCTCAGTGGTAGATTTCCCCAATTTTTTTTTTTTTTTTTATGCGGGGGACCCAGTGATTCCCAGCCAATGCACCTCATGCGTAGCCACCACCCATTTGTCAGTGGAGGCTTTGCGTTTTGCTATGATGCTGAATAGGTTTCGGCAGAGATTCCAGACTAAGATGGACTAGGAAGAAAGGCCTCATCAGCTACTTCTGAAAGTCAGCCAGTGAAAACCCTGTAGATCACAAGCGCAGGACCGGACAATGTTTCATTCCATTGTGCATAGGGCTACCATGAGTCAGCCGCCAACTCTACAGCTAACAACAACAATGGTTCTGTAAGAGGTTCGATGACTTGATAAAGCAGTTGTACTAGCTTTGGAGAAAAATAAGCCAGGGTTACTTTTTAGACTCCTGGTTTCTCCACGTGCTGATAGAATGATCCTGAGCAAGTTAGCCTCCCTGGGCTTCAATCACTTTTTCTGTGAAATGGGCATAAAATAGCTAGTTTTCAGGGTTGCATGAGGATTGTTTTTGTTGTCAGGTGCTGTCGAGTCACTTCCAACTCATAGTGGCCCTATGTACAACAGAATGAAACACTTCCCAGTCCTGCATCATTCTCACGATCTTTGTTATGTTTGAGCCCACTGTTGCGCCACTGTGTCAGTCCATCTCATTGAAGGTCTTCCTCTTTTTCGTTGACCCTCTACTTTACCAAGCATGATGTCCTTATCCAGGGGTTGATCCCTCCTGATAACATGTCCAATGTATGTGAGATGTGGGTCTTGCCATCCTTGTTTCTAAGGAGCACTCTGTCTGTACTTCTTCCAAGATGGATTTGTTCATTCTTTTGACAGTCCATGGTATATTAAATATTCTTTGCTAACACCATAATTCAAAGGCATCAATCCTTCTTTGATCTCCCTTGTTCATTATCCAGCTTTCGCATGCATTTGAGGTGATTGAAAACACCATGGCTTGAGTCAGACACACCTTAGTCTTCAAGGTGACATCTTTGCTTTTTAACACTTTACAGAGGTCTTTTGCAGCAGATTTGCCTAATGCAATGTGTCATTTGATTTCTTGATTGCTGCTTCCATGGGTGTTGATTACGGATCCAAGTAAAATGAAATCTTTGACAACTTCAATAAGCAAAACTAAATTAAATTAAAGCAAAACTAAATGAGACTGTGTACATAAACACTGATAGACAACATGTAACACCATATGCAATTAGTACATGCTCAACACATGGTGAATGTTCTTTAAACGGTAGTAGATTTTACAATTTTAACAGTAGTAATGGTATTGAGGAGCCTTGCTGGTGCAGTAGTTAACAGCTCAAGCTGCTAAGCAACAGGTCAGCAGTTCCAATCTACCAGCTGCTCCTTGGAAACCCTAGGGGGCAGTTCTACTCTGTCCTATAGGGTCCCTACGAGTCTGAATCAACTCGATGGCAATGGGTTTGTTTGTTTGTTTTTTTTTTTTTTTGATTTGCCCCTTCATAATGGAGTGGAGGAGAAGATGAAAATCGGAGGCTGAACAGCCCCTAACAGGGGATCAGGAGACACAGGCACCATGTTGTGTGGCCTGCGCCCAATGTAAAGGCATGCATTTCCCACTGTTCTTTCAAAACTCTTGTATGTGTTTTGAAATAGAGAGAACATACCAGAAAAAGTTCCCCCCTTCCTGTGCCTACCAGACTCAAGGTGCCTTTTCCACACTGGCCTACTTGTTTTCTCAGAACTGGGGAGACAGGCAGAGGTGCGTTTCCCCCGCTGCCCAGATGGGGAAACCAAGACACTCAATGAGGAGTGATTTGAGACAATGAACACTTTAGCAGCCTTAAGAAAGACCTAGCATCTCCAAGGGAACATTTCATTTATAGCTCTGGGCTCAGACCCATGATTTGATCTGATGTGTTGCAACTAAGTTGAACATATTTTTTTTCCCGTTCTTTCTTTTTATTTAATTTAATTTATATTTATCTATTTATTTATTTTGCTTTGTCATTCTTTCTCTTTAGATAGGAAACCTAAAGAACATAACCAGGCTTAACATGTACAGTCCTAATGGGACAAAAGTTAATGTGAGCCAGCCAAGGAGAAAAAGAAGAGTGCCACAGAGATGGCTGGGTGTGGGTGGAGGAGGCAGAAAGAATGTCTTTCTTAAGAAGCTCATGGTCACCATGCCAATCAATAATCTTTTCTTCATTTTTTTCTTCTTTCCTCCTTTCTATTATTTCCCTCCCTTTTTTCTTCCTTCTTTCTTTCCCTTCCCCCTTGTGGCTCTTCTCTTCCCTTCTCCTTCCTTTCTCTTCTCTCTCTTTCTTCCTCCCTCCCTTCCTGTATATCATCCGTTCTCCCCGCCTTCCTCTCTCCCGATCAGTTGCCATTGAGTCAACTCCAACTCATGGAGACCCCATGTGTGTCAGAGTAGAACTATGCTCCATAGGGTTTTCCATGACTGATTATTTGGAAATAGATTGCTAGGCCTTTCTTCCAAGGCACCTCTGGGTAGACCGGAATCTCCAACCTTTCAGTTAGCAGTCCAGCGCTTTAACCATTTGCACCACCCAGGGGCTCCTTCTCCCTCCCTCCGTTCATTCATTTATGGCTTACATTCTTCCTTCTTTCCATCCTTATTCTCTCCCTCTCTCTCCTCCCTTCTTTCCTTTTTTCTATTCTTTCATCTTTCCATCCTTCCAACCAGTGCCTGGGTAACCTCCCTCTTTCCTTCCGTCCCTCCTTCCCTTGCTTCCTTACACTTTTTCTATAGGAAATGGTTTAACACATGGAAGACTTGGATATTTGCAGCCAGCAGAGGACAAAGCCTCCACTGTTAAGCCCACAAGTATGAATGTTCCTACAGAAAGATGGGAGTTTGTTATCAAAATCAGGACCTGACCCAGCATTCCTGGCAGGGCTGCCCTACATGACTGTGCTGGGCCTTACTGAAGGGGACTGTAGATGGAGGGGCCGTGTTGTAGGCTAATGGCCCATCTTATCTTACCGCATAATTCACCCAGGACTGAGAGGTACCTGGAAAGAGAGGTGCCTCTTGTCAGCCTCAGGAAAAAATAAATTGAGAGGGAGAGTGAATTCTTGAACTAAAGAAATAACAAGGAGGAAGTGATGTGGGAAGTCAAGGCCTTGAGAACTTAGACTCTGGAGTCAGACTGATTGGATTTAAATCCAGGCTCTGCCTTTAACAGCTGTGTGAGCTGGGAGAGTCACCTTATCTCTCTATGCCTTAGTTTTCTGATCTCCAAAATAGAGATAACAGTAGTATCTACCTCTAGGGTTGTTATGACATCAAATGAATTAAATCCATATAAGCAACCACATAAGGGTTTGTGATGATAACAATGAAGACGATGTCCAAAAATGCAGGCCTTTTTAGCAAGTATGAGTGAAGCAAAGCAAGATAAATGAAAAAGGAGGCGGGATGAAGAGAAGAATGTATTACCTGGGACTTCTACTCCTTTTTGAAAGTTCTCGTATTAGGAAAAATGTGGGTAAAGAAGGAATACCCCTGTTATGGATTAATTGTGTTCCCCTAAAAGACAGACACAGTAGCTGCAACAATGGACTCAAGCAGGATGGTGCAGAACTGGGCAGTGCTTCGTTTTGTTGTACATTGGGTCCCTATGAGTCAGAACTGACTCGACAGCACCTAACAACAACAAAATATGTGTTGGAATCTTAGCCTCTCTAAAAAGAAAACAAACCCATTGCCATCGAGTCGATTCTGACTCATAATGACCCTGCAGGACAGAGTAGAACCAACTGCTCCATAGGGTTTCCAAGTGGCAGCTAGTGGATTCAAATGGCTTAACCACTGGCCCTTCTACCTGTGGATACAGTCCCATTTGGAAATAGGGCTTGCTTTGTTAATGAAGTCCTATCGGTGTAGAGTGTGTCCTAAATCTAATCACTTCTGAGTAACAAAAAGAGCAGATTAAACACAGAAGGAAGCACAAACAGGAGGGAGATAGATGCTGTCATGGATTGAATTATGTCCCCCCCAAAAATGTATGTAGCAACTGGGCTGAGCCATGATTCCCTGTATTGTGTGATTTTCCTGCATGTTGTAAGTCCTGCCTCTATGATGTTAATGAGGGAGGATGGGCAGCAGTTGTGTTAGTGAGGCAAGACTCAACCTACAAGATTGGATTGTGTCTTGAAGCAATCTCTTGAGATATAAAAGAAAGAAGCCAGCAGAGAGACAGGGGGACCTCATACCACCAAGAAAGCAGTGCCAGGAGCAGAGTATGTCCTTTAGACCTGGGGCTCCCTGCACCTGAGAAACTCCTCGACCAGGGGAAGACTGAGGACAAAGACCTTCCATCCAGAGCCAACAGAGAGAGAAAGGCTTCCCCTGGAGCCAACACCCTGAATTTACTCTTCTAGCCTACTGTACTGTGAGGAAATAAATCTCTCTTTGTCAAAGCCATCCACTTGTGGTATTTCTGTTACAGCAGCACTAGATGACTAGGACGGATGCCATGTGAACATTGGCAGGAAACGGAGGAAGGTCGAGGCTGCTGAAGTTGAGACAAGGTTCTTCCCCCAGAACCTAAGGAGAGAGAGAGAGAGAGAGAGACTTTCCGTAGAGCTGGTGCACTGAATTCGAGCTTCTAGCCTCCTGAACTGTGAGAAAATAAAGTTCTCTTCTTCAAGGCCACCCACTTGTAGCATTTTTGTTACAGCAGCACTAGGTAACTAAGACAATCCCTATTACACTGGGAGCCTGCCTAGAGATGTCATCTCACTACAGTGGTAGTTTTATGAGAGGACCCCAAATTATGAGAGTGAATGCCTTAATGATAACTTAGCTTATAAAGGTGTTCTCCCTTCGGTCTATGTAAAGGGGCCCGGTCCACACAGCCCTTACCCTCCACTAAGAGAGCGAGGAGTTGAGAGAGTTCTGGCGGAAGGGTGCAGGGTGGAGCAAGAAACATGAGGTCAGAGCATGCATCTGCCCTTCCTAGAAGCCAGGGCCTCCCCATTCTGCTTAATAAAGAGTCCCTTGTCCTTTAGCATACAGAGTAATCGCTTAAAGCCTGCACTCCAATTTGAGAATGAGCCAAGACCCAGTGGGAAATTCTCTAGCAAATTGGACAGGGAGACAACAGTGTGAAGGGCAAATGGATCAAAGTGCCCTTTTTTTTCTTTTGGAAATTCCTATCCCAAAGCCTTGAGGCTCTGTTGGTCTGGGACTCTTTTCACCCTCATGTTGTCAGAATAATACTGTTCACAAAGCAGATACAGATTCGCTTTTCCAGGGTTGGGTGGCAGGGTCTAGGTCCCTGGAATGTAACTCCTGTTTCAAAAGCAAACGTTGGAGTCCCAAATTTGACCGGTCATTCTAACTTATAAACGTTTACACTTGGTTCTCATTTCAAAAAGAGTTCTTGAACCAGCCTATGCAGCGTCATTTACAAAGAGGAGGAGGAGGAAGAGGAGAAGAAGGGAGGGGGGAGGGAGGAAGATGAAGAGGAGGAAGAGAAAGAAACTCTCAAGGCTTTGACTCAAAATAGAAACCCAATAACATGTTCAGTTTTGGCTTTTTCACCAAAAAGTAAAAACAGCCATGTGAATTTCAAGATCCTTTAGAATAAAAGTGCAGGTGCCTCTGCCCAACAGAGGACTGAGCTCACTGAAAGCTTCTTAGAGAATGCCATGGAAAGCGGAGAGCTTGAAAACCTACAAAAATATTCTTAGCCTTTTAGAAATTATGAATGGGAAACTTCTTATCAAGTAGATGTTTAAAACATTACATCCTTCAGGAAACTCTTATGGCGCCTTCTGACATGACTTACTCATACTATGACTTACGTCAGAATCCTTAGGCAAAGTGCAAGTGTGAATGAAAGGGAAGAAGGGTCGAAACGTCCCTGGAACCCGTGTGATGATAATGGTTTCTGCATATCTTATGGCCCTGAACAAGTTATCTGGCTTCAGTATCCCCTCATTCTTGCCCCTAAAGTTTATCATGTGGATGTTTTTGTTTGTTTGTTTAATGTGCATGTTTTTATAATGGTTGAAGACAGTAGGTTATAAAAGCATGGTTTTGCCTTCATTACACAAGTTCTGAGTATCTGTTTAAGGAAATACTTCTTTCACCATGTATTCTAATTCAACCATGGGACATTTTATGCCATAAGTGCATCATCCCACCTCTGTGTTCTCAAAGTAGGGAATTAGGGAATGACAGAATGGTCAAAAAAGAAGCAAATGGCTTACTGTCATGGATTGAATTGTGTCCCCCCAAAATATCTGTCGACTTGGCTAGGCCATGATTCCCAGTGTTGTGTGAACTGTTCACCATTTTGTCATCAGATATGATTTTCCTATGTGTTGTAAATACTATGTCTATGATGTGACAAAATGGGATTACTGGCAGTTTTGTTAACAAGCCAGGACTCAACCTACAAGATTAAATTGGGTCTTAAAGCAATCTCTTTTGAGATATAAGAAAGAGAAGCAAGCAGAGAGACAACAGACCTTATACCACCAAGAAACAAGAGCCAGGAGAATAGCGCGTCATTTGGACCCAGGGTCCATGCGCTAAGAAGCTCCTCAACTGGGGAAGATTGATGACAAGGACTTTCTTCTAGAGCCGACACAGACAGAGAAAGCCTTGCCCTAGAGCTGGCATCCTAAATTCAGACTTCTAACCTACTAGGCTGTGAGAGTATAAATTTCTCTTTGTTAAAGCCATTCACTTTAACTATGATATTTACTGTGTGCCAGACACAGTTCTAATGAGTTCTGTATTAACTCTTTTTCATGAGGTAGGTACTATGATTATTATCCCATTTTACAGATGAGAAAACTAAGTCTGAGAGGTACCTCAACTTCCCCAAGATTGCCCAGCTGGTAAAAGTTAGGATACAAAGACAGATAGCTTGGCTCAGAGCTCTACGCTCTTAGCCTTATGCTCTCCTGCTACTAAAGTGGACAAAGCTTCCACTTTAGCCAAATGTGCTCGCAGTTTATAAAAATAAAACAGAACAGAAAATCTTCCTATCCCCAGGCCTGAGACGTTGTTGGTCTGGGATTCTTTTGACCCTGTTGTCAGGATAATACTGTTCACAAAATAGATATAGATTTGTTTTTCCGGGATTGGGGTGACAGAAGCTGTATCTCTTTTGCTACTTAACAAATTACCCCAAAACTTAGTGGCTTAAAGAAATAAGCATTTAGTATGTCACAGTTTCTCTAGGTCAGAAACTCAGGAGAAGCTTAGCTGGGTGTTTACAGGCTCAGGGTCTCTCATAGGTTGCAATTAAGATGTTGGCTAAGGCGGTAGTCATCTGAAGGCTTGACTGGTGCTGGAGGATCTACTTCCAAGATGGCTCACTCACATTGCTGTGGGTAGAAGGCCTCAGTTCCTCACCACATGGATCTCCCATTGGGCTGCTTGTGTGTTCCCACTACATAGCACTGGCTTACCCCAAAACCCTATTTCACAAGCAAACCTAGGGTTTCAAACTGAACCAGTAATTCTCCAATGATAGAAGAAAGTAAAATAATAAACCCTCGGTTTTTATTTAGAGTGTCCCCATCCTTCTCTACTGGCCTACTTTCAGAATTCCTGTATAAAAGAGGGCTTAGTTAAGTCTGGGGGATGGTAGGGAAAAAAAGAACAAAATAAAACTAGACATTTCTAATACGAAGACAGCCTCCAAAGGACAAGGTGAGTGTGTTTATCTTGCATTCATGGATCGACCAGGGGCATTCCTCAAAAGATTATAATGTGCCTCTGTCCTGCCACCCATAAAAAAAAAAAAAAAACTTCATGACCTTCCAAAGCACATTCCCAATTAAAACTGGCAAAAACTCTGAGTAGACAGTCAATGTTTCCTGATTTCGCACAAGAAAGAGGAAATTTTACTTTTCTTTCATGACCACAAGGTATTTCCTAAGCTCATTAAGCACATTTTTCCTGCAGAAGATCTTGTCTTCATAAGGCCACTGCCACCCCCATCCTTCAGCCCCCGTCATCACAATGATGAAAGACAGGAGTGCCAGTGGAGATGAGAAGAGGCTCTGGGGAGTTCCAGTTCTGCTTGTTTATTTTGAGACACACTTGTGCTTCGACTCAGGCCATCACAACTGTGGTCAAAGGACTCGGAATCTGAAGAACACAAACAAAGCTCATGGTGGCGGAGGGCCAGGGTAAAGTTTTCCTCAGCATTGGACAGGGAGGGCCATTTTGCATAGCCTTTTATATGATAATCACAGCTCCTTCACATTGAACTTTGCAGTAAGAAGGAAAAATAAATAAATAAGGCTGACTAATGGCTTGTTTCCCCAGAGGCGGCTTTTTATGGGATCATATGTTTTTTCAGCTTTTCAGTCACAGTTTCCTGCTTGGAAGTTAGGAGCCCTTGACACTGGCTGTGACTTAGAACACTCTGGACAGCAGCCGAGCTGCCCCTGAGCGGCTGGAGAGGGGTCCAGCTGGACCAAGACACCTTCTCAGGTCAGACCAATGGCAAACCTCACCCCATGCCATGAGCTCCACTCGGTGGCAGATCTTTCAACACATTCCAGGTCAAGCATGACCCTTTTTATCTGGTGTGGTGAGGAAAGTGAGGGTCAGGTGGATTGGGAGTTTGTGACAAACCAGCTTTGAGAATTCGAAAGCAATGACACTTCCAATAGCTTTTGTTCCCTTTGTTGCATTGGCCCATTGCTCCTTCCAGCATCAGAGGGAACTTTTGGAGTTGGACTGTCTTGAGTTAAAACCCCTGCCCTGTAACTTATCTATGGCTCTAGACAAGTTTCGTACTTCCTTAGCCTTATTTCTTATCGGTAAAATTGTAGGTGATAAAACCTGCTTCTTGGAGTTCTTATGAGGATGAGGGATAACGCTTGTAAGACACCTGGCAAATATAGGTGCTGAGGAAGTGATGGTTGTTGGCTGCCATTGAGTTGGCCTCTGACTCACGGCAAACAAAATGCTGCCCAGTCCTGTGCTATTCCTTTGATTGGTTGAGGATTGGACTATTGTGATCCATAGGATTTTCGTTGGCTGATTTTAAGAAGTAGATTACCAGGCCTTTCTTCCTAGTCCATCTTAGTCTGGAAGCTCTGCTGAAACCTGGGCATCATCAGAGCAACAGTCAAGCCTCCACTGACAGAGGGGTGATGGCTGAGCACAAGGTGCACTGAACAGGAATCAAACTCAGGTCTCCTGGAAGGTAAAAATTCTACCACTGAATCATCACTGCCTCCAGGGAGTGGTGTTGTTAGGCACCACTGAGTCAGTTCCTACTCATAGAGACCCTATAGGACACAGCAGAACTGCTCCATAGGGTTTCCAAGGAGCGGTTGCTGGATTTGAACTGCTGACCTTTTGGTTAGCAGCCATAGCTCTTAACCATTATATTAGTGTTATTATCAGGTACCCCAAACACTCCCATCATAGAGGAAAGTTTCCTGGCAGATGAACGTATAAAAATCAAACCAAACCCACTGCTGTTGAGTCAATTCTGACTCATAGCAACCCTACAGGACAGAGTAAAACTGCCCCATAGAGTTTCCAAGGAGCGACTGGTGGATTTGAACTGCCAACCTTTCGGTTAGCAGCCAAGCTCTTAATCACTGCGCCACCGGGGTCCAGATGAACATATAGCCAATGAAAAGGATATTGGAGCTGAACAGATTTTGACATCTGACTAAATAAACAAGCGGAGCAACAAACAAAAATGGCAGTCCTCCAGCACCCTCTGTACAGATTTCATTATTTTCACAACTTCTGAGTGGAAGGAAATGGTGCTTGAATGCCCTCCATTTGCCCCACCACCCAGCCTTTCACAGAGCCATGGAGCAGGGAGAATCAGGTTGGGAGGAAGGGAGAGAGAAAATTTTCATTATTTTTCCCACCTTGGATGGTGTGGTTGAGGGAACGAAGGGGTTGACTAAGATGCACCACCCTTTTACTCTTGGGTAATTGCAGTTTAATTATATGTAGGGCAGTGGTTTTATCATGTTAAATTTGGGAGAAAGTCACAAGATGAGTCATGGAAAATTTTTTGATAAAATTGTGGAAACTTGGGACATCTGTGATTTTTTTTTCCCTTGCCTCACTGCTTTTTTACTTTCCTGATCCACCCTTTTCTGCCTGCCAGCAAGGCCCTCTGCAGGGATCCACAAGGAGAAGGCTTGCGTCCCTCCCTCAGCATCTACTCCCTGGACCTCAGGCTGGAGCCTGACCAGCTGAGCTTCAGAGCCTGTAGGCCTCTTCCCTACATCCTGAAGTGGAGAAGCCAGAGTCTACCTCCTTTCAAGGAGTCGCCCCGCTGCTCTCGGGTAACTCTGACTTAACCAGCTAGTCATGCAATTATGTTATGGAAACCAGGTGTGCCCCCAAACCACAGCTTTAACACTGCTCACATGGAAGAACCAGGGACCTGTTTCTTTTCTTGATAAATCATGTTTCCCCGCCCCCCACCTCCAAGTTGGGTGCTGCTGAAGGATTGGTGTGCTTCCTTGGCTATGGGGACTCATTGCAAAGTCATTTGATGTTCTGTCCTCTCATTGTCTCTCTCAGGTCCAGCCTCAAAGCAAGTGGCTTAGAATATCCGTAAAGCTGTAGAGGCTCCCAAAGACATTCTGAGATGGATGACAGTCAGAGACACCAAAGAAGGGAAAGAAATATCATATGCTTCCTGAAGAAGTGAGAAAAACATCTGTTTTGACAATGTCAAGTCCTTTTTTTATTTTAACAAAAAATGTGGATTAAGGCAATAGTAATTATGTTCACAATCACTCATTTTTAAAGCACACTGCAACTTATAAACTGGTTTCACATAATACAGAATAGAAATGCTGAACATTCTTGATGTCACGCTGTTGTCTGCTGCCGTTAAGTCGATTTTGACTCATGGCAACCCCACGTGTGCAGACTAGAACTGCACCACAGTTCTCGAACTGCCAACCTTTTCTCTGGTAGCTGAGCGCTTAATGATAGTAATTATGATTGCAATGGGCCCAAGCTAGTTCTTAAAAGTTGGAAAAGCCCATTTACGCATGCCTCATGGTAACTACTGGTAATCAGACTTTCACAAAGGGGTCACCTAAGTTCTAATTCTCTGACGAGCTGCCCTCATCTGTACAAGGTAGAACAGTCAAGACTCTACCACCATGACCAACGATTCAAGGTTTCACGATGCTCCCATTTTTGGTTCGGAGTGCAGAGTAAGCGACCAGAAGTTAAGCGCCTGCATAAGTGGAGTAAATAAAACAGAGATGAACTAGATACCCAGGTACAGAATGGAGGGCCTCGTGGAGTCTGTAACATTTGAGACAAAAAACAAAAAACAAGAAGGAATGACTTGTACAGTTCCTTTTGCAGGACCTGTGCTTCAAGCTGGTTTGGACCTGTGCAGGGACCTACGTCTTTTCCTGGCCCCTACCCCAGAAGGACCATGGCTGGCAAGCAGGCAGGACCTCTTTTGTGCACCAGTGTCCAGTTGCCAACAAGTAAATTCCAACTCATGGTGACCCCATGTGAGTCAGAGCAGAACTGTGCTCCATATAGTTTTCAATGGCTGACTTTTTGGAATTAGATCGCCAAGCCTTTCTTCTGAGGTGCCTCTGGGTGGACTTGAACCTCCAAGCTTTCAGTTAACAGCCAAGTACATTAACCATCTGTGCCACAACTTCCCAGAACTGCCAGCCCACATGGCCGCACAGATGGTTTTCCCCCAATCAGGCCAAACTTGCCAAAACCATGAATAGGGCTTTGACAGAGGGGGTTTATTTTTCTTTCCCACTCATGTTCTGAAGTAACTGAAACTCTGGTAGTCCCAAACAGCCACACACCATAAGAGGCATGCCTTTCCAGGAAGATACCCACATGCCAGATAAGACTAACTGAGATCTTATAAGCGGGATAAACATTTCTGTGGACAAAAACCCAAGGGGCCGAGAAATAGGGTGTTCTAAATTTGGATTTGTCCCACGGGGAGCCCTGTTATGTTGCTCTGAACAAGTCACCTTTCAACATTGTTTCTGACCTGCAAGTCAGCCTAGCTAACATCTGCCAAACCTTCCTGAAAAACAAATACTGGGTATACTGCATTACCTGGGTTGTGAAGTGAAACTTTGAGGGGCCCTTAAGACTTTTGATTTATGTAATCATCACCTGTAATAACAGAAAGATTATGTCCTGTTAGGTATGGATTATAGACACTAAACCCACCTATGATTTTGACTAAAATCTTTGGGAGGTTTTAGTCTCTGGGCCTACTGCAGTAATGAAAGGGACTTCTGAGTCACAACTACCATCTAAAATCCAGGAAAAATTATGGGCGTAGAGTATTTGCTTAATTTCCCATCCCAGAAATGGCACTAAAACCTCACCAGTCCCTGATCCTTCGGTATATCTATAGTGATGGGGAAGAGAACAAGATTTATTGAGCACCACTGCATACAAGGAACAGCACTTTACATATGAGGTTACACTTATCATCAACACCACCCTATGAGATAAGTAATTATTATCGCCATTTTACAGATGAAAAGACTGAGGCTCAATGTTAGGTTACTTAACTAAGACCTACCACCAATATGTACCTTCTCCATACCATACACACATGCATACACACATAAAACTAACTACCATCAAGTCAACTCCATCTCATAGCCAGCCCATGTGTTTCAGAGTTGAACTGCACTCCACAGGATTTTCAACGGTTGTGATCTTTCGGAAGTAGCTTACCAGGCCTTTATCCTGGGGCAAATCTGGGTGTATTCAAACTTCCAACCTTTCAGTTAGTAGCTTAGCGCTTAACCATCTATGTCACCCAGAGACATATATATTTAACCAAGGTCTACCACCAATACCAACTACTCCCTGCACAATACACACACACACACACGCACTCACTAGTGGGTTAGGAAACCCTTAGCTTAGCCTTATTATCCTATTATGTAACAAAACATCTGTGACACTTCATTATACATGCCTTCCAAACGATATGTTATTGTACCTCATTGGCTGACACATATAAAACTTTGTTGAATAAATAAAATAATTTCTAATTCAAAGCCTGCCTGTTTTCAATTCAAGAGTGTCTACACAGTATGATATTAACCAATAACTATGCTGTCATGGATTGAATTGTGTCCCCAAAAAATATCTGTCAACTTAGCTATGTCATGATTTCCAGTATTATCTACCATTTTGTCATCCAATGTGATTTCCTTATGTGTTGTAAATCCTATTACCATGATGTTAATGAGATGGATTACCAGCAGTTATACTGTTGAGATTCACAAGATTAGATAGTGTCTTAAGCCAATTTATTCTGAGATATAAAAGAGAGAAGCAAGCAGAGAGACAGGTAGACCCATACCACCAAGAAAGCAGTGCCAGAAGCAGAGTACATCCTTTGGACCTGGGGTTCCTCTATGGAGAAGCTTCTAGACCAAGGGAAGACTGATGACAAGGACCTTCCTCCAGAGCTGACAGAGAAAGCCTACCCCTGGAGCTCTGAATTTGGACTTCTAGCCTACAAGCCTGTGAGAAAATTAGTTTCTCTTTGCTAAAGCCAACCACTTGTGATATTTCTGTTACAGCAGAAACTACATGACCAAGACATATGCCATTAGGCAGTTTTCATCCTCAGTTATCCTGCTTCCTTCCTGAATTAACAAATTTCTTGAGGAGAAAACAGATACTAAAACTATTTAAGAGATGTCTCACCTCAGACGTAGAAGGCACATAAGTTCTCCTTGCCTCAGATAAACCAGGTTGTATAAACTTGCTGTGTTAAGGGCATTCAGTTCACTCATTCATGTTCATTTATTCACTCCTTCCAGTAAGTCTTCACAGAGCATCTTCTATGTAGGAGGCCATGGTGCTGGGAATAGCAGAAGGGGGCAGGCACAGCCCTGCTCTAATGTGGCTCACCGTCAAGTGGAGGAGATAGGACAATAAAGCAAATATCGAATCATAAGGTAGGAAATCAGAAGTGCCATAAGAAGTGCTACAAAAGTATTGTGGGAATTCAGGGGAGGCCAAGATTGCATCTGTTAAGAATTGAATTGTGCCCCCCCGAAAATATATGTCAGCTTGGCTAGGCCATGATGCCCAGTATTGTGTGATATAATTGTCCATCCTTTTTGTCACCTGATGTGATTTTCCTATGTGTTATAAATCCTACCTCTATGGCGACACAGGGCTGCTAACCAAAAGGTTGGCAGTTCGAATCCACCAGCCACTCCATGGAAATTCTGTGGGGGCAGTTCTACTGTCTTATAGGGTCACAACGAGTCGGAATTGACTCGATGGCAACAGGTTTGGTTTTTTGGTTTTATGATATTGTTAATGAGGCAGGATTAGAGGTAGTTATGTTAACGAGGCAGGACTCAATCTACAAGATTAGGTTGTATCTTGAGTCAATCTCTTTTGAGATATAAAAGAGAGAAGCAAGCCTCAGAGGACCTCCTGCCACCAAGAATTAAGGACCGAGAGGGGAGCACGTCCTTTGGACCTGGGGTCTCTGCACTGAGATGCTCCTACACCAGGCAAAGATTGGTGACAAGGACCTTCTTCTAGAGCTGCAGAGAGAGAAAGCCTTCCCCTGGAGCAGGCACCCTGAATTCCAACTTCTAGCCTACTAGACTGTGAGGGAATAAACTTCTGTTGGTTAAAGTCATCCACTTGTAGTAGCTCTGTTTTCGCAGCAATAGTTAACTAAGACAACATCACACCAGTGGGGGTCAAGGAAGACTTTGTGGAGGTGGCATTTGACAAGAAAATAATAAAAGGAACAAGGGCAGTGAGGTACTGAAGCCATGGGTTGCTTAGGGAAGGATGACTTATTTTATTGTCCTGGGGTTGAAAAGGCATGAAAGGGACAAATGAGTAAGAAATTGGAAAATTTAGTTGGGGTGAGAACATGAAGAATACGAAGCTGAACTGTACACATGTACTCCAAAGAGCTCAAGATCCCTAAAGAAATCAAACTTTCTTCCATTCCTCAAGACTGGCAGTTCCCCCACTAGAATGTATCTTTAGCACTTGGCCTACCTAGCACAGCACCTGGGACGTATTAAGCCCTCAATAAAGTTTGTTCCATTTTGGGAGGATATAACGGAAGCACTTCCAGTGGTGGAAGTTGGGGAATGGAGGGAGTGTGCATGGCAAAACTTTCCTTTATGATCTGGAATTTAAATAGGTAACACTGACCAGAGCATACATACCAGTGATTAATCTTTATCTTACTGCCAAAACTCCTATGAAATCCAGAAATTCTGGGTTGCAACCCCCTAAAGGAAGAATTGCCTGATGATCTACTTCCAAAAACCAGCCAATGAAAATATTATGGATCACAACAGTGTGATCTACAACCAATGGGGATGGGACAGGACCGGGCAGCATTTTGTTCCATCGTACATGGCATCACCATCAGTCGGGGCCCACTTGACAATAGCCAAAAACAACAACAAAATCCTAAACCCCAAGGCAATGCCCTAAGAGACCCTTAGCAGCACTGTCTTCAGTACGGGCTGGTCAAAGGCAGTCATTCAAGCAGATATCACTCTGAAGCCTAACCTAAGCTCCAAATACATCTCTACTCCACAAATGTTCCTTCTATCCTAGGAAGGCAATCATCACTAGGAGCAAGCATTAAAGGAAATGTCCCATAGCAAGTGGACGTTGCTCACAGGATGCTAGAGATGAGAGACTTGTTTCGCGCTTGGCTTGAAACTGGAATCCTGCATCTTGGTGAAGTGGGCATTCACGGTGAACCGCATGCCCTCGGTGGCACTGACAAATGCCTCACGGAGAGCGAGATGCCCTCTATTCTACAGTTTCAGGGCCTGCAGTGCTCTCTGCAGCCAGAGCTGCAGGACACAGAGGAACCTGGAGGTGGGACCAGAGGTCCTGAAGATGCCTAGGAAGGACTGCTCATAGTAGCTGCAGTCAAGATGTTTTCATATACTCATGGAGGTCAAATATGGCTTGATATTTTGCAAAGCTTCCACTGGACGTTTTTTTAGAGGTAAGTTAATCTTGAAACGTGCATCCACCACATGGAAATAAAGAAAGGATGAGGCAGTGGGAAGTAGTGGGAAGCGCGTCCACTTTAGAGCAGAGCGTCCTGTGTACAATTACTGGATTGGCAACTTCCTAGTTTATGACTTTCACCAAATTATTTTAACTCATAAGTTTTAACTTCTTATTATGTAAAATGGAGGAGGTAAAAATACCTAGAGTAGAAGGTTATTGTGATCATTAGAAAATAACACAAACAAAACTTTGGGGACAGTGACCCAGAAATAGTAGGCGCCCAATGAATGCCATTCACTTTTATTATTACTAGTTTATAATCTCAATTTCTAATAATTTAGCATCATATTTTCTCGTTATATCTAAACATGGAAAAATGGGTTTTTCATTTATCTCTACCTTTAAACTCTGCTTTCAGAAAGTGATAGAAACTATGAGTTGGAAAGAACCTTAGGGGTCACATGACCCAATCTGGACATAACTCTAAAGGGTAAATTCATGCCCTTTCCAAAAACCTCTTCCTGGCACACCAACTCGCTTTGTGCACTAAAAAATAGCCCTAATTCATATGGTCAGAAACACAAGTCTTCTGAAGAAGGAGCCCATGGAAGAGCTTTACAGAGTACCAAGCAAGGCTCACAAATGCACGATTTCTCTTTGGAAGCTAAAAGAAATCCAGTCATTTAGTAAAAGCTACCGCTGTTTTAAAATCTATTTAAATACAGTGATCGAAGCAGTAGAAAGGGTTATAAATAAACAACAAATCATGCAATTATTACTGTTTGGATTTTGGCAAGATAATAAAAAGAGCAGGGGTATAATCAGGAAATAATAGAAAAGATCTGCGAGGCACCCCTGCAATTAGTGATAAACCGAGCTTGGCTCAGGGTTGGAGCCCCAATGTGGCTCTCATTAAAGAGCTGTGGGACCTGTTCCTGAGGCAGACCTCAGCAAGCTTGGGGAGGAGTGAGGTAACCAAAATGTCAACGCACACCCCCCTCCCGCCCAAACTGCAGATAATCTTTTACTACAGTATTATAACCACCTGGGCTGAAATGACTACCTTATGACGAGCGAAGACCAATCCATGGCCTTCCGAAACTCTAATTGAGATGTTTCCTGTTCTCAGCTTTTTGACTCTTTCCTTTGTAACACCATAAACACACACATACACACACATGCACACGGGTGCACACGCACACAGGCACACACACATGCACACAGGCACTCTGCAATGGGCACCTTCATCCATCTTTCCTTCCCCCTTCTTTTATTAATGGTGCCTCTTAAAGAGATAAACGCTCCCACACAAGTGATACCACTTAAACAGATAAATAGTCCACACTGGAGAGTCACAGGCGGTGCATGAGAGAAAGCCCTGTCTTATTAGACTGGAAACAGACGCACTATATTAATGCAAAAAAATCAGCATATGGTTCTAACAGGCTTTCTTAAAATGATTTATCAGCTGTGATTAAGCCCTCAACCAGCATGTCTATCTTCATAAATAAAGCAAAAGTGCACCTTGCTTTAAAATGTATCTGCAGTATCTGATTACCCAGCCCTGTACACTGCACTCCTTCAACAACATGGCTCTGGGGAGCCAAGAATGTGTGTGCAATCACAAAGTGTGCACTCGAAAGAGACTGCCAAGATTTAGGACTCTTATCTCAGAGATAGTCTTACGAAAAATCCATTACAATGAAGGTTTATCCTCTCTCCTTGGACCACGAAGCTTAGCATCGCTGAAATATGAACAGGTAATTAAAAGGTTATGCCTGATTTTACAGTGAGCCCAGTGACACTGAATCACCAAACAGCTGTTGGGAAAGGGATTTGGCTGGCGTTAGGAGCAGGATACTTCTGCAAGGGGGTGGCAGGAAATGCAGACCACTTTAAAAATCAGACTTGGTCTCTTTCTTCTTTTCTATGGATAGGAAAGAAGAATGCAACTATTAGTAATCCTTGTTTGGACCTCATTCCGCAGTTGGCTAATATGTCAAATGGCCTCAGAGGCAAACTTGAAAGAAAGGGACCTTGCAAAAGCCCCAGGCATGGAGACGAGGAACCAAGTGCTATGACTTTGAAACTAAGAAGGAAAAACTGGGCAAAATTGAGTGAGCAGAATAAGTCGTAAACTGATGGCTTGAAAACCGCATTGAATCGACCAGCTCATATCGAGTGGGCATGGCTCCCTGGAACAGTACGTTATTGTTGTTAGCTGTTATCGAGTCAGCTCCCAACTCATGGCAACCCCATACACAATGGAACGAAACGCTACCTGTTATGAATCAGATCATTGTGATCCACAGGACTTTCACTGGCTGATTTTCAGAAGTAGATCAGGTCTTTCTTCCTAGTCCATCTTCATCTGGAAGCTTCGCCGAAATCTGCTCAACGTCATAGCAACACACAAGCCTTCACTGACAGATGGCTGGTGGCTACACCTGAGGCACATTGGCCAGGAATCGAACCCGGGTCTCGAGCATGGAAGGTGAGAATTCTACTCTGTGATAAAAAGGCAGTAAGTCCAGGAGGATGAGCTGAACAAATCCCACAAAGCATCCAAGCAAATAATTTTAGTTCTTGGCAAGCCATCCTTAGCACACAAAGTACCATTCATAAGCTCCCTTCTAATACCTGCAAAGATCAGAGATATATATGGTTCCTTTCTATATAAGCTTCTCAGGCCTTTACCCACACATCCATTTTCAGTTTGGGTTGAAGCACAAATAGGAGGCCTCAATGCTTTTTACCACAACCAATGACTATTATATAATTTAGGTAGGTTCGCTGTGGAATCACGAGATTTTGTCAAAATGTAGTACAATTTAGAAAGGCAAAATGTAAAAGCTCAGAAAACAGTGCTTGGATCATCCCATCAGTGTTGCTAACAGCTAGCTTTCCTGTGAAATGCACCGTGACATCGTGCTGTGAGTGCACCTCTAGGTAGCTGGACTCTGCCTGTTGTGCTCAATTAGAAAAATCATACTAATGAGGTCAAAGTAGCTTCTCTCTCCAGCGATCACAGACTCCACCTCTGGCCTTGGCCAGCTGTCTTGCAATATGTGCCTCTGGTCATGAGAGGGTCCCTGCAAGGGCATGTGTGCTTGGGTCTGTGCAAACCCATCACTAAAACGATAATAACAGTTGCCATCAAGTCAATTCCAACTCATGGGTGTCAGAGCAGAACTGCGCCCTCTAGGGTTTTCAGAGTAGATCTCCAGGCCTTCCTTCAGGGTCGCCCCTGGATGGACTTCAGCCACCAGCCTTTTGGTTAGCAGCCAAACATGTTAACCATTTGTGCCACCCATGGGCTAATCCATCACTGCTAATGGTAAACTGACTCTAAGTTCATGTCAGACCGATGGGCAAATTAGTCATGCCATCTTCACAATCAAAGGCCAACTGGTAGCTGTACTTTGATACCAAATGTTGAAGTTGGTGCTAGATTGGATGTAGTAGACAATTCTAAGTAATGAACAGAGCAGCTACCAGAACCTCCTAGTAAGGGGCAACTAATTTTTCAGAAAGCCTGAATTTTCTACTTTGCCTAAAATTTATACATGTGTGTCTGTGTGCATTATTGTGAGATGAACAAAGAACAAGCTGTAGCAGAGATCTGGAACGAGGAGATACTCTTTCAGGCAGCAATGCCACACCGGGTTATCATCTCTGTGAATGTGGAGTTTGGATTCTGGTTCTTAGGACCCCTTTTTGGACACTTCTTTCAGTCAACTTCAGAAAAAAACTTTGAGGTTGCATGCTATAGTAATATGTGAATCTAACGCCACCGACCTAGGAATTGTTGGAGCCCTGGTGGCGTAGGGGTTATAAGCTCAGCTGCTAAGCAAAAGGTGGGCGACTTGAATCCGCCAGCTGCTTCTTGGAAACCCTACAGGGCAGTTCTACTCTGTCCTATAGAGAGAGTTGCTATGGGTCAGAATCAACTTGACAGCAACAGCTTGGTTCCCCGCCCCCGCCGCCCCCTATTCTCCAGGTCTCAATATATTTGAACTATAGGTGCTTAAAACCCCAAGGTTGCTGAAAGGCTGGCTTTACCGGTGAGAAAATGAAGTCAGGTGTGACAGCGAAGGGCTAGAGTTGGGATTTCTTGCCTGCCCTCCTCCTGAATTCAGGGAACACCCTGCATTACTTCTCCAGGGTCCTCGCCTGGGCTATCGCACACAGCACAGGAAGTGCTGGGAGTTCGTTTGCAGGTGGACCTGCAGTACAGGGAAGAGCTCTTTGGCACATTGCACAGCGAAGGGGGCTGCCAGGACATCTTGTGCCCTTCAGGCCACATGGGGACCAACCAAGTGTGGCCAGAAGGGTGGGGCTCCCATCACTGGACATTCTAGAGCACTGCAGATTCTAGGTTTCCTTACCCAAAGCCCTTGTGACTCTGGTTAGGGAGCAAAGGACAGGAATCCCTGGGCTAGCCGTGCCAACAAATCCATCAGTAACCTCGTGTTCATAAATCCCTCGGGAAAGTTCCTGAGCTCTGTGCATAACAAATCATAGAGGGAGGAGCCGGGAAGAGGATGACTTCTTTGAGAGCGGTTGTGATTCAAAATGCCCAGCACTGCGTCATCTGTAGTCAATCAACCCGACAGTCACACAAAACACTTCTTCTTTGGGGAGATGACTGCTTGTAGAGCCCAAATAAGCCCCCGCCCAAACATAAAGCCACAGAAAAAGGCCACGCCCGGCACCGACTCAAGCAGGATTTGGTTAGCGCGTGATCAACTTTCAAAGTTTTAATATAACAGATGGTATACTCCACACATAACTCAGGTCTCAAGGACACCACACTAAATCCAAAATACGGGGCTGCCTCACTTCACAGAAGGGACTGGGGAAGTCCCCCACGGTGCCAGACAAGGGAAAGCTTGCAGGTCAATCCCTCCTGCTACCTCCAAAACCATCAAGTAAAATAGCTCACATTCACCGTCAGGTTAAAAGCCAAAATGTCATCTACATACACAATGGCCTCATCTTGCCAATGCCTTGTGAGTTGAATTGGAAAATGTGTGTGTAAAAGATAGGCTCAGAGTGAGTCCTTCTGGAATTCCAACTCACTCGTGAATCCTGTCTAAAGCCAAAGGAGGGAGCTGGACTCATGCAGAATACAGCCACAAGTTCTAACAGGTTAAACAATGCTGTTGTTGTTGTTGTTAGTTGCCATCAAGTCAATTCTGACTTGTGGTGACCTTAGGTTAACCCATTGCCAAACCCATTGCCATCAAGTTGATTTTGACTCATAGTGACCCTAAAGGACTGTCCCACAGGGTTTCCAAGGCTGAAATCTTTACAGAAGCAGACTGCCACATCTTTCTACCATGGAACAGGTAGTGAGTTCAAACCGCTGACAAGCAGTTAGCAGCTGAGCACTTAACCACAGCACCACCAGGGCTCCTTGAGCTTATGTATAAAACACCCCCCCCCCAAAAAAAACAAACCCATTGCTGTCCAATTTCAACTCATAGTGACCCTATAGGACAGAGTAGAGCTGCCCCATAGGGTTTCCAAGGAGCAGCTGGTGGATTCAAACTGCTGACTTTTTTGGTTAGCAGCTGAGTTCTTAACCACTGAGCCACCAGGGCTCCAGAGCTGATGTGTAGTGGAACAAAATATTGCCCGGCCCTACGCTCGTTGTGATCATTGGAATGTTTGAGGTCATTGTTGTGGCCATTGGTTTTCAGTGGCTAATTTTCAGAAGTAGATTACCAGGTCTTTTGTCCTAGCCTGTCTTAGTCTGGAAATCTGCTGAAACCTGTCCACCATGAATGACCATGCTAGTATTTGAAATCCTGGCGCCATAGCTTCCAGCAACATACAAGCCACCACACTGCGACAAACTGACAGACACGTTGTCTTCAGAAGCAAAGAAATAATGTTCTCGAGAATTCTGCGTCAGATATTCCCATCTCACACAGAAGGGGCAAGAAAGCGACGTTGTGACTACCAAAGAGGACCCACCTGGCCTCATCTCCAATCCAATCAGCATGTGAGCCTGAACAGCTAGATCCAAACGTGTAACAATGCAAGTAATTCAAGGGATGTTGTTGTTATCTTGTACCATCAAGTCAATTCCAGCTCATGGAGACCCCATGTGTTACAGAGTAGAACTCCTTCATAGGCTTTTCTTGGCTGTAATCATCACAGAAGCAGATCTCCAGGCCTCTTCTTCCGTGGTGCTGCTGGGTGGGTTCAAACCACCAACCTTGCAGTTACCGTGCCACCCAGGGACCTTATTCAAGGGATAAAATCCACCATTTCATACATTTTCCGAGGTCTTTGGATTTTGGTGGTGCTTGGTGGGGGACAAGAAACATGTCTCTGTACAGCCCTGGTTCTGAAATTAGTCACTGCACCCCAGGTTCGACTTGACAGCCAACGTGCTGGAAATATGGATGGGAGGAATGTTCGGAATCCCACTTCCCGGCCCCTCAGGCTTATCGGTATGGAAATAACAACACACAAATGCTACAGCAGGGTTCCCAGAGTAAATCACTCCCATACCTGCTCCTAACCATACTTAACGTTCACCTGGATTTATGGGATGATGGAGGCAGAGACGGTTTCTTGCAACTATTATATTATTTTCCTTTCCTTTTTTTTTAACACTGACAATTTTTTTTTTTTCTCACATCTCTGCGAGGGGCCCAGATAAGTGACTCTTACTCTACAGATGCTCATGGAATCTAACATTTGGTTCAATTTTCTAAATCTCAGTATTGTTTCCTGGAATTATTTTCTCCCTAGCACAGAAGCTTCATCTTTGAGTCATTCTGCTTTAATCTGGTCCAGAAAACAAGTTTGTTTTCCTGCTTGCCTTCGAAAGTATTAATGCAGGGCTTTGTGGAGGACAGTGTGGGCTTCCGCCATGGGGCCTTGTGGAGGACAGTGTGGATTCTACCGCGGGGCCTTGTGGAGGACAGTGTGGGCTTCTGCTGCAGATCCAACAGCCCCTGCAACCAGGTACACATCCCATTCTTGATGCCTGTCTGGTTCACTGGAAGTCCTGAATTCCTCACAACTCACAGCTGGAAATCAATTCCTTCAGAGACGAGCGGCCATTCACCATTGTGATTCCCTTCCGGGTTAAGCCTTGAAATCCCTGTCTGGCTTGCCTGGGAACAGGTAACCAGTGATTTAAACAAGCTGAGAACCCAACCCAAACCTGGAACAGAAAAATAGCCCTGATGAGAAAGTCCCCTGCTGGGAAAAGCTGCCCTTTTGTCGGCCTCTAAAGCTGAGCCTCATAATTGTTTTAGTGAGGACCATCCCAGCCAAATAATTCAATTGGACTAATTTTCATCTACAGTAAGCAGCCTGATGGGAAGGATGGCCAAACAAGCCTTCCTCACAGGCCAGTTATGAGTTCACTGTGGTGCCTGGGAACTTCAGCACTCCACAGTGTTTTTGGTTATTTTTTTGGTCTTGTTTCTTTTCCTTGTCATTTTATTTTAGTGATCCCCTCCCCTCGTTGGTCCTTTTAATGTATTCCATGCATAATACCCACATAGAAGGTTGTAAAATCAGGCCCCGACTGGTCACGTGTTGCTATAATAAGACAGGGCACAATCCTACGTTTAACAGCTTCCAACCCACTCCCTCCGGTGCACCCATGACGTCCCACCCCAACCCCTCCCTCTGTTAGTAATGATAATATTTGGAGGAACTTTAGCTTAACCGCCAGAGAGAGGCAAATGGCTTCAAGAACATTTTCTTTCTTTTCAATATTTCTGTAAGTTTCCACTTTTTAATAAATGCATTTGATTTTACAATAATACTTAGTGCCAGGCATTTTTAAAAAGCATGTTAAAGGTCAAAGGATTCTCTTGGAGTTCGCAGCACTAAACCAGTAGGAAGTGATGATGGTCTAGATTTGAAATGATAGATATGGAAGATAAAGGAAAGATATGAAGACTCTTTTCTAAGAAGGTTGATTGGACCTAGTGAATGGGGCAAATGAGGTTGGCAAGGCAAAGCTGACCCCCGTGGTGGGAGGTGAAATATGCCTATGATGGAACCAGAGCAGTTAGGCGTGGGAGCAGATACAGCTGTGGGCAAGTTGACTGAGAGATGGGCCGGTGGCATATTCAAAGCGGAATGTCAGTAATAACTAGAGGTTGTTGTTGCTATTGTTGTCATCTGCTGTTGAGTCTGCCTCCAACTTATGGTGAGCCCATACACCATGGAACAAAATGCTGCCAGAAAAAAGCCATCCCCACGATCAGTTGCAGATTGGACCGTTGTGATCCATAGGGTTTTCACTGGCTGGTTTTCAGAAGTAGTTCACCAGGCCTTTTTTCCTAGTCTGTCTTGGTCTAGAAGTTCCACTGAAATTGTTCAGCATCATAGTGACACGCAAGTCTCCACTGCCAGGTGGATGGTGGCTGCCTATAACGTACATTGGCCAGGAACCGAATTCAGGTCTCCCACAGGGAGGTAAGAGCTCTACCACTGAACCACCACTGCCCACAGCTGGAGATCAGACACTAGTATTTAGGTCCAAGGTGAGGGCTAGATTTTTAGATAAAAGAATCATTTGGCTGGAGTTGATCATTGAGCCATGAGAATGGATGAGTTTTCTAAGGAGAAGGTATAAATAGCAACAACCTGAGAGTGAATACATCCAAAGGATGAGGGGACAAGATGGAGTAGTTAAAGAGGTAGGAAAAAAAGCCAAAACATGTCACACCTACCATTGCACCTCCTTGGTGAAGACCTATAAACTCTTTTTTAAATCTCTTGATAGTTTATTTTTCTGTACTTAAAATGGGGGAAAATATTACTAGCAGAAAAACTAAACCTGTTGTTACAGAGTCAATTCTGACTCATAGCGACCCTACAGGACAGAATAGAACTGCCCCATAGCATTTCCAAGGAGTGAATAGTGGATTTGAACTGCCAACCTTTCGGTTAGTAGCCATAGCTCTTAGCCACTGTGCCACCAGGGCTCCAACCACCTATAATTGTTCTCTGTTAACTAAAGGGGCCAAAATCAAAATTATCATTAATACCTTCTGTTCAAAATGTCATATGTGGGCCTGAATGCACTTCATGAATATAGGTACTTTGATTATTACCATACCCAATTCCAACCAAACAGGAAATAGTAGTACAAGAAAATATTTTATTCTGCAATATTTCCAACATCAAGAGAGGTTCCCAGAGTCAATGCCCAGCTTCCTCTAGCAACTTTCATCTTCCATGTTACGGAGTCCAGTCTTTCCCCAGTCTCTTCTGCCCTCCAGCATCAAGTGGAAACATCAGTACCTCATTTGAGAACACCCATCATGGGCATGAAATGAAATGGATGCACAATCTTTCTAATTCACACTTTAGCTTCTGGAAGCCTTGTGACCAGCTCTCAAAAAAGATACCATGCAGAGACCGCAACATCATCCCCTCCCCCTTTTTTTGGTTTATAACACCCATTGAAGGTAGAGCAGCAAACTGCCAAATAATTCAGCATTAAAAGTTAAATCCTCAGGCTCAAGAAGTAAGATATTTTTTCTTTAGTGTGGAAGTTAGGTTGTAAGGACTCATCCATTAAGGCTCAAATTATCCAAATATCTATCCAAATACTCCAAGACTAATGGTGATCAGATACCTGGTACCCACCTCAACCAGTGTTCTTCCAAGCTGCGGGCCTTCCCGTATCACCCACATCAAACATATTTGGTATTAAGTGCCCATTCTTTGCAAGGCAATAGTCTATACGTTCCATTGCTTTGTGAAAGCCCTGACTTTCCACCAAAGGAAGAGAGAAAAAAATAAAACTGCTATGCATTTTTCATTGGCAACTCCATTTTAAAGTTGAGGAAGAACCCAAGATCACATCATGATTCATTCATATATATGGAAATAGACACCAATTCTTAATAATCCCTGTTAAGATTGTGCTCATTATTCCTAAACCCCAGTGACCTAAAACACATGAAACTTCTTCCAGTTTATCCTCTGGTTTAGCTATTTCCCTGAGTGATGCAAAGATCAGGCTAAATTCTCGTCCAGTGTCAAATTCCACCTAAGAAGCAGAAAGCATAATTTTAACCAAAAAGGAAAAAGTTGAAAGTGATTTACATTTGTGTGCTGAAATGGGAGGATGAGAAGAGTTCTTATAAGACTTAGGTTTCCCAATCACTGGGGTGGGGAAAGAAACAGGTCGTCATCTCCAGTAACATTGTCAATTGGTGTTTCCTTTCAGTCATGTTGATAAAAAAACGAAAAGATCAAAAACAGTCTCACCAAGGGCAGTAATCTAACTTTAAAAAAAATTTAAAACAAGCCAGCTTTTTCAGTCTCGAAAGGCAAAAATCTCTCAAGGAAGTATTCATCTGATAGGATTAAGCAAACATGGTGACATTTTCAAAACCTGGATAAAACCAGATTTAGGTTTCAGAATATTCTTTTTCTCCAGACTTCTGGGGGCAGGGAAGGATCGTTTCACACAAATATCACAGAAGCAACATGTTAATGTAACCAGAAACATGCAGCTGTTGCAATCACCTCAGTATCCTTTATTTTCCACCCATTGCCACTCATACCTTCCCCAGAGAGCAGTCATGCTGACTAGGGGCTGGTGGCAGCAAGGCTAAGTGAGAAGGCAAAGTACCTCCCTCTCTGCACCCTCTGCCCCAAGGAACTGGTGGTATCAGTTGACATGACTTCCAGGTATAGAGTTTAATCAGATTGAACAGCCAACTTCTTTGAGCTGAAGCTGACCTGACCATGCCCTGTTCCATGATGCCTGTTGAGCTAGAATACAAGATCTTAAGATTGTAGCTTGTCCCTTGTTCCCATGTGTTAAACAGTCAACACTCTCTGGGGATGGACCACACTTTTCATCAGTTGGGTAGAAATTCTAGAGCATGCAAATGTCCTAATTTGGTATTGCTGCATTAGCATAATGAGTCAGATTTAGGTCCTAGGGGAGAATAAAAACACTTAGCACTTATACGCCACCCTTTTCATCTGCAGGGTCCTTAACCACGTTAGGCTGTAATGTTATATTTCTCTCAGCAAGACAAAAGAGTTCATTTCTAGTCCCTTTAATTCCCCTTCCTCCTTCACACACACACACACACACACACACGCACGCACTTTCTCACACAACTGCCATCAAATGATGAATCTCTCTCCCTCTTCCTAGATACGCATTATTCAATCTCTTTTAAGGAAAAGCAATCAAATACACTTACTGATGGACATCAAAGAATATAGCCTTCAGTATGGATTACATCTCAATATAAAGAAAACACAAGTCCTCACAACTCAACCAATGAGCCACATCCTGATAAATGGAGAAAATATTGAAGTTGTCAAGGATTTCATTTTTCTTGGATCTATAATTAACGCCCATGGAAGCAGCAGTCAAGAAATCAAATGACTAATTGCACTGGGCAAATTTGCTGCAAAAGATCTCTTTCAAGTGTTAAAAAGCAAAGATGTCACTTTGAGGACTAAGGTGAGCCTGATCTAAGCCCTGTATTTTCAATTGCCTCACATGCATGCGAAAGCTGGACAATGAGTAAAGAAGACCAAAAAAGAATTGATGTCTTTGAGTTATGGTGTTGGTGAAGAATATTGACTATACCATGGTCTGCCAGAAGAATGAACAAACCTATCTTGGAAGAAGTACAGCCAAATGCTCCTTTGAAGCAAAGATGGTGAGACTTTGTCTCACGTACTTTAGACATATTATCAGGAGGAATCAGTTCCTGGAGAAGGACGTTATGCTTGGTAAAGTACAGGTCAGTGAAAAAGAGGAAGACCCTCCATGAGATAGATTGACACAGTGGCTGCAACAATGGGCTCAAGCACAGCAACAATTGTGAGGACGGTGCAGGACCGGGCAGTGTTTCGTTTTGTTGTACATAGGGTTGCTATGAGCAGGAACCAACACAACGGCACCTAACAACAACAACAATCAAATACAAAAAGTCAATTAATTCATCCTCCTTTTTCTTTCTTTTTTTTAACTTTTCTTTTCCTCTAACATGGAACCCAAAACCAGCACACCAACTGTCAGATACTGGAGTCCATTCAGCACTACTGCTAGGGCTGGGCTCCCATATTTGACTTGGTTCTTTATGGGTCATGGTCTTCTGTGTTATATCTGGCCACTGAGTAAAGCTGAATATTCTGTTTTGGAGGATTCTTGAGGACTTTTCCAAGCTCCATGCTCAGACTTCATCTAGATTCACTCTTGGCCCAGATGATTCCATCCAGCCTCACATACATAAACACCATCCATATGCCTGTGGGAGTCCCTGGGTGGTGCAAATGCTTAATGCACTTAGCTACTAACAGAAAGGTTGGAGGATCAAGTCCACCCAGAGGTGCCTCAGAAGAAAGGCCTGGTGACCTACATTTGAAAAATCAGCTATTAAAAACCCTACGTATGAGGATGAACTGTACACAGCTTGACAAGGGTAAATGACGTCACTAAAAAGTACACAAGAAAAATGGGCCTGTGGGTATGGCATATATAATTTTGAAACTATAGCAAAAAGAACCAAAAAATATATGTGTGGGTATATATATGTACATAGTAGGCATATATGTGTATAGGTATATATACATATATATAATATATATATACACACACATATGTATATAGGTATATGCATATGTATGTTGTTGTTGTTAGGTGCCGTGGAGTCAACTCCAACTCAGAGTGACCCTATGTACAACAGAAGGAAACACTGCCTGGTCCTGTGCCATCCTCGCAACCCTCATTATGCTTCAGCCCATCGTTGTAGCCACTTGTTGCATGTGTATATGTGTGCACATGTATTCATATACATAACAAAGTACATAGGGAACACGGTTGCAAATACTTCTGAGACATAATCAAACACCTCTGGGGATTGGATTTCTGGGTTTGAAGGATTAGGACTATAGTCTCGTGGGACATCTTGGTCAACTGGTATAATGTAGTTCATAAAGTTCTGTTCTATATCCTAGTTTGGTGAGTAGTGTCTGGGGTCTCAAAAGCTTGAGAGCAGCCATCTAAGATACAACTATCGGTCTCTCTCTGCTTGTCCGGAACAAAAGAGAAAGAAGGAAACCAAAGACTCAAAGAAGAAACTAGTCTACAGGACAGTCTACATGAACCACGGTCTCATCTACCCTGAGTCCAGAAGAACTAGATGGTGCCCAGCTACCACTACCAACCATTCTAATCAGAAGCACAATAGATGGACCCTGATGGAATGAGAGAAAAATGTGGACTAGAACCTCAAATTCCTAAAACAACAACAACAACAAAAACCCAGACCTACTGGACTGGTTGAGGCTGGAGGACTTCCCAAGGCTACTGCCCTGAGATAGTCTTCAGACCTTGAATCGAAACTAACCCCTGAAGTTACTTTGTAGCTAAATAACAAATTGGCTGAAAAAATAATGAATATCACCCATAAGTACTGCACTCCTTTAAAAAAATCACCTATATGAGACCAAATGGCCAAAAATTACTTTAAAACAAAGATGAGAATGTAAAGGGGCAGGGAAACTAGATTAATGACAACAGAACAGAAATAATGAGAATGTTCATGCCTTGTGAAGGATGTAATCAATGTCACTGAACAACTTGTATAGAAATTGTTGAATGGGAACCTAATTTGTTGTGTAAATCTTCACCAAAAACTCAATAAAATATTATTTTTAAAAAACCCTATGGAGCACAATTCCACTCTGACACACATGGGGTCGTCATGAGTCAGAGCCTACTCAATAACAACTGGTGGTGGTAAGTGGATATGCCTATGCCTCCCAGATTACATCTCCAGGTTGGCCTGCTCCTGAACTACATACCTCCATATCTAACCGCCTATCTAGTATCTCCACCTAACAAGTCTAATCAAATTCCCCAATTATTTCTTTTAACTTCCATCTCCCACAGATAACCCACCCTTCCAGCTGCTCAGGCCCAAAACCTGGGTTCATCTTTGATTCTACTCTTTCTTATTACTCCCCTTATCAAATCCATCAGCGAATTTTGTTGACTATACCTTCAAAATATAACCAGAATCTAACCACCCCTCCTTTTCCACCTTGAACCAATCTTCCATCATCTTTACCCTGGATTCTTTCAATATCCTCCTGACTGGTTCCCCTCATCTACCATGGCACTCCAACAGTTTACTTTTAACTCTGCAGCAAAAGTGATCATTCTAAAACATAAGTCAGATTCCATCACTCCTCTGCTCAAAACTGTCCAATGGTTCCCCCTCTCACTTGATGTAAAAACCAAAGTCCTTAAAACAGCCTACAAGGCCTTCCAAGGGGCTCCTCTCCTCCCCCTCAGCTCACTAGCCTCCACCAGCCAAACTGGCCTCTTTGCAACTCCTCAGGCATACAGTGTACCATCCAGTTTCAAGGTCCTTGCATTTGTCCTCTCCATCCAGAACATTCTTCTCCCAGATATGTACCTGGTTCAGGCCTTCTCCTTCAGGTCTCTGCTCTAATGTTCACTTACCCGTGATGCCTTCCATGACCACTCTATATTTTTCTCCACAGCCCTGATCACCATCTGACATATTACATATTTTTGTTACTTATTTATTGTTTGTCTTGCCTGCTAGAATCTACAAGAAAATAAGGGTTTTTATTAGCTTTATTCAGTGATATATTCATCCATTCCTTGGACAATACCTGGCAATGGTAAGTACTTAAAAATATTTTTTTAATAAATAAATGCATGACCAAGAGTTTCTGGTATGTTTCAGGACATGGACTAGCCTGAGTCCTAAACCATAGGCAAGCTGAGATTTGTGATGCCTGCTGATGCTTGTCCGAGCAAAATAAAATCTCTTATTAAAGAGTTACAAGGCTGTGAGTTTATATTAACGTCGAAAATTGATGCCATGTGGAATGCGTTGTCAACTATATACGTATATAGATACAGACACTGGGGCCTTTTTTCAGTGGTCATGACCTGCCTCTAGTCTGTCTTTACCCTATCCAGACATTGGGATGTTTTTGGAAAAGGATGTCAGGATTAGGAACGCAGTCGGTGGAACAGAATTTTCCCCAGTGGACAGCCACATTGGCTAAGCAAGGATCAATTACAGCGAAACGGGTGAGAGCTGGAACTCCACAGGACTGCCTTGTTTTTCCAAGACTCACAAATCTTCTGCCTTTGACAGGATACAGTCTCACAACTTTTCTATGGCTGGTTTTAGTGGAAAATATTTGAATTTCTCTTCTCTGACAGGTTTCCTCCTTACACAGCTTTCAGCTTTTGCAGGTTTTACTCTATTTTCTCTTTGGAGCCCTGGTTAAGAGCTCAGCTGCTAACCAAAAGGTCGGCAGTTCAAATCTACCAACTGCTCCTTGAAAACCCTATGGTTACTCTGTCCTATATGGTCACTATGAGTCAGAATCGACTAAGTGGCAATGGGTTTTTGGTATATGCTCTTTAACAGAATTTTCTAAACCAGACCGCTACTAGAAATCTAAAGAGGTAGGGAGAACCAGACCAATCTTTCCAGTATTTTTGTATAACGCCTCAGGAAGTTCAAGCAAGGACATTGTTAATCAAATTCTCCAGATAAATTAGTCCATATTCCACTTTACTAAAACTTTTTGAGGGAACCAACACAAGTCTTTTATGAAAACACTCTGAACAAAGGAAATCAGAAGAGAGTTGAAGATGTAGAATTAAAAAGAAAAATGTATTCAAATGCAAACAAAAAGAAGGAAGGGGAAGATAACACTCAAGGATAGTAAGGTATGGGTGGAATAAGGAATTTGGGTTTTACTTTTTAAGCAAGAAGAACACAGTAGAAGTAGTAGCTAGGGGTGCAGTGTGCCAGGGATGTTGGTAGAGGCAGAAGCACAGTCAAAGTGGCAGGTAAAAGTATATTGATGGATTCGGAAGCATCACCTTCTACTCCTCGTTCCCTGACCTGTGGCTTCCACAGAAATGCTAGTACAGAAGACACCAACCTAGCCTGCTTTGCTGCTGGATGAGTTACCACGTACAATGCCCTCTCATGCAGCCATAGCACTGTGGCTCTCACACAGCCTCCAACCAAGGCTGGATTTGGCCCCTTTGGTTTGACATAGATGAAGAAGGAGGCAGCTTCAACAGCCTGAACCTTGTTCAGCTTCCAGGGCGTGCAAGTGAGGTTGAGGCATGAGACAGTGGTCTCCTGAGAAGCCAGTCCCAAAACCATGCGAGATGCTAGCTACAGGATCCCCTACCCACATTCAAAAAAACCCAGTGCCATCAAGTCGATTCCGACTCATAGCGACCTTAGGGGACAGAGTAGAACTGCCCCATAGAGTTTCCAAGGAGCGCCTGGCGGACATGAACTGCCAACCCTTTGGTAAGCAGCCGTAGCACTTAGCCACTATGCCACCAGGGTTTCCCCCTACCCACATACCCATCACAAAATCACCACATGGCTATGAGCAACACTGAAAATAAAGAAATAATATGTTTCCGCCACTGCACTAGTCCCCTTTCTCAAATTTGCTTGCCTAATTATTTTAATTCTCAAAATTTAATCACTTATGCTCTTTCTCAGCCCACAGGAATGTATACCATGAAAATTTTTTTTTAATTAAAAATCAGGATCAGAGAAAATACAAACTAGAACTGAAAGTCTAGGCCAGGGGGAAGTAAAATATGTGCAGTATAGTATTTTAAAAAGTTCTCAAAATTAAGCAGAACACTTGGCTTCATGTTACCTAGCAGCCAAAGAAAAAAGAGAAACAGAACCAGTTACATGATTCTCAGTGTCCATGAGGAGAAAATATTTTGGTTCCTCAATGACGTAAGCCATTTCCTAGAATTCAGATTTGCAAAATTTATGTAGGAGATTATGAGTATAATGGAGAACACCTAAAACCACATTTCTACCATGGCTATTCTTGGTACAATCTTTTTTAAAAAATCAAGGGCATACCACTTGCCCTTGAGTCGATTCCAACTCGTGATGACCCCATGTGTGTCAGAGTAGAACTGTGCTCCAGAGAGTTTTCAAAGGCTGATTTTTCAGAGGCAGATCATCAGGCCTTTCTTTCAAGATGCCCCTGGGTAGACTCAATCCCACAATCTTTTCTTAACAGCCAAATGCGTTAACTGTTTGCACCACCCAGGAACTTCTCAGATAAAACCCCTCTATCAGAAATGAAGACAAAATGGACCAGTACACATCTTTCTTACAGTTAAGCTTATCCAAGAAGTCAACTTTAATTATCTTGGGGGAACAAATGAACTTAATCCCCTTAAGTAGTCCCCTATATATGCCATGCCCGTCTACCAAGAACGGCTAAATGTATTACTCAACAGGGGAAATTTCCTAGAGTTTTTAGGTTCTTCTCCCCCTACTATTTCATGATTGTTGTTCTTGTCATTGTTGTTTTAATCTATTCCTACTGCAAAGAAATACAGTATGCATGCCTTTTATTTTTATTGAGTTAATATTTTTCAAGTGCTCAGGCAAACAGTAAGTGCTCTATAAAGTTCGTTTTTTATTTGCTTGTTTTGTTTTGTTTTTTTTAAGGCACTTCATTTCACTAGGGGAAAGTAGTATAAATAACAAATTAGTTGTAAATAAATAAAATAAGTTACTTGGGATTTTATACGCTTCTTGTAACCTTCGCCCATTTTCATTATTTTTCCTTAAGTAGCCCATACTGAGTAAAAGCCTTTGACTCTTATGATGTGAGAATGTGACATGAAAAAGCTGGTGAAGGGGGATTATTATAATTTCACATCGAGGATGATTCAAAGGCTTTAAAACACTCAGAAATACCAGAGCCTTTTAAAATTTCCTTTCCGGATGGACAGCTGGAACGTCAGAATTCCTTACTACTCTTCCCTCCAACTGTCTCTTACATTTTAAGATCTCTGTTCAGGGACTGTGTCTAATTGGTTGTTTAGTACATTATAGGGATCCAATAATGCTCTATAAGAACAACGAAAAAAAGTGCTACCGAGCATCACTGTTGCATTTACTTGTGACCCTATCCCTTTGCCTTAATCCTGTAAAGTGATTTTAAAACGCCAGTACCTTAATATAAAAGCTGAATCTGTTCTGAAAAAAAAATACATCAAATGGATCTCCTACATTTTTAAGAACAAATAATCCACACTCATAGTTAACCTATTTGTCTCGACAACAGCAGATGTTCAATAATATGACGAGAAAGTAATTGTGAGCTTGGTGGAAAATGATCAGAAAGATTATGGTAAACAGACAGTTACAACCTGGGCCCAAATCAGATGAAACAACTTTACTGCCACTGGGAGGAAGCTCCTGCTCTTTTCTCCCTTGACTCTTCTCTCCTGCACTCACCACCCAGGTAAGACATACGATTAAATATTTAGCAAAGTGAAACAACAGGTTTTGCAAAGAAAAGTCTGTAAGTTTATCCAAGTCAAGTTCAAGAATCAGGTCTTTTTACTAGCAGGAGAAGGGAATAGGAAAGCTGGTAACAGGGAACCCAAGGTCGAGAAGGGGAGAGTGTTGACATGTCATGGGGTTGGTAACCAATGTCACAACACAATATGTGTACAAACTGTTTTTTGAGAAGCTTGTTCTGTAAACCTTCATCTAAAGTACAATAATAAATTAAAATAAAATAAAAGTAGCACAAACCTTAAAAAAAAATCAGGTCCCTTTTTTTGCTTAAATTTCATACTTCGTATATCTACTTTTCCCATGATTTATCTAGCTTTGGATGCTATCACAAGCAGCCTTTGAAAGTGCTTTTTCAAACGTTAGACAAACGCTCGCAAATGGATAAAATGCTGTTTTAAGGCCACGTTCACATAATCTGAAGTGCCACCTAGTTTCCTCTAGGAGGTTTCTAGTGGGTGTCAGAGGACACGCCTCTTAAGGTGTCACTACAAGCAAACCTACCCGCTTGCTGCTCTCCTCCTCCTGAGCTTTCCTGAACTCGTGCTCCAGGGAACAGTCCAGCTCATTGAAGAGGCCTACTTCTTCACAATTTTTCAGGAATCTTGTTGGAGTCGGAGTCTGATCTGAAAACAGAGACCAAATAATCATAAATGGGATCTTTTGCTCAAAAGTCAATGGTAAACACGAACTGAACTCACTAATCTGCCCCCCTCGCCTTTAATTAAGATGTCAACTAGCCATCCAAGGATACTTGATGGCACAATAGTTAAGTGCTTGGTTGCCAACCAAAAGGTTGGCGGTTCGAACCCACCAGCCACTCCACAGGAGAAAAAACCTGCTCCCATAAAATTATAGCCTTGGAAGCCCTATGCGGCAGTTCTACCCTGTTCTATAGGGTCACTATGAGTCAGAATCAACTTGACAGTACACAACAACAACTAGCCATCCATAGTCTTCCAAAACTTTAAATAAAACAAGAACATGGAAGAAAATAAAACTGTAAATTCCAAAGAAGGAATACAATCTGTAGAAGGCTGTAACATGTGTGGGCTTTCCAAATCTCCCCCTGGACTGAACTTCAGGAGGTCTCGTCATACTTTCTGGGGACTGCACCTTCTGAAAACACTTTGCAACATGTGAAATGGTCTTAAAAAAAAAGAAAAAAAATGATTTAGCTAAAATCAGTTAATAAAAAAATCTGATGAACCAATTTAAACCTGATTTTATAGGGCTTGAAAGAAAAAAGATTTTCTAAAATTTTATATCATACAAAAAGAAACAAATAAGCATGTTAATTCCCTTTTCTTACTAGAAAAGAAAAATTCAGCAATTCTATCTATTATTCTGGAAGTTACACAAGGATGATAAAAGGGCCCATGTCAAACACATCCAGCTTTCATTATTTCTATTTTTTCCTTTGCTATAGTCAAAAGAATGTTTAGAGAATGCTCTTTAAAAGTAATAGAATTTCTTTCATATTCTTGACTTTCCAGAGAACTTATTACTTAAAAATTAGAGGATCCGAAACCTCTGTTTATGGCTTAAATTTGTGCAGCATTTTTTTAGTTTACAAATTTTTTTTCACACATTCTCTTGAATCTAGATCTCACAAGATCCTATCAGGTGGGTAGCACAGAATTACAGCTTCATAATCATTAAGAACAGTCATCTTCCTTGATAAAATGTGTACTTGAGTTGACACAAATAAAAATTATACTTTATTTGTAAATATAGATAAATCAATCATTGTCTTAGAATTTAAAACACTGTGTAAATTGCCCTTTTCTCAGAATCAGACACTATCAGAGCCAGAAAGGACGACAGAGGGAAGCTTGTCCACATTAATTATTTTGCAAATGAGGGGAAAAGAGCACAGTGATTAAGGGTCTTCGTTAAGGCCTCACCAGGATTATAACCAAGGCCTCAGTGCTATTTCCGCTATCTACAGATATCATTTCTATCGGGGTCTATGACCAAAACCCAAAAAAACCAAACCAGTTGCCATCGAGTCGATTTCAACTCAGTGACCCTATAGGACAGAGTAGAACTGCCCCACAGAGTTTTCAAGGAGTGGCTGGGGGATTTGAACTGCCCCTCTTTTAGATGGCAGCCGTAGCTCTCAACCACTTCGCCACCTGGCTTGATCTAGACTCAACCTCAAAACCTCTTTCCACACAGGTCTGTATGCCATCACCTCCAATCAATCAACCAGAGGGTACCTTCAAGTTGAAACCAATTTTCCATTCCTGCACTTTCTTTAAAATTCCTGTGTTAACAAGAAGCTAGAATTACATGTATTTCTCTAGGTCACACAGTAAATCACTCCCAGGAAATTATCTATCGAAATTCAAAGAACATCTTAATATCCATGAAGCTCAAAATGGCTCGATATTCGCATTTAATCTGCTCTTCAGGGGCAATATTCTCTTGATTCCCTTAGGAGCAAGGAACATCTCTAACTATTAAGTACCAAAACAGTTAACTTGGATTCCAACACAGCAAAATCCCCCTCTGCATTCTTCCTCACCATTAGCCTGATTCTCAAAACACTGAGCTTTCTTTGCAGTACACAAACTACCACCAAAAAACCAAACCAAACCCATTGCTGTTAAGTCAATTCTGACTCATAGCAACCCTACAGGAGAGAGTAGAACTGCCCCATAGGGTTTCCAAGGCTGTAAATCTTTACAGAAGCAGACTGCCATCCATATCTTTCTCCTGTGGGATGGCTGGAGGGTTTGAACCACCAACCATTCAGTTAGCAACTGAACGCTTAACTACTGCACCACCAGCGTTCCTAGAACTTACCACAGATCATCCTAATTTGGGAATAATAAATAAGATTTATCAAAGAATTGGATTTAGTTGAAAAACTGTTTTGTTAGTTCATCAATTGATTTATTAATATTTACACATATACATACATATCCAGTATATATGTATATAAAAGACAAAATATGTATGCAGGATTCACACTATACAAACATTTTCATACATTTAGTCTAGAATCTAGATCATACAAAATCCTCTGGGGTAAATAGGATGGTTATGATTTTAGAAATGGGGAAATAATCTGAGCAATGTGAAGTGCCTTGCACATAGTCACATAATTTGTAACCATGTTATCACTACCAAGTCCTGTTTTGTAGTTCCTGGGTGCTGCAGTTAATGTGACTGGCTGTTAACTGAAAGGTTGGTGGTTCCAGTCAGCCCAGAGACACCACTGAAGAAAGGCCTGGCGATCTACTTCTGAAAAAAATCAGTCATTGAAAACCCTATGGAGCATAGTTCTACTCTAACACACATGAGGTTACCCGGAGTTGAAATCAACTCAACAGCTACTGATGGCTTATTTGTTTTTTGTTTTTTGAGTCCTGCTTTATCTTCAGACATGATCACTTCCCAATCTAAATCCAATACTCTAACTTTCCTGACATGTTCAAAGAGCTCTGTTGTATGTATAAAAGATAACTGACAACACTGAAATCTAGATTTGAAAATGGTGTGATTTGGGGCAAGTTGCCTACATATTCTGGGCCTCATATTCCTCATTTTTCAAATAAAATTTCTGAAGTTATACGATTCTGTGAGTTCTACAATCACTACCATGATGGTTTGGCTTCAAAAGTCACTGTAGCTAAAGAAATACATGACAATTTAAATGACACCCAAGTGGGACGTCGGTAACAGCGGGAGGTTAGACACTAGTGATTAGGTCAGAGGTAAAGGCTAGATACACAGAAAAAGGAAACTTCTGGGTAGAGTTGATCCTTAAGCCATGAGAATGGATGAGTTTTCTGAACGAAGATGTAAACAGACAAAACCCAAAAGTGGAAATAAAGGATGTGTATGTGTGTGTACCTAATCTTCCATTTATTGAGTGCTTACCCACGTCACACATGGTGCACTAAGTGATTTATACAGACCATCTCATTAATTTTCGCACCAACTATATTAGGCAGTTCTACTCTGTTCTATAGGGTCACTATGAGTTGGAATCAACTCAACGGCAGTGGGTTTATATTAGGTAAAATTTATTTTCCCTACTTGACTTAAGAGGAAACTAAAACTCACTCCAGGAAATTGGGTCACATAATTTTATTGGTAACTGACAATCCTAAAAATCCTTGGTTCTTTTGAAATACCTTGTAATCATTTCTTTTCCTCGTACACAATGATCCTACTGACTCTATTATCTTGCAGAAACATTTTTGCCATTGAAAGATCTGAGACAACATCACATATTGTCCTGTGCCATCCAGTTGACTCCAACTTATGCAGACCCCATGTGTTATAGAATAGAGCTGCTCCACAGGGCTTTCTTGGCTGTAATCTTTACGGAAGCAGATCATCAAGCATTTTCTTCCCCAGTTCCACTGGGTGGGTTCAAAGTGCCAACCTTTTGGTTACCAGCTGAATGCAAACTATTTGTGCCATCCAGGGACCTATGTAACAAAACTGAAATAATAGACCACTTGTCATCAGTAAGAATAAATATAAATTTTAATTTTCCTTTTATTTCTCTATAATTTTGTCTTGTTTATCTAGTGCTGCTATAACAGAAATACCACACGTGGATGGCTTTAACAAACAGAAATTTATTCTCTAACAGTCTAGTAGACTAGAAGTCTGAAATCAGGGCACCAGCTCCAGGGGAAGGATTTCTCTCTTTGTTGGCTCTGGAGGGAGATCCTTGTCCTCAATCTTCCCCTGGTCTAGGAGCTTCTCCACACAAGAACCTCAGGTCCAAAGGACGTGCTCTGCTCCTGCACTGCTTTCTTGGTGGTACGAGGTTTCCCTGTCTCTCTGCTCACTTCTCGCTTTTATATCTCAAAAGAGATTGGCTCAAGACACAATCCAATCCTGTAGATTGAGTCCTGTCTCATTAACATAACTGCCGCTATCCCACCTCGTTAACATCATAGAGGCAGGATTTACAATGGATTTACAACACACAGCAAAATCACATCAGATGACAAAATGGTGGACAATCACAGAGTACTGAGAATCATGGACTAGCCAGATTGATACACATAGTTTTGACGGACACAATTCAATCCACGACCGCTTCTTAGTTGAAGATTTACATGCCATGGGCCAAAATTTGAGGCAGAAAATAATAGTAATTCTAGAAGGCTGTGTAAGACTTCTGAACTCTGAGGTGAGTTCATAAAATAGTCTACGAAATAAAATTAAGGCTAGCATCTGAGGGGCCAAGCACCAAGCGAAATTGAGGGATGTTTTCCATCTCCTCTGAAGTAAAATTATTCCCAGATACCAGCACACACCTACATATACTAGCAGAGAGGTTGAAAGAGGTTGGCACGGGGATGATAATCACACTGTTCATCACCATGGGCCTATCAACAGCAACAGGGAAGCAAAGACTATGGTCAAAGGGAATCCTGGGCAGTAAAGACAGCTGTTCCCCTTCTCATCCCTGGAGCAGAAGACCTAGGAGAAACCCCCAGAGCTGTTACCAAATGTGATTTTCTTTGCTGTATGGTATAGTTAGGGAGAGGCAAAGCAGATACCTATATCCACATTTGGAACAGATAAGGCACACTGTTCCTAATTTTTAATTTGTTTTCTTCTAGTGAAAGAGCTATTCTTTCCAGTTACAACAGGAACCAGAAAATGGAGCTTAACTTTTGTTTTAACATTTATTAAAATTAATACTGGGCCTCTAGTGTCTTTGATCCCACATGGTACCAGTTCCAAGTAAGCCAGGAAATGTGCAAACGTTCAAAAAGAGGACAGCTAAATCTATCAGCAGCTGAAATAAATGAGGCAGAGTTTCTCAGCCACATGAATGCCTTGTCAAATAACTAGTCCTGCTGAAATTAGATCTGAAGTTGGAAGGTAATATTCACGGTCATAAATAAAAATTCTGGTAAACCATACTTTATTCAGAAACAAGAGCATGCACCAGTTAGCTACAGTACCAGCAATTTCTATATCCTGAGTAATAATGGTTGGTGTTATATCGGTTTCTATATCCTGAGTAATAATGGTCGGTGTTATACTGGTGGATAAAATCTAAGGTGTGATCAGTGGCGATGCGTGACACTTCAGGGACATACAGGAACTGGCTCCCACAAGAACTTAAAGCTGAGATGATTGTTTAAGGGCTTCCCATCTTTCTTTTACTGATTTCACTTCAGTGAGAATCAAAGACTACAGCCTTCAGTATGGATTACATCTCAACATGGAGAAAACAAAATATCTCACAAGTGAAGCAATAAGCAATATCATAATAAATGGAGAAAGGACTGAAGTTGTCCAGGATTTCATTTTACTTGGATCCAAAATCAACACCCATGGAAGCAGCAGTCAAGAAATGAAATGACGTACTGCGTTGGGCAAATTTCCTGCAAAAGACCTCTTTACTATTGTTGTTAGGTGCCGTCGAGTCGGTTCCGACTCATAGCGACCCTATGCGCAACACAACGAAACACTGCCCGATCCTGTGCCATCCCTACAATCGTCGTTATGCTTGAGCTCATTGTTGCAGCCACCGTGTCAATCCACCTCATTGAGGGTCTTCCTCTTTTCCGCTGACCCTGTACTCTGCCAAGCATGATGTCCTTCTCCAGGGACTGATCCCTCCTGATAACATGTCCAAAGTATGTAAGACGCAGTCTCGCCATCCTTGCTTCTAAGGAGCATTCTGGCTGTACTTCTTCCAAGACAGATTTGTTCGTTCTTTTGGCAGTCCATGGTATATTCAATATTCTTTGCGAACACCACAATTCAAAGGGGTTAATTCTTCTTCTGTCTTCCTTATTCATTGTCCAGCTTTCACATGCATATGATGCGAATGAAAATACCATGGCTTGAGTCAGGCGCATCTTAGTCTTCAGGGTGACATCTTTGCTCCTCAACACTTTGAAGAGGTCCTTTGCAGCAGATTTGCCCAATGCAATGCGTCTTTTGATTTCTTGACTGCTACTTCCATGGCTGTTGATTGTGGCTCCAAGTCAAACGAAATCCTTGACAACTTCAATCTTTTCTCCGTTTATCATGATGTTGCTTATTGGTCCAGTTGTGAGGATTTTTGTTTTCTTTATGTTGAGGTGTAATTCATACTGAAGGCTGTGGTCTTTGATCTTCATTAGTAAGTGCTTCAAGTCCTCTTCACTTTCAGCAAGGAAGGTTGTGTCATCTGCATAACACTGGTTGTTAATGAGTCTTCCTCCAGTCTTGATCCCCCATTCTTCTTCATATAGTCCAGCTTCTCGTATTATTTGTTCAGCATACAGATTAAATAGGTATGGTGAAAGAATACAACCCTGACGCACACCTTTCCTGACTTTAAACCAATCAGTATCCCCTTGTTCTGTCCAAATAACTGCCTCTTGATCTATGTAAAGGTTCCTCATGAGCACAATTAAGTGTCCTGGAATTCCCATTCTTTGCACTTTTATCTATAGTTTGTTATGATCCACACAGTCGAACACCTTTGCATAGTCAATAAAACACAGATAAACATCCTTCTGGTATTCTCTGCTTTCAGCCAGGATCCATCTGCCATCAGCAATCATATCCCTGGTTCCACGTCCCCTTCTGAAACCAGCCTGAATTTCTGGCAGTTCCCTGTCGATACACTGCTACAGCTGTTTTTGAATGATCTTCAGCAGAATTTTGTTTGCGTGTGATATTAATGATATTGTTCTATAATTTCCACATTCGGTTGAATCACCTTTCTTGGGAAGAGGCATAAATATGGATCTCTTGCAGTCAGTTGGCCAGGAAGCTGTCTTCCACATTTCTTGGCATAGACAAGTTAGCACGTCCAGTGCTGCATCTGTTTGTTGAAACACCTCGATTGATATTCCATCAATTCCTGGAGCCTTGTTTTTCGCCAATGCCTTCAGAGCAGCTTGGACTTCTTCCTTCAGTACCATCGATTCCTGATCATATGCCACCTCTTGAAAATGGTTGAATATTGACTAATTCTTTTTGGTATAATGACTCTGTGTATTCCTTCCATTTTCTTTTGATGCTTCCTGCATCATTTAATATTTTCCTTCACTATTGCAACTCCGGGCTTGAATTTTTTCTACAATTCTTTCAGCTTGAGAAATGCCAAGCATGTTCTTCCCTTTTGGTTTTTCATCTCCAGCTCTTAGCACATGTCATTATAATACTTTACTTTGTCTTTTCGAGAGGCCCTTTGAAATCTTCTATTCAGTTCTTTTACTTCATCAATTCTTCCTTTTGCTTTAGCTGCTTGACACTCAAGAGCAAGTTTCAGAGTCTCCTCTGACATCCACCTTGGTCTTTTCTTTCTTTCCTGTCTGTTCAGTGACCTCTTGCTTTCTTCATGGATGATGTCCTTCCACAACTCCTCTGGTCTGCGGTCGCTAGTGTTCAACGCGTCACATCTATTCTTGAGATGGTCTCTAAATTCAGGTGGGATATACTCAAGGTCATATTTTGGCTCTCGTGGATTTGCTCTAATTTTCTTCAGTTTCAGCTTGAACTTGCATATGAGCAATTGATGGTCTGATCCACAGTTGGCCCCTGGCCTTGTTCTGAATGATGATATTGAGCTTTTCCAACGTCTCTTTCCACAGATGTAGTCAATTTGATTTCTGTGTGTTCCATCTGGCGAGGTCCATGTGTATAGTCGCCGTTTATGTTGGTGAAAGAAGGTATTTGCAATGAAGAAGTCGCTGGTCTTGCAAAATTCTATCATTCGATCTCTGGCATTGTTTCTATCACCAAGGCCATATTTTCCAACTACTGATCCTTCTTTGTTCCCAACTTTTGCATTCCAATCGCCAGCAATTATCAGTGTACCTTGATTGCATGTTCGATCAATTTCAGAGTGCAGCAGCTGATAAAAATCTTCTATTTCTTCATCTTTGGCCCTAGTGGTTGGTGCTTAAATTTGAATAATAGTTGCATTAACTGGTCTTCCTTGTAGGCATACGGTTATTATCCTATCACTGACAGCATTGTACTTCAGGATAGATCTTGAAACATTCTTTTTGACAATGAATGCAACACCATTCCTCTTCGAGTTGTCATTCCCAGCATAGTAGACTATATGATTATCTGATTCAAAATGGCCAATACCAGTCCATTTCAGCTCACTAATGCCTAGGATATCGATGTTTATGCATTCCATTTCATTTTTGACAATTCCCAATTTTCCTTGATTCATACTTCATACATTCCAGGTTCCATTCATTAATGGATGTTTGCAGCTGTTTCTTCTCATTTGGAGTCATACCACATCAGCAAATGAAGGTCCTGAAAGCTTTACTCCATCCACATCATTAAGGTCGACTCTACTTTGAGGAGGCAACTCTTCCCCAGTCATCTTTTGAGTGCCTTCCAACCTGGGGTGCTCATCTTCCAGCACTATATCAGACAATGTTCTGCTGCTATTCATAAGGTTTTCACTGGCTAATTCTTTTCAGAAGTAGACTGCCGGGTCTTTCTTCCTAGTCTGTCTTAGTCTGGAAGCTCAGCTGAAACCTGTCCTCCATAGGTGACCCTGCTGGTATCTGAATACCGGTGGCATAGCTTCTAGCATCACAGCAACACACAAGCCCCCTCAGTACGACAAACTGACAGACACTCTAAAGACCTCTTTAGAGTGTTACAAAGATGTCATTTTGAGAACTAAAGTGTGTCTGCCAACGTCATGGTATTTCCAATTGCCTCACATGCATGCAAAAGCTGGACAATGAATAAGGAAGACCAAAGAAGGATTTATGCACTTGAATTATGGTATTGATGAAGAATATTAAATATACCATGGACAGACAAAAGAACGAACAAATCCATCTTGGAAGACGTACAGCCAGAATGCTCCTTAGAAGCAAGGGTGGTGAGACTTCATCTCATGTACTTTGAACATGTTATCAGGAGGGACCAATCCCTGAAGAAGGACATCATGCTCAGTAAAGCAGATGGTCAGTGAAAAAGAAGAAGACCCTCAACGAGATGTACTGACACAGAGGCTGCAACAATGGGCTCAAACATACCAACGATTGTGAGGATGGTGCAGGACTGGGCAGCTTTTCGTTCTGTTGGACATAGCGTCACTAGCTCAACAGTGACTAACAACAACAACTTCAGTGATGACCACTGAAATGAGAGAAGAAGATCTCAAAGTAAACTAAGTTAATAAATTTTGAGTTTGAATTTTACCTGAGTTGAAAGTTGTCTGTTGCTTTGCTTCTGTAAATCCGAACTGGGGTTGCATAAGCACCTGGTGTTACCCTCTCTCAGAGAGTTTTCAATTGGCACACCAGGTTCTCAGGAGATGCAAACAGCTGGGGCAAGTGCAAGGGGATTCTTTACCAATTGGGCAAGAAAGATTGACATCAATAGGGATATAAAAAAATATTCTTTTGCAAAGTCTGCCATATTTCAGCATCTCATTCCCTTCCTGGAAGAGTTTCTTGAAAAAAGGAGGGATTTTTAAAATTTTAAGTAGCTATGTAAAGGATTCTTGCTATGCTGAGCCCCTACTTGTGTATCCACAAACCTGGCATCATGATTTAGGAATTCACCCATCAGTTGTATGATAGGAAATTCTGCATCACACTACCAGCTGGGCAGGACAACAAGTATAAGGCTAGCACTATTTAAAAAAAAAAAAAAAAAAAGCAACTTTCAAAATTTTCCAATCAAGCCCTAGTCTGCCTAGTATCAAAGGCTTCAGCCTCAGCAAGTATGATTACTCCAAAGTAAAGCTTAATGACAAGCACAAAGCTGAAGCCTGAAACCAGATTCTTCTTTTAAGAAGTGTTTAGTCTGTTCTACATTTAATAATACGCTGTTACCTTATTTGATTTCAGAGTTGCGTTTGAGTTCTATGTTTGTCTATGTTTCATTTTCCTCAATGATAAAAAAGGTCAAGTGACAGATAAGTCATCAACTAAAAAACAGAAACAAAAAAGGAAACAGAAGGCACCCGTTACACAGCCAGAGGATGTTCACTTCTTAAGCAAAATTTTTTCTCCTATTGGTCTGATATTCCCAACTATGGTATTATTAAAGGACAGTGTAAAGTAATTTTACATTATTTTATATTAAATTGATAGTGGCTAATAATACTATAAGGACTTCTGGTTGGCGCAGTGGCTGAAGCATTCAGCTGCTACCCACAAGGTCAGTGGTTCGAACCCACCAGCCTCTACGCAGGAGAAAAATGTGGCAGTCTGCTTCCATAAAGATTTACAGTCTTGGAAACCCTAGGGGGCTGTTCTACTCTGTCCTATAGAGTCACTGTGAGTTGGAATTGACTCCACGGCAGTGGATTTGGTTTTTGTTTTAATAATACTATAGAATCCTCATTCATTCAGACCAGTTATAATAAAGGTTAGTTTGAATCAGAGAATATTCTAATTATAGGACATTTAAAAGCAATGATTTTATTATTTTCATGACTCGGATTCAGCCAACAAAATGTAGCTTAATGGAATTCCTCAAGAGGGCCACTCAAATCAATTCAGAAAAGTATTGGAATTGGCATATCTATTTTAGCAAGATTTGGAGTTCTCAAAAATGTATTTCCTTAAGTTTTTTTATAATTATATTTATGCCATGAATTTTCCAGCAAATATTTTCTCTAAATATTCCAATTTAGTCTCCATCTGAATTTGAATAAAGTCATAATTTAAGAGCGTTTACATTCAATGAATTTCAAAATATGAAATTCTTTATAAGAGCAATAGTCCAGTAACGACTGACAGAATTCCAAGGAATTTTAGACAAGTTTCTTCTTTGCAATAAATATACCTTTCGTTGAGTGTGAATATGCAATAGGATCCTGTCAGTAACACTGAGATATTTCCCTGGGTCTGTTCCAACAGGCAATGCCACAGTGGGACAAACCAACGAGAATCTGTTTTTTGTTTGTTTTATCAATAGCTTTGGCATGCTTAAAAATCATTCTGGTTGAAGTGATCTGGATCAATGGGAGAGGGACATACTCTCACATTCTTGAATTGCATGCTTGAATCCACTTATTACCAAGATAGAGAACTGGGTAGCTGAATGTACCTATGAGTAAATTAGAAAATGTTCTGGCAAGAGTATCTATTACACCACATGCCCAACTGACTCCAGATGACATAGACTTAGATTTAATATAAACAACTATATGTTCAGCCACGGGCTACCCCCAAGCGTTCCAACAGTGATCAAGCCGAAATTTTAATTAGCTTTAAGGGGCTGAGCTGGTAAGAAGAGTTATTTAACACTGTGAGATCACGTGTCTGCTGGCCAAATGAACTAAGGGATCCAAAGTGATCATCTTATCAATACAGGTCATAAAATCAGCCCTGAAGAGTGAAAGCTAAAGCTCAATATTTCCGCTTATTCACTAATTGCCTGAGTTCTCCTACATTGCCTTGTCAATACGGACTAGTTTCCAAGTGAAATAGACTAAAAGCCAGTTTTTCATATATAGAAGAACTGCAGAGCAAGGCCTCCAAGGTATTCAGGTATATTATCCAAAATTCTATTTTGCTTGACCATCTAGAAAGATGAATGATGTCATGGATTGAATTGCGTCCCTCAAAAATATGTGTCGGCTTGGTTATCCCATGATTCCCAGCATTGTGTGGTTGTCTTCCATTTTGTGATCTAACTTAATTATACTACATGTTGTAAATCCTAACCTCTATGATGTTAATGGGGCAGGATTAGAGGCAGGTACATTAATGAGGCAGAACGCAATCTACAGGATTAGGTGGAATCTTGAGTCAATCTCTTTTGAGATCTAAAAGAGAGAAGCAAGCAGAAAGGAGAGACCTCCTACCACCAAGAAAGAAGAGCTGTGGGTGGAGAACATCCTTTAGACCCGAAGGTCCCTGCACTGAGAAACTCCTAGACCCAGGGGAACACAGATGACAAGGACTTTCCCCACAAAGCCAACAGAGAGAGAAAACCTTCCCCTGGAGCTGGCGCCCTGCATTTAGACCTCTAACTTCCTCGACTGTGAGAAAATAAATTTCTGTTTGTTAAGGCTATCCACTTGTGGTATTTCTCTTACAGTAGCACTAGAAAACTAAGACAGATGAGAAAGTGGAAATTCCTATAAATGCTAAAAGCCACTTATGTTCTATTTGTCAGAAATTCTTTTAGTGGATGAGTAAATCTGATTTTTAAAAAATACAATACTTTGATCCTGTCAACGCCAATATGTTAGTATAATCTCCTTCTAAAAACTTTTGACTCCTTTTGTTTTGATGACTAATGAAGAGATAAACAGTCCATAGATTTACGACTAAAAATAAATCTAAGACCCCAACACAATCTTAGTGTATGCTCACCAAATCTAGGTGTATAGTGAGAAAATTATAGACAGAGAGGGACTTTGGACAAACTGCTTATCCTCTTAATCTTGTTTCCTCATATTATAAAAGTGGCAAGGATGAAACAACAATGTATGTAAAGCAGGGGCATAATTACACGCACAAAGGAAGCAGGCAATAAGTGGGCACAATATTATCAGTCTACCCTCTGATGACAATGAATGCAACGCCATTCCTCTGCAAGCTGTCATTCCCAGCAGAGTAGACTGTATGATTGTCCTATTCAAAATGGCCAATACCAGCCCATTTCAGCTCACTAATGCCAAGGATATTGATATTTATGCATTCCATTTCATTTTTGATGATTTCCGATTTTCCTAAATTCATACTTTGTACATTCCAGATTCCAATTATTAATGGATGTTTGCAGCTGTTTCTTCTCATTTTGAGCCGTGCCGCATCAGCAAATGACAGTCCCGAAAGCTTTACTCCATCCACGTCATTAAGGTCGACTCTACTTTGAGGAGGCAGGTCTTCCCCAGTCATCTTTTCAGTGCCTTCCAACCTGAGGGGCTCATCTTCCAGCACTATATCAGACAATGTTCCGCTGCTATTCATACAGTCTACTATGCTGGGAATGACAACTCGAAGAGGAATGGTGTTGCATTCATTGTCAAAAAGAATGTTTCAAGATCTATCCTGAAGTATAACGCTGTCAGTGATAGGATAATATCCATACGCCTGCAAGGAAGACCAGTTACTACGACTATTATTCAAATTTAAGCACCAACCACTAGGGCCAAAGATGAAGAAATAGAAGATTTTTATCAGCTGCTGCACTCTGAAATTGATCGAACATGCAATCAAGGTACACTGATAATTGCTGGCGATTGGAATGCAAAAGTTGGGAACAAAGAAGGATCAGTAGTTGGAGAATATGGCCTTGGTGATAGAAACAATGCCAGAGATCAAATGATAGAATTTTGCAAGACCAGCGACTTCTTCATTGCAAATACCTTCTTTCACCAACATAAACGGCGACTATACACATGGACCTCGCCAGATGGAACACACATAAATCAAATTGACTACATCTGTGGAAAGAGACGATGGAAAAGCTCAATATCATCATTCAGAACAAGGCCAGGGGCCAACTGTGGATCAGACCATCAATTGCTCATATGCAAGTTCAAGCTGAAACTGAAGAAAATTAGAGCAAGTCCACGAGAGCCAAAATATGACCTTGAGTATATCCCACCTGAATTTAGAGACCATCTGAAGAACAGATTTGATGCATTGAACACTAGTGACTGCAGACCAGACGAGCTGTGGAATGACATCAAGGATATCATCCATGAAGAAAGCAAGAGGTCACTGAACAGACAGGAAAGAAAGAAAAGATCAAGATGGATGTCAGAGGAGACTCTGAAGCTTGCTCTTGAATGTCAAGCAGCTAAAACAAAAGGAAGAATTGATGAAGTAAAAGAACTGAACAGAAGATTTCAAAGGGCAGCTCGAGAAGACAAAGTAAAGTATTATAATGACATGTGCAAAGAGCTGGACATGGAAAACCAAAAGGGAAGAACATGCTTGGCGTTTCTCTAGCTGAAAGAACAGAAGAAAGAATTCAAGCCCCGAGTGCCAATAGTGAAGGATTCCATCGGAAAAATATTAAATGACACAGGAAGCATCAAAAGAAGACGGAAGGAATACACAGAGTCACTATACCAACAAAGAATTAGCGTTCAACCATTTCAAGAGGTGGCATATGATCAGGAATCGATGCTACTGAAGGAAGAAGTCCAAGCTGCTCTGAAGGCATTGGCGAAAAACAAGGGTCCAGGAATTGATGGAATATCAATTGAGATGTTTCAACAAACAGATGCAGCGCTGGAGGTGCTAACTCGTCTATGCCAAGAAATATGGAAGACAGCTTCCTGGCCAACTGACTGGAAGAGATCCATATTTATGCCCCTTCCCAAGAAAGGTGATCCAACCAAATATGGAAATTATAAAACAATATCATTAATATCACACGCAAGCAAAATTTTGCTGAAGATCATTCAAAAATGGCTGCGGCAGTGTATCTACAGGGAACTGCCAAAAATTCAGGCTGGTTTCAGAAGGGGACGTGGAACCAGGGATATGATTGTTGATGTCAGATGGATCCTGGCTGAAAGCAGAGAATACCAGAAGGATGTTTACCTGTGTTTTATTGACTATGCAAAGGCGTTCGACTGTGTGGATCATAACAAACTATGGATAACAGTGCGAACAATGGGAATTCCAGGATACTTAATTGTGCTCATGAGGAACCTTTACATAGATCAAGAGGCAGTTGTTTGGACAGAACAAGGGGATACTGATTGGTTTAAAGTCAGGAAAGGTGTGCATCAGGGTTGTATCCTTTCACCATACCTATTTAATCTGTATGCTGAACAAATAACACGAGAAGCTGGACTATATGAAGAAGAACGGGGCATCAGGACTGGAGGAAGACTCATTAACAACCTGCGTTATGCAGATGATACAACCTTGCTTGCTGAAAGTGAAGAGGACTTGAAGCACTTACTAATGAAGATCAAAGACCACAGCCTTCAGTATGGATTGCACCTCAACATAAAGAAAACAAAAATCCTCACAAATGGACCAATGAGCAACATCATGATAAACGGAGAAAAGATTGAAGGCGTCAAGGATTTTATTTTACTTGGATCCACAATCAACAGCTATGGAAGCAGCAGTCAGGAAATTAAAAGACGCATTGCATTGGGCAAATCTGCTGCAAAGGACCTCTTCAAAGTGTTGAAGAGCAAAGATGTCACCCTGAAGACTAAGGTGCGCCTGACCCAAGCCATGGTATTTTCATTCGCATCATATGCATGTGAAAGCTGGACAATGAATAAGGATGACTGAAGAAGAGTTGACGCCTTTGAATTGTGGTGTTGGCGAAGAATATTGAATATGCCATGGACCGCCAAAAGAACGAACAAATCTGTCTTGGAAGAAGTACAGCCAGAATGCTCCTTAGAAGCAAGGATGGCGAGACTGCGTCTTACATACTTTGGACATGTTGTCAGGAGGGATCAGTCCCTGGAGAAGGACATCATGCTTGGCAGAGTACAGGGTCAGCGGAAAAGAGGAAGACCCTCAATGAGGTGGATTGACGCAGTGGCTGCAACAATGAGCCCAAGCATAACAACGATTGTAAGGATGGCGCAGGAGCAGGCAGTGTTTAGTCGGAACCGACTGGACAGCACCTAACAACAACAACAACAACCCTCTGATGCAAGCTGTCTCTACTGCCTTCTGTTCCATAAATATTCAATTAATTTTCATGGTGGGAGGTTATGCTCACAACAGTAGCTTCAACATCAATGGAATTGCCAAGGAGAAGAAGTAAGGATGGGTCCTGTGAGTGTGTGTTCTGTTCATTTACTCAAACAATAAACCAGTAAAATCAGTTGCTATTGAGTCAGCTCTGACCCAGGGCAACCTCACGTGTTTCAGAGCAGAACTGCCTTCCACAGGGCGTTCATGGCGGTGGATTCCAACTCACAGAAATGTCATTTGTTACCGAGTAGGCGGTCCATCATCAGGAGTTTCTTCCAATGCGCCTCTGGGTGGGTTCGAACTGGCAACTTTTTTGTTAATAGCCCAATGCTTAACCATTTGCTCTATTCAGGGATTCCAGCAGTAAATCATCTTTTTTACATCTCAGCACCTTGTCCAAAAAGAATTTGAGGTGAGCTATGTCAGTGTCTCTATGGCTTTTCTCTTAAAATACCCACAGTTAAGAAGTAGAGTTTGTAGCCAAAAGCCATGCACAGTGTATCTGGGTTCTGCAATTGTCTAGTTAATCATGATTAGTCTCTCTGAGATCAAGGCTCTACTTCACCGAATAGTGTACTTGCATACTCTGTGGTGGTAATTAGGGTTAGAGCCTGGAACTAGAAATGAATCCTGATTCTGGACCTAATGCAGGAAAAGTTGGGTTCTGAAGGACTGTGTTGTCGTTTATGTTAGATGCTCAGAGTCAGCTGGTAAGTGCTGAGAATCTGTTAACAAAGATGGAAAGAGGAAGTCAGGCTCTCTTGCCTGTTGATTGAGTTTTACTTTTTGAGACAGACCCACAACAGTCTTTGTTCAGCAAGATCCATCATCGTCTAGGTCAATATTTCCATCACCCTCCAGCAACACACACACACACGCCCACACCCACATAGATGAGCAGATGGACATACAGGTGGCACACACAGCCCTAACTTGGAGAATGGCCCTGTCTCTCTCTCTCTGCCTCTCTCTGCCTTTCTTCTCTCTCTCACTTTTCTCTCTGTCTCTCTCTCTCTCCATCACCCACATGAAAAACTGAACTTACCGATCCCAAGATTAATGACAGAAAGGAGGAAAGAGGGAGAAGAAGCCATGTACTCCTATCAAGCTTTCGTTTGGAACATTTGCTTGTTCAGCTGTAAATAAAGTTGTACTTTGATTTCCATTCTGGTTTTCTTCCTATACAGAACCTGGGAGCCATGTAAAGAAGTTAGGGAGGTGGGAATGAGTAACAGGACAAGATTTTGGCATTCCTGGCTGCCTAGCCATAATAACATTAAAATAGACAAAAGCACCATCATCTTTTCCTCTAATACTGAAATTTGACTAAAAATTTCAAACCAAACAGATCCTCTGTTACATAATGTTGCTACTTGCTATTGAGTCAGCTCTCACTCATGGGACCCCATGTATAACAGAACAAAGCATTGCCCAGTCCTGCACCATCTTCATGATCATTGATATGCTTGAGTCCATTGTCGTGGCCACTGTATCTGTCCATCTTATTGAAGGTTTACCTCACCTTCACTGGCCCTCCATTTTACCAAACATGGTATCCTTTTCCAGTGATCAGTCTGTCCTGATGACACAACCAAAGTCAGTTGAAGTCTTTGACAATATTCTGTGATATGTAGGGGTTTCACTGGCTAATTTTCAGATGTAGATGGCCAGGCCTTTCTTCCTAGTCTGTCTTGGTCTGGAACCTCTGCTAAAACCTGTCCATCATGGGTGACTCTGCTGGTATTTGAAATATTGGTGGCCTAGCTTCCAGGATCATAGCAACACACAAACTACGCAGTATAACAAATTGTCAGATGAGTGGTGGCTGTCATATGGGAGCTGGTATTTTTACAACCTGCCTGTGGAAGTGCATTTTCGTCAACAGATTCCCATTTCAAACTTAGCACCAAAAAATCTTAATTATCACAACTACCCTAACTCACCATGAAACTCTTTTGTTAGAATGAGAAAAACAGCTAAACAGCTGAAGGGAAAGATTCATGTCCATCATCATATCAGGACTCTGCAAAAGTACCACATGGACCAAATAATGAAGGAAAGACCCAGGCGGGAAAGAATGTACAAGTCTTTGCCCTCAGAACCCAGTGCTACCCCCCTCCCCCGCTTCTTCATGTCTATATTCTATCCTTTTAGAATGAGGGGTTTTATGTTCACTGGCCACCCGTAAGAGCAGATTCGTTTTAATAAAACATTATGATTGTCACTCTCACTATCTTGTCTTATGGCCTACCAAAGGTCATTTACAATCATTTTTGAGTAATAAACTCTACCTGATCTAAATAAGACAGACTTTATGGCAAAGTTATAAAGTTATTACAATCCTTTGGAGATGTATTCTTGAACAGTGTTATCTGTGGCATCTTAACACTCCTCCTAACTGTAACATTTATAAGTAATGAAGGATAAAGTGATTTTCTGGAAATACATTTTAATCAGATATCCTGATGTTGCTCATGTAATACCTACCACACTTTATCTTCTTAATATATGTCAAACCCCAATTCGTCTTAAAGGAAATTTTATGTAATTGAATACTGTTTGGAAAAAAATGGTCCAAGAGGGACTTGAAGATTTTTGCCATGATGATGTTTGTTGACTTCAGATTTGACGTATACATTTTTATTCCTATTGTTTCTATAGTTTAAAAAAAATAAAATTTTATTTTTAGTTTAAGCTGTATAAAATCGTTCATCTTCATGATAAGCCACAAAATAGGCTTAAGGTACATTAACAAATACAGTTTTAATGAACATGTTTTTAATAAAAAAACATCTTGAAGCTTTTGATAAATTCAGATTTAACTAAATCAAGGTGTAAAAATCAAACCCATTGCCTTCATGTTGATTCCAACTCATAGCGACCCTAGAGTATAGGACAAGAGTAGAACTGCCCCATACTGTTTTCAAGGACCAGCTAGTAGATGACAATGCTGACATTTTGGTGAGCAGCCAAACACTTAACCACTGTGCCACCAGGGCCCCAATCAAGGTATAAAATGAAAAAAAAAACCAAACCCGTTGCCGGTGAGTCGATTCCGGCTCACAGTGACCCTATAAGACAGGGTCCCGTACAAGCGGCATGAGTAAAACCTTTATCCTATGCACAATCACAATTTAACATGCTAAAACCAAATGAGGTTTGAGATCAATAAACATCCAAGTATTTTCCTGGTAAAAAAAACAGCAAAGCAAAAATAACCCAATAGATAAAAAAAAAAAAAAAAAAATTTAATAGATAGCCTGTTATAATTCAGTCTGGACAACAGCGCTATATTGCACATAACTAGCCTCACCCTGCAGGCAAAGTAATGGAACTGGGCTGTATGCTTTTACAGCAAGAAAGTTCCACGAGACTGTGGACACGCAAACCCAAAAACCAAACCTGTTGCCATTGAGTCCGTTTTTTGACTCATACTGACCTTATAGGATAAAGTAGAACTGCCCCATAGTGTTTCCAAGGAACGTCTGGTGGATTCAAACTGCTGACCTTTGGTTAGCAGCCAAGTTCTTAACCACTGTGCCACTAGGGCTCCAGAACATGAACACACAAAGTGGGTAGAAAGTTAAAAAAATTAGCACTTAATTTCACCGGGAGTATTAAACAGCCTTATACTGACTTCACCACAAAACATGAGAAAATATGTAAATATATTATTCATGCTGTTTTCCTTCACATTTATGTCATTTTCTCATTCCAAGGTTGACATAATAAGAATTAGAGTTACTTTTCTTTCATTGATTCTTCATCTGGCACTGCATTTATTACCAACAATAGCCTCAGTCTAGTAAGTATCTGGTAAGATCAATTGAAGTAACCCAAGAATTTAACAAAAAACGTGTTTACAGGTAATATATAGATAAATGTGTCATCCCAGTGTTCACATATCTTCTGCTGCTTTTTTTCAGACCCTCAGATGGGGCTTCTTGTTGCGGTTGTTGTCAGGTGCTATCAGGTCGGTTCCAAACCATAGTGACCTTATGTACAACAGAACGAAACACTGCCTGGTCCTGCGCCATCCTCCCAATCGTTGCTACGTTTGAGCCCATTGCTGGAGTCACTGTGTCAATTTATCTCTTTGAGGGTCTTCTCCACATAATTACCATTCCCTAATATTCACCTCTCACTCCCCTACCACTAGAAAACCTAGTTTAGGAATCCTATTTGAAGAAAAAAATAAAAGGAGAACTTACTAATTTAAATATTAGCAATGTAAACAGCCTTGGTACTTAGGTATACATGCTGATTGTTGAACTTTAAAATTGCACCATGTGTAACCCTGTAGAATACAATAAATGATAAGAACAGAAGAACGGATTATCCTTTCTAACCCTTTTTTTTTTTTTTGTCGTTATTGTTAGTTGCCAGGGAATCAGGTCCTACTCACAGCGACCTTACATATAACTAAACAAAATGTCCAGCCCTGTGCCATCTTCTTGCCCATTGCTATATTTGCTCATCTTTCAGCACTATATTGGACAGTGTTCTATTGTGATCCATAAGGCTGTCATTGGCGGATTTTCAGAAGTCGGTACCAATCCTTTCTTCCTAATCTGTCTTGATCTGGAAGCTCTGCTGAAACCTGCCCACCATGGGTGACCCTACTAATATTTGAAATACAGGTGGTATAGGTTCCAGCATCACAGCAACACTAAAGCCACCATAGTATGAAAAATTGACAGATGGGAGATGGCTAACCCTTCTAGGCTTTTGTAGTTCTTACAAATCTGAGTTTCTGTATCCCTGTTTGTAGACTTAAGGAAAGACAAAGCCATTTCTGAAAAGCCAGCTAGTTCAATAAAAACAAACAGAGGCTGAGGGAGAGGTGGTGGGTGATGGGGGAGAAAAGGGAAGAGGCTGCCTTTGAGAGTCATCCAAACCACCGCACGTCCACACTGTTAACAAGTCACTGGTGGATTTGTGAAGATGGGTGGATGGGTCTGTCACCAGGAGTACATGACTCTGTATGTAAGCTGACAAAGCCTGACAATGCAGTAGCTGAGTGCAAGTCAGTGGGTTAGGATCACACAATTAAGGACCCTAATCTTTGCCCTGCTCAGTGAACCTGAAAAAACTGCTCCAACTCTCCGTGGCCCTCCTCCTTCATCAGTAAAATATGGGCTGCAGTAATAACCTGCCTGACAAAACTCTTAGCTGGCTTACTAATAATAGTGATAATAAAATACTTGTAAATTAAAGCACCATAGAAATGTTAAATTAGCAGCCAGGCCTGCCAGGACAGTCCGTTACTCTTCCGATATCATTTAAAGCATGCTCGTGGGCATATTACCTCTTTCAAGGTGCCAGGGAGACGGTCGCTCAGATGAAAACTTTCTAGTCTACAGAGAGTAACAGGAAATGCTTCGTTTACCCTGCTAGGGTTTATGAAGCATTTCACTCACATTCTCTCATCAGATCTTCACAAGAAGCCTGTGAGACAAGCTGGATAGATATTATCATACCCATTTTATGGTGAAGGAACTGAGGCCCAGGAAGATTCGATAGCTTGAAAAAAAAAAACAAACCCAGTGCCGTCGAGTCAACTCCGACTCATAGCGACCCTATAGGACAGAGTAGAACTGCCCCCATACAGTTTTCAAGGAGCTCCTGGCAGATTGGAACTGCTGACCCATTGGTTAGCAGCCGTAGCACTTAACCACTATGCCACCAGGGTTTACCTTTGATAGCTTATTCACGATCATATAGCCGGTGGAGGCAGAGTCCTGGCTAGAGCTCAGGTTTTCTGTCCTAGTCCTGCACGCATTCTAATTTGCTGCTCTCAAAATGAGAAGGAAGAGCTATAAATTGATGAATTAATTATTATTTATTTCTGCTCACATTTGCATTCCCATGCATTGTCTCATTTAATCTTCCACTTATGACACAGGTACTGTTTCTTAAGGAAATCTTCACTGACCACCTCAGTCCAGAAAAAAGGCTCCTTCTACAAAATTCTTAAAGCACTTCTGCTCACAGTACTCATTTATATATATTATGGACGGTCCTTTACTTTAGCTAAACTGTCAACGCACGTACCATATGGTGACGTCCTGAGAATAGGGAATCATCAATGTTTACCTCCCCTGGCACTCAGAATAGTGCAGTATGCATCACAGATGCTCAATTAATATTTGTTGCTTGGGTGGTTACAGGTCCGTGATTATAAAAAATATTCATATGGAGCCAAGTTTTGTGATAATAAATGCGTTACATTCCAGAAACTGAGAAGCCTCAGCTCTTCAATTATTTGAGTGAACCTTACATTAGCTGATTACATTTCTGCTTCGTACTATTTTACCTCTCTGCTATACCCTATAAAATGTCTATTTCCGAGGTGCAGAATTTGCCAGTGGGAATCAGGCTACCAAGGGGAGGCTAAACGTCTCACATGTAACTGGTCTGGTCCCCCAGAGCCTCTCTGCCTGATGGCTCCTTACCTGATAACATATTGTCTGTTTTTATTGAGGGAAACTTCAACGTCATTTCATGCTTGTGCCTATGAATCATCAGATGGTCCTCTGTCGGGAAGCGCTGTTCGACAAATAGAAAAAAAAGGTGGGGGAGAGAAGAGGCATTCGGTTTAATAGTGCATATTTGCCAGCATAGGAAAATAAATTTATTCAGCTTTGAGAACCTGACAAGCAAAACAAAAAAATCAGTTCTGAAGAAGTGTGAAAGCATGAATAAGTAACTTACAACTTATTCTGTGTAAGCAATGTGTGCTGGGATGTTCCTTTGAATCACAACCAAATGTACGCATCTTTATTTCCATTATAGTTCACCAAACACGTTAACTATGTTGCAGAAACATCCGGCTGAATACTAGTAAGCAATAAGAGGTCTTTGTCATCCATCATCCTCCGATTCCCCACACCTTTTCTGGGAACTGCTTTTAAAGGCCTCTACTTCCTACATGAAACCAAACTGATTGCCTATGAGTCAAACTCACGGCAACCCCATGTGTTTCAGAGTACAACTGCACTCCACTGGTTTTTCAATGGCTGTGATCTTACAGAAGTAGATAACTAGGCCTTTTTTCCATGGCACCACTGGTGGATTCAAACCACCAATCTATGGTTAGTAGCCAAGCACAAGTCATTTGTGCCACCCAGAAACCTTCCTTCTTAGATAGTGCCTGATAACAACCAACTGTGGTGACTAATCAGTAAACTATATATTTCCTTAGGAACTAAAGGGTGGACTTTAAACTTTGTGTTTAGTTAAAATATAAAACAGGAAGAGGTAATGAACAATACTGGAAGTGTTAAGATAATATAAACAAGGAACATGCTCTAACTTAATACCTACCAACATTAGATGGTTTCTTTAAGGAATAAAAGAATATTTAAATGAATTTCATTTATAGTTCCAAAGAAGAATTAATTATGGCATTTTTACATAAGAAAATCATGTTTAAAATAGGAAACTGGATCTAGACCTCAGTAGCACTAGAGTTTTGCAAAACCACTGGGACTTTTCTCTAGTAGTTACTGTTCAACGCAATAGTGTAAAATTAAGTCTAAGGCATGATAAATATGCTAGACATTATCTATAGATTAACCAAAAGTCGGAGAAATGCATGAAGTAGGAAAAGAATCTTGGTCCATGTCAGACTTTGGGAAAGAATTTTACATGCCATGCTTAATTATTTGGCAAAAAAACACAAAAAACCAAACCCAGCACCATCAAGTCAATTCTGACTCATAGCAACCCGATAGGACAGAGTAGAACTGCCCCATAGAGTTTCCAAGGAGGGCCTGGCGGATTCGAACTGCAGACCCTTCGGTTAGCAGCTGTAGGACTTAAGCACTACGCCACCAGGGTTTCCATTATTTTAGACATCTACAAATGTACACCATGACATTTGCATAGTATATTGGTGTTTATGAAGAACTTGCGCAGCCATTATCTGAGTTTTTTGTGATTATGCATATGATTTTATAGTAACGTGACAAGTTATTTTTCGCATTCTATACTCCGTACAGTGTAGTAAGACAGCCCTTCATTTTTAATTGTCACAAAATGACATTATGGTTGTCACAAACACTGCTCCCAAATATTTTCAGCTGTCTGACTTCTGGTCACATGGTGGCACTCTACTTCCTGGCCCTGGTGTGGTTGAGTGAGACCATGTGACTAGTTCTCTACATTGAATCGTGAAAGGAAGTGACACATCACCCAGGCAAGAACATTAAATTCCTTATTTGAGACTCTCTAGAGTTCCCCACTTTCCCTTTGGCATGGTGACTTGCAATATTAGAAACAGTGGTCCCTCCATTATCCTACGTCTCTGAAGGATTATCAAGAGCAGAGTCCTCTTGCCAACCTACTGTGGAAATGTATCCTTGAGCAATAGAAATACACCTGTGTTGTTTTAAGCCATTCCCTTGAAACGTTGGGGTAATTTGCTATTGCAGTAGATCCTTGCCTGTCCTGACTAGGATTCATATGTCTTGAATAACTGAACTTACCAGAGTATCTGTTTTATCAAAGTCAAAAGAAAATACAATGAAAGACAACAAATTCTACTGAACGTTTCTGAATCCTTCTTTGACAATTTAGAAGAGCTTTTGGGGCTTCCCAGTATCTCAGGACAGCCATGGCAAGTTTCAATCACCATTGTAAAATGTGGTAGAAATCTTTTCTGAAAACAGTATGGTTTTGTGTTCATGAAAATGAGGGAATCTACTGGGCTGAATCTGTGGGATATAGTCAAAGTAGTTCTTCACATAAATAGCACATGTTTACTTGCCATTTGTATTGTAAGATTTGGAGAGCACAGAATTCGCAAAAAAAAAAAAAAAAGGTAATATGCCAGGTTTCTGAATACGTAGACATTTACTTTATAATGACACGTGGCCTTTTGCTGCTGTTTCATCTATTTTCTTGATGTTCTCTGACACTATATAATGACTGCATCAAATAGGTGATACAGTTACTACCTACGACTTAGAGACATAGATTAAATTTCCCAGTCTTTTTGTCAAAAGCCTTATAAAAGTTTTTTTTTCTGTGATATATATATATATATATATATATAACAACAAACAATATGGGACCATCCTTCATTTCATATCTATAAACCATTTTTGGCTTCATAAAAAGATGGCTTAAAATAGGAGAGTGACCAGAATACTTATTAAATAATAATAATCATTTCCATAATACTTAATATTAACTATAATTACCTTCCAAAACAGACAATATAGAACATCCGTGCTTTAAAAAAAAATTCGGTGGAAAAATAGCAGCAAATTGTACATAACCAAAATGCACAGTTTACAACAAATACAGAGCTGACAGTGATGCCACTGGAATTCAAAACATGGTTAATGGAGAGGGAAAAGAAAAAGCGAAATTACTCCTGGGCTCTGGGCACTTAGAAAGAGCAAGAGAAGTTGTTTCTCTTTACTTCTCGGACAAAGATGTATAAGAAGCTGTAACATCAAAAGTCTCCTAGGTATCACAGATCGTTCCTAATATAGCCAAGTGTCTTTCCAATTAGATAAAAAGAAGGGAAAATCCTTTCAATGCCCCAACTCAATGCAAGCACTGACACCCATATTTACTCCCCTTTTCTATTCCCAGTTGCCTTTTTTCCTCCATGCATATTCCCAGGCTATGGGATGTTGCTAAAGTCAATGTCATGATCGTGGTGACTGCCTCAACTGTGAGCTCCTAATATCCCACCAGGGGACCCTTGATGCTACCGGGCAGCTACCACATTTCCTTGATTCTAATACCCCATCACCTGAAAGATGCACCATCTTTTTAAAACAGCATGTCAAGGAAAAAGAAACACTTCACATTAAATACAGACAGTGAGTTTTAGATGCAACTTTATATCTAAATGTGTGTTGGAGGTAGCTTAAAGTAAGATACAATTCCCCCATACGTTTGTCCAAGCTTTTCTTTAGTCCATAAGCCTCCTCAAGAGAATGACCTGCTCCTTCACTGAGAAGTTCAAGGGCATTCAAAACATACTCCTTCAACCCTTATCACCACCTCCACCTCAGAAGTCTCTTCCTATTCCCATATGTCTCAGAATAAGCACCTTCACTCCTCCACAGGATCCTCTACCATTGCCTGTCTTCTGGGATTTGCTATTCAGTTATGGCCCTTCATGCTGGCATTCTGTCTCCTTCCCTATCACTGGCCTCTTGCTCTTGACAAAATCCAGCCCAGCTACCCCTTAATTTAAAAAGAATCTCTCCCAAGCTGCTTCCTTCTGAGGCTACCATTAGATCACTCTGCTTCCCTTCACTGCCCAAGGCTCTTGAAAGAGTCCTCTATACTTTCCACCTCCACTTCCTCCCACCCACACACACGTTAATCCCTTGCAATCTGGCCTCCACCCCTGCTCCTCTCTCATAGGTCGCCAGTGAGCACCCAACTGCCAAGTCCAACAGCCTCACTCAACCCTCACACTGCCCCCGCTCTAGTGCGTCTGACACCAGTGACCGCACCTCTGTGGCATTTATTTATTTATACCCTGCTTGATTCCAAAAAGGAGTTAAGATGGCTTATAGCAATACATAAAATAGAGTAGGAGAGCATCAATTAGAAGTAGGTGATTCCAAAAAGGGAAGGGACCCAAAAAGAAGAGAGGCTAAAGTCAAAATGCAAACCATAGAGCAGTGGTTCTCCACTGGGGGTGACTCTGCTGCCCAGGGGACACTTGGCAATGTCTGGATGCATTTTTGGTTGTCACAACTGGAGAGTGCTACTGGCATCTAGTGGGTAGAAGCCAGGGATGCTACTAAATGTCCCACAATGCACAGGACAGCCCCCTACAACAAAGAACTACTCAGCCCAAAGTGGTGATAGTGCCAAGACTGGGATACTTTGCCATCCAGTCCAATAGCCTGTTCACAGTTGTTTTTTTTTTTTTTTTTTTCCCTGACTTACTTAAATATTAAAAAAAAAAAAAATTTTTTCTTTTTTTTTTTTTTAGATACGGGTAAAAAACCTCTTCCTAGAAGTGGTCTTCTCTACTGTCAATAACTCTGGCACTGCTGGGCACCCTAACTTGCCCTGGATTCTCAAGGATCCCATTCTCTTAAATGCCCCTTCCTTAGGAGAGCCTCCCATTACCCAGCCCTCAAGTAAAATAAGCCTCTGTATGATACTCTTAAGGAGTCCTGGTGGCACAGTGGTTAAACACTTGGTTGCTAATGAAAAGGTCAGCAGTTAGAACTCACCAGCCGCTCCACAGAAGAAAGCTGTGGCAGTCTGCTTCCATAGAGATTTATAGCCTTGGAAACCCCATGGGGCAGTTCTACTCTGTCCGATAGGGTCACTGTGAGCCAGAATCAACTCGACAGCAATAGGTTTGGTGGTTTGTTTTTTGTTTTTTTTTTTTTCTTTCTTTCTTTCTTTGGTTTATGATACTCTTGCAAGGTGGCTTCCTTCATAGAAAATCCTAATTAACTAATTGATCGATTAATTAATCACTTGGTTACATGTTACATGTGTAGACCAGAAGCTCCGTGAGGACAGGACTATATCTGTCCTGCATGCTGCTCTTTTCCCAGGGCAGCCACAGTCCCTGCACAGAGTAAACTCAGAACAATGTGTTGAGTGACTTGAATTGAATAAAATTTTTAATGTTACATTTCCAGAGTCAAAGCAAAGCACACCACTCAAATTATTTGATTCCCTTTGGCTTGCAGAGACTTCTCTTTCAAGAAACTGAGTGCAAATCAGTTTTCCCTTAGATAAGGCAATTTTCTGCATTCACAATGCCTAGTCCTGGTTGAGCAGGATTTTTCCAAGTTACTTATCCACTGAATCTATCTGTGTTTCCTAGTTCAAAATGATCTCCAAAATCAATTTGTTTTGAAATAACTGTACTTCAAAATAGTTTCATCTTCTGCTTTGCTTATTTGTAGGTTGGAAATAAACATTCACACAAAAGCTCCTGTTAAACCTGCTGAGACTTGAACAAAGGATCCTGCTTGCTCCATCAGCTGCTGCTAAGATCAGCAACACCTCAAGACTGCACCAGCAATAATGCCTAATGTTTCTATAGTATCTTCCTTCCAGATGGTTCCAAGAACCCTCCATAAACTAAGAAGATATAATAAGAAGGGTCCTCAAGTGGTGTCGCCTCTTCTCTTCACCGACTCCTAGTCATTGTTCCATGCCACTGCCAAGCCCATCACATAAACATTCAGAAGAGTGAGACTTTATTTCACTTGAAGTTACTGGGTAATTTAGGGAAAGACGGCCCAACTGCCCACCACTGGAAATATGCATGTGCTCTGAGGTCTAAGCTAAAGTGAAGATCTTGGCATGAGAGTGGCCATATGCGGTCATTGGTCTCAATTTTCCAAAGACCAGAATATAGAGATAACCCAAGCGTCAAATGTGGAGAAAGTCACTATCAGGTTCTAGAGGTAAAACGGAAAACTTTGATTTTAGGTGATGGCTATTTCCAATTTCTTTCAAAAAGATAGGTTCTGGTATAATAGTAGCAGTGGCAGCAGCAACAACAACACATTAATTGAGCACACATTATGTGTAAGCCCTATACAAAACACTCTAAGGGCATTATCCCATCTAATCCTCATAACAATTCCACCTGACAGGTACCACTGGAGGCTAAAAAAGGTTTAATCCAGCACAGCAGGCCGACTTTCCCTCTCAAAATTCAGATAAATGGGAAAATTGGGGGTTATAGAAACGTTACGTTGTTGTCATTAGCTGCCATGGAGTCAGCCCTTGACTCACGGCAACCCCATACACAACTGGATAGGACCTTTGTCATCCACAGGGTTTTCACTGACTGATTTTCAGAAGTAGCTAGCCAGGTCTTTCTTCTTATTCACCTTAGTCTGGAAGCTCATTGAAACCTGTTCAGCATCATAGCAACAGGCAAACTTCCACTGACAGACAGGTGGTGGCTGTGCATGAAGTCCATTGCCTGGGAATCGAACCTGGGTCTTCCGCTTGGAAGGTGAGAATTCTACCACTGAACCACCACTACCCTCATAAAAGTTATCATGGGGCTATATTACCCAAAGGGGAAAACAAAGCAATAAAATTCAGTCTATGGCGGTAAAATATCTCACAAACAATTCAAAGGCCCGGTATTCAAAGAGTCATTGTACAAGCCGGCAGCCTCCTTCCGCCTTTCTGAAACAACAGTCCTGCACAGCTGTAGGCAGGAGGAGTCTGGCTTACTTCCAGAAGGAAGTTATGAGTAGAAATGGCCAACTCAGCCATATTTGAGGGGCTGGGACAGAAGTAACTCGAACTACTCAAAAAGGAAAATAATCATAATGATAAAGATGGTGACGATTATGAAGATGGTGGTGACGGGTATCTTGCTGAAGAAGAGTCACCCACAGGAGGCAGGACTGTAAAAAGAGAGCTGCTTCCCTGGGGAGGAGAAAGGGGTGCCGCCCGGGGTCCTCACACTCACCTGGGAGCAGCCTGGGGCACTGCAGACAAATGGCCTCTCCTGCTCCAAATTCATCTTGGATTCCTCATAAATCTGAAGGGTGGGGGAGAGGGAGGAAGGAAAACAGAAACGCATGAGTATCTCTGGCTTTTACTTGAGGAACGTGAGAAAGCCCTCTTCTCCGCCCAATTTCTAAATTAGGTAAGAAAAACGTTAATATACACACAAGGTCCTGCCTTGCTGAAGTGCATTCGGCTCCCTGCACTCTGAGTTCCTACTATACTTTCTTGAGTGCATGCTGACTTTGAGAAAGAAAAATACCATGAGACTGTTGCAGTAGAAGTCCTGCCCACGGAAAGCCATTTGGTGGGTGTTATTACCAAGTAAACCCCCATCAGTACAGGAAGATTCTGAGGCAAACTGTGCACTGGTGTTCTTTGAGTCCCGCTGAAAGCCTTTGGGGTTGGCGACTTAGGATAATAAGAGAGGGAGACATGACTGGGTAACCCTTAGTGTGAGGACCCATTCTGAGTGACATGTTAAACTTCGCACTCCAGCAACTTCGGTGTTACTAACAGATACAGCATGGTCTTAAATTCCCTTTCATCTCAGGCATTTTGTGATCCCTCAACAAAGTTATCTCAGTTATATGAGAGTAAATACAAATCAGAAAATGCAAAAAAAAAAATTACCTTGGTAATTTTGTAAATTTGGTCTTATATACTGATTTGGAATGAATGTTATAATAAGGCTGCTGCTCTAGATAAGTGTCATGGATTGAATTATGTCCCTCCAAAAATGTGTTTGTCAACTGGACTGGGCCATGATTCCTGGATCTGTGTGATTTTCCCATATGTTGTAAATCCTGCCTCTATGATGTTAATAAGGGAGGATGAGTGGCAGTTATGTCAGTGAGGCAGGACTCAACTTCTAAGATCGGATTGTGTCTTGAGGCAATCTCTGGAGATATAAAAGACAAAAGAAAAGAGAAAGGGTACCGGGAGAGAGAGAAAGCAGTGCTGGGAGCAGAGCACATCCTTTGGACCTGAGTTCCCTGTGCAGAGAAGCTCCTAGTCTAGGGAAGATTGATGAGAAGGCCAACAGAGACAGAAAGCCTTCCCCTGGAGCTGATACCCTGAATTTGAACTTGTAGCCTACCTTACGCTGAAGAAATAAATTCTCTTTGTTAAAGCCATCCACTTGTGGTATTTTTGTTATAGCAGCACTAGATAACTAGGACAATAAGTTATCAGAAACAGAGTAGCTTTGCAGACAGAAAACCTTAAGTTCCTGCCTCAGTCATCTGTTAAATTACAGTGTAGTCATTTTTTATGTAGGAGTTAAGTCGTAAGGTGAGGATGTTAGGCAAAAATTGAGTGTAGTCAAAATTGCCTTTGCAAATTCCCCCCCTCCAAAAAACCGATAGTACAGTATATATATGATTTTGTGGTCACCAGTCTGTACACGAACGTAACGTTTTACCAAATACCAAATACCCTAAAAAGTACTATGCAAACTTAAGTTACACAATTTAAAACATACTTTTCTTTTTGTCAATTTGTAGAGTTGAGTTACTATAAGTTAAATATGCTGCTGATGGACCACGGCTGTGTTGCTGAACTAAAATGTGCTGCTTTTCCTCTGAGCACAGGAAACAACTTACTTCCTTAAAATAATGCTAGGTGTAGGTCAGCGCTTTAGTGGCACAGTGGTTTAAACGTTTGGCTGCTAACCAAAAGGTCAGGAGTTTGAATCCACCAGCTGCTCCTTGGAACATTATGGGGCAGTTCTATTCTATCCTACAGAGTTGCTGTAAGTTGGAATAGACTCAATGGTGATGGGTAGGTATAGGTGATCCCAGAAGGGCCCCCAAGGCGCCTGTGTCCCTGAAAGAGAGGGGTTTGCTTCAGCTCACGGAAGAGTCACTCCTTGTCTGAAGGAAGCTCTACTATCTCTGAACAAAAATCAATTTCTACGTTGTACATCCTTCATCCAAAATACTAATGTATTTGACATACATTATTTAGGCAAATACGTGCATTTTTCCACTTTTCTGAAACATGAAGTGAAAACTTTTGCCTTAGCCAACACTACCAGTCAGATACTAAAAACAAAACAAATTTTTAAAAATGTAAATGGCCTTCACATTTTACTCACATGGTCATACAAGTTTCGCAAAGGGAAGCCCTTTTCACTGTGAATGTAGAATGAGTTCCCACTGATCAGCTATAAACACAGTCACTTAGAATAATTTTAGAGATTTCCTGTATCAAGAATATCGCTTAAACTCTACTACTGTTATTCTATTTAGAGGAAGATATTTGGAGTCTTCTTCCACTTGCCCTTGTCTGAGGAAAGTAATTAGAATAACTCCTCACACTTTACTCCTGGTTTGCTTCTACCATCACTTACCATGGAGCATCCGTCCTCTTCCCTGTGGATACTGACAACTTACTTCTAAGTCTTAAAATAAGGGGTGACTTTAATGCCGAGAAAATGATTTTGATCCAAGACAGAATAAAGAACAGGGTTATTGGGTTATCTATTTATTAAATATGCCTTGTTTTTCTAGTAAAAAAAATTTTCAGTGCTTTCCTGGAACTTCTCTGCCTCTGTGGGCGTGATCTGAGTGACCACTGCCAGATGGTTTAATTGCTTCGGCCTCAATTTCCCCTCCTTTACAAGCGGGGTATGGATCTCAGTCTTCAACGCCCACAGTCCTGTGTCATATTGATCAGTTAGGGGCCTATAAAATATTTTCAAATTATGGAGAAAGGTCTGTTTGTGTTTGGGGTGGGAAAGATGTGGGTAAGCATTATTAAAACCTGATTCTAATATTAATCATTCCCTACTTAGGAAAGAGAATTTGCTATAAAGTTGAGTCTTTCTTGGACACCACTTAAGAGCTTTAGTTGCTGAAGTGATGAAAGAATGCCACTCTTACTAACCAATACTGAGATTACGTGACGGTAGAATGGGAAAGTTCCACACTTATGTGTCTATGGCCTACATCTGAAAGTAGTAATTAATGATAATAATTAGATCAATGTCCAACCAAGAGAAGTAGTCAAGATTGGAAATGCTACTGCCGCAGGTTAAAAGAGATTCACTGACGTGCCAAAGTGAGCTAAGATGGGGAGAAAGTCATTTTCTACCATAGTCATAACTCTGTTTCAAACCTAGTCCATCAAAATGCTGATAATCCCCATACATCCAAGCCAATAATGGCAACAGGTTAGCAACTCTGTTGGATATCATCGTTAGCTACCTTATCATAATTATTGATTAAAATTTGCATATGAGCTGCAGGAAATAACATGGAATTAGATTATGATGCCGGTGCTTAGAGATGGAACAAGGTCTCTCCTTATATATTTACTCTGTTTTACTGAGTCTTCATGGTGTGAATGTTTTATTTACAGCAATAAGAATAATCTAATTTGATATCCACTGAGTTTCGTCAGTAACAGAAATCGTGCCTCAGGAGACACAATTTGAAAAATACAGAGTCTACCCTCAACTAGTTTAGACTTCAGTCATCAATCGTTATACTGAGTTACTATTATCATTCTCTTATTTTATTTTTTAAACCCAATTTAATCAATTTATTACATGCCATAGATCCAATTCTGTGGCAATACATAAGGCTTTCACTGGCTAATGTTTGGAAGCAGGTCACCAGGTCCTTCTTCCTAGTCTGTCTTAGTCTGCAAACTCGGCTGAAACCTGTCCACCAGGGGTGACCATGCTGGTATTTGAAATATCAGCCATTTGTTCCAGCATCACAACATGCAAGCCACCACAGTACAACAAACTGACAGGTAACAAAAGAATTGATGTATTTGAACTCTGATGTTGGCAAAGAATAGTGAATATACATACCACTGATTGCCAAAAGAATGAATAAATCACAAGAAATACAACCAGAATGTTTGCTAGAAGTGAGGATGGCAATACTTTTACTCACTTACATTGGACATGTCATCATCAGGAAAGACCAATCAATAGAAAAGGACATCATGTTTGGTAGAGGCCCAATGAAAACAAGGGAAAGCCCCAAGGGGATGGATTGACACCCAACAGTGGACTCAAGCATACCAACAATCATGAAGATGGCACAGGCCCGGGCAGCATTTTGTTCTGTTCTACACAAGGTTACCATGAGTCAGAGGCAAATCAACAGCAACTAACAGCAACAAAATGGATCCTGCAGACCAAATATGTTTTGGCAACATAATATCAGAATGAAAGTCCTCATGTAAAATGGCAGTTGCAAAAATAAAAGAAGTTTTAAGTTATTAATAAGGTCTGAGGTGCGTGGGTGTATATACCAGTGTGTGAACCTCAACTGCTTTAGTCTGACGCTCTGCGGTTCCCATATTATCCTTCTGCAAAAACCATGCGTTTGCTCCTTCCTTTCTGTGTAGGTGTTTGCAATAGTTTTTTACTAAAGGCTACCACTCTACCACGCAGGCTTCATTACTTTTATCAACTAGTGTGATCTGGTCTGATTAATTAGTTAAGAGCCGTGGTCTATTTTTATGATCTATCATTATGGTTCTTTTCCAGTACATATTGTAATAATTATTCCCTCCAACAGATTCCTACTAAAGCCCTGCATATATTCTTTTATCATCCCTCTGGTGCGGGTAATTACTCAGACATGGTTTTAGTCAGTTTGCACTGCACTTGGTCTAAAAAAGCTGGGCCTCATTCTCTCATTTCCCATTCAGCTGTTTTACTGGTTGGTATTTTTTAATGAACCAAGTTTTGCTTGGCAACCACCATACCCCAAGCTCCGCTGCATGGAGGTTACATAATAGGCGTTCAATAAATATTTGTGGGATGCTTAATGAATCCTGAATCATCACAATCCTGTTGTTAGTTGCCATGCCGTTGAGTCGATTCCAATGGTGGCCCCATGTGTGCCGAGTAGAACTACTGCTTCCTCGAGTTTTCAAGGCTGTGATCTTTTAGAAACAGATCACCAGGCCTTACTTCCGAGGTGCCTCTGGGTGGGTTTGAATCACTATTTGTGCCACCCAGGGACTCCTCTATTAACTACTGCAGGTTGCTTATGACCCCCAGAGACCACCCTTTGAGAAACACTGAGCGATCCCATAACCTTGTAATTGTGGCGAATATTGTCTCATCATTTAATTGTCTCTACATAGTACTGTTTTTAATTTCCCCTATTCCAAAGTTCAGATTCAATACTCACTTAGAACGAATGCCTCATGAGCCTAATGTCCCTTAGAATTTTTGGAACAGAACACAAAACCCTAATAACAAACCCTAATAGTGCATAAAGCCAGTCGAGGTTTTTCGTAGTTGACAAGGAGATGACAGGCTTGATTTACAATCCAAACCCTCAACTGCCACTGGGCCTCTCTGGCCTTGCCTTGCACTGAGCAAGAATCTGCTTCATTGTTGAGCATTTCACCCCACAAATCCCTCTTGGTCTAAAATGGAAACTTTCCTCAGTGGCTGATGCAATCCATTCAAATGTTTTGACAGGCATTTAGGGATATACTTGGAATCACCATTTCAAACATCATAAAAAGCAAATATTAAAAACTTGGATACTCTACACAAAATACTAGAAATATGTATTATCAATTTAAGGGCAACAACTGAACCCAGAGGGAAAAATCTACATTATCCAGTTTGCTGTAATCAGGCAAGAGTGATACATCTAAAAGTCTATAGGTTTAAATCATGGGAAGCCATTACCGATCCTTCATTAACCTCCAACTCCAGTATTATCGTAATGGCACTAACTTCGTCCATTGCAGCAGAGAGTACGGTGACTAGCATGGGATCTGGAACAGTAAAACACTGAAAATGTTTTTAATCTGAAAGTTTGGAATGCACTCTTCTGAAATTATAAATATAAATGAGCATTAAAAACAATATTGATATGCCCCCATCAGCTCTGATATTGCTAACCTAGATACGAATACGTTTACAGATCAGAAAGGGTGTCTGAATTTTAGTAGTGATGTTAACATCTGTTGGCATTTATTGCCCTGCGGTGATCGTGGAAAGTGCCTTCTTGGCAGGACTCACATCAGACAGACCTTGGTACCTTGTTGAGGTGACTAGACTGCTGAGAAGGTTCTGGGAGAGGAAATGGTTCCTTCCTGAAGTAGGAAAGACAGCAGACAAACAGGAGCATCTTGAGTCAGTCACACTGTGTGACACTCCTATTAAGCCCTACTTTCTGTGGGAACAAAAGTGCTTACTAATTAGGTTAACTAAGGGCATAGTCAATTTTTACTTTTTGTTTCTGGGGAAAAAAAAAGTTTCTCTTAACATATTGTGGAAAGGCAAGTAGCCACACACAGTAATAGCCCAACACAAACTCACCAAAAACACCCTCTTAAATGTATTTTATTCTAAGATGCCTGACTCTACCTTAAAAGCAAGGAGCTATGGCTGCTAACCAAAAGGTCGGCCGTTCAAATCCACCAGCCACTCCTTGGAAACCCTATGGAACAGTTCTACCCTGTCCTTATAGGGTCACTATGAGTCAAAATCAACTTGATGGCAACAGATTTGGTTTAAAAAAAAATTTTTTTTAATATATAAAAAAAGTAAGGATACAGGATGGTTCTCCCAATACACAGCTCGCTGTTGGAAAGGAATTACATATTCAATTTTATTTCTTTGGGAGGGGTATTAACCTATCACTGCCACATTTGCTTATCTGCAAATTGGGTATAAAATGATTCAAAGAGGTATTTATTTGAACTAATGGGAGCTAATTGCAAAATAAGAGAAAAATAAACCCTTTGCTTCAAATATTTATTTTTCAAACTTGACTATTATAACTTCAGTTAGAAAAATAAACACCCTTGAATTTCAGTTCTAGAAAATTATTCTGTGGGTCTGTCTCTGTGAGTCTCTGAGTGTCTCTGTCTTTCTGTGCGTATGCTTTCTCCCTTAAATGTCTATTTCTCTCTGTGTGTATTTGTCTTGCTATGTATGCCTTTGTCTTTGTCTGTCTGTCTCTGTATGTCTCTTTGACTTTCTCTCATTTTATCAGCAGTGTTCTTACTAGCCTTACTGGTAAAAAGATCTAGTAGGCTTGTTTCCTGTTTCAGTGTTGTTCTTGAAGTGAGCTGCAGTTAGAATCTGAATTTCATTGGGCTATTATTATTTGCAGCTGTGTGACCTTTTTAACCCCCTGCTTTAAAAGTGACATTTCAGCCCTCAAGCTTGAAACGTCTGAATGCCGCACAAAGTTTTCAAACCAGAGATTTAAACAGGGAACAAGCCCAAGAGTCTAGTGGAGGTATGTCTGTCCTTTATGGGTGAAAATTTCACCAGAATTTGGCATGAATGGGATGTGTTACCAGGCCGTTTACAGCCAGAATTCTCCCTTGGAAGTCCTGAACTTTACATCACTGCTGTTAAATATTATTCTGCTCAAATCAGAAAAAGCTCACTGTCCTTAAAAGATGTTCACCATCAACCACTTGTATCCCAAAAGTTCTGAATCCTACAACCTGAATGGGAAAGTATTTGGGGATTATTTATCACACAGTGTTATGCTAAACCACAACCAAACTTGTTGCCATGGGGTCGATCCCAACTCATGGCAACCCCATGCGTGTAGGAGTAGAACTGCTCCATAGAGTTTTCTTGGCTGTAATCTTTATGGAAGCATTATGCTAAGGGACAGTCAGAATTTCCTTTAGAATGAGACCCGGGGGAAGAATTTCCCAGCAGCCTTTTCTCTGGAAACTAACCCGGGTCTTCCTTCCCAAAGGAGGCCCTAACAGGAGGGAGTTCTGGGGGCTCACGTCCCCCATGCACTTCTGCAGAGGTTTGTGGTTTTATTTATGTGGTGTTTATACTGTGTATGGAAAAACATTCCAGTGGGATTGGGTTTTCATATGTTAGATTCCTTTTTCTTTTCGTTTTTTCTTTCTTTAAGTTTTCCATATGTTTCTTTGGGTATGAAGCCTCTTTTCAAAGTTACTGGCTAATTTCTACTTACGTTTCAGACAACCCTGTCTTATAACTTTCCTATCTATGGGTTCAATAGTTCAGCACATATTGTTAAGCGCCAGCATTAGGCATTAGAGGTGCAACGTTGAATAAGTCACTGGGGGTATGTTCGCACCTTGAGTGTGTGTATTCGGGTTATTTTTCCTCCCATTGTTTCCATCTACTATAATACATTTCTTGCAGGACACATCCCATTTCTAAGAAAAGTTTACTTGACATGCTTGTGGTCAGCAAAACACTAGCATAAAGAGTCTCGGGTTTTTGAAGGAAATGTTGAATGTAACCAAATCACTTGGCTGGTTTCTAAAGGGACGGAACATAACCTCAGAAAACACGGTCAAAGGTACAAACTCTGTTCCTTTCACCTGCTCCCAATACTAACAAACAGGAGAGAAAACAAGGGAAGGGAAGGGAAAAGAAGTAAAATCGGAACAAAAGATGATCAGGCAGGGGTTTAACTTGACATCAGCAGCTTTACCTTTCCAGAAAGTTCTTCATTACAATTTAAATAATTGCCCCATAAATCCTGAGAGGACAAGTTATGATAGCAAGGAAATCGAATGGACAACTGGATATATTCTTTATTCTGGGTGAAACACAGCTTCCTTCAGAAAATCCAGGAAAAAAGTCAGCAGTACAGTTTTTCCTTCGCCTTTTTTGCTCAATCACAGTAAAATTCATCTCTTTAGAATTGTCGCGCCTTCTCAAATGGGACTACTCTGCCTCTAGATCATTTTTAATACATTTTGGATGCATTTGGTTTTGAAACTATTTTTATATAAAATGAGTATTTTAAAATATGTGGAAGTTCATACCTTTTTGGTCTTGGTTTTCTTTTCATACATTCAAATGATTTTTATTGGATAGAACTGTTTTCTTTCTATCTTTATTCTATATGAGTATTCTTATGTCTTCAGCAACAATAGACTTTTGGTCCACCTAATTAATGTATGGGCTGAAGTAATACTCAACCAAAATACCTGAGAATTTTTCAAAACTGTGAGACTGTATGTAAAACACAGTGGTGATCGTGCCAGACTGATCTGCTTTCTGCAGGACCTGGTACCATCTTACTATGAAATCTCATGACTATTACTGACTTGAGAGATATTTGAAAATGATGTTATCAAACTAGATGATTTACAGAAAGCCAAGCATTCCCAAGTTCTATTCTGAAGCAGCCAGCAGCTATGCACAGAGCCTCCTATAGCTCATGTTGTCATTTGGATACAGGGTAAAAATATACTCGAAGACTTGCTTCACTATGTTCACGAATGGCAAACATCTGGACATTTGACAGCACGATCAGGACCATGGCAAGGCAAAAATCTTATGTCACCAAAAGATTCAGTCCTCGTTCTAATAAGGTTCCCTTTCTAAATGTTAGCAAAAGGCATGTCTTCATCTGCCTTCCTGGAGAAGTTATCATTTCCTTACATGGCCCAGCAACGGGATCTGGAAATATGCGAGGACTCGTTTTAGTTGGTTTAGTTTACTAGGGGTCACCATGGCATTTAGCCAGTGGGGTCAGGGATATGAAATAGTCTGCAGTGTGCAGCATGGGCAGTCTTGTGCAACAACGGAGACTCCTGCCCCGACAGCCAATAGTGCAGCCTTGGAAGAGTAAAAATCCTACGTGTACCCACTGCCCTCTACCCCGCTCCACCTGGTTTAGAACTAAAAGGCAGAGAATAGGAAGACTGAGAAAAACAAAGCGTACTGGAGAGGAAACGAAAAGAAGGAAATAAATGTATGCCTACCTTTTCATATTTTTCAAAGACCTCTAAAAAACTCAAAGTTAAGCTTAGGACAAGGCTAGATTCATAAAAACTTGATGAATATTCAAAAAAGGATGTGAAATTATCGTTCCTACTTGGTGCAAGGGTGGGGAGGAGGCTCTTGCCAAAATTTTAACTAAGCATACACTTTCAGGTTCTAGCCATACAGCATAGAGATGAGTAAGCTAGTGTACGCTAGACTGGATTTTTTAAAGATGAATTATCTAGCTTGGCTGCTTACAGTCCCCACTCTCTAGATAACTCACCACGTGGTTTTAAGCAGTGTTAACAGTAGCAAAAGAAAGCCTGGGGCCAAGGTAGAAATACGGCTTCTGGTCAGATGCGTTCTCACTGCTAGTCACTACCTTGTTCACGCTACGTTAGCGCTGAGGATAGTTCCACCAAATGGAGGGATGTGTGTGTGTGTGTGAGAGAGAGAGAGAGAGACTTTAGTAGAAAACACTAACCCAAAAAGCTTCTAAATTCTGTTTTAATGTTGCTGGCATGAACAGCCATGACCTCATGGACTACTTATTAAGGGGACATTTATTTGCCTCCTAATCAACTTCTTAACAAGAAAATTTAACAGGCCAAAAAAAAAAAATTTATAAATACTTGCATGTGTTTCGTATTTATTTACTTATTTTTAACTTTATTTTTTGGCCTGTTTTCTTATTGAGAAGTTGGTGTGTGTGTGTGTGTATTCACACATAGAGACACATTACAGAGATAATTTCATCTGTATCAACAAGCTCAAGACTCAGAACTGATGTCCAGCTCCTGGTGTAGCACAGAAGGAGGTATCGAGCTCCCAAGGAGGCAGAACCAAAAAATGTAAGTCCACCTCTCAGCACAAGGTCTGTCACAGTTACGTCTCATTAAACTTGTATTTTAAAGAGCAGAAATACGCTATATTTTGAGATTAGTAAATCACTTCCACGCACTGTATATTACTATCTAATAAACTAGAAAAGTCCTTAATATCTTTCCTCATCTTCCTATTAAAAAAAGAATCTCTCACAAAAGCCTACAAATCTACTAAGCCCCCTGGAAAAAGAACATGGAAAGAAAAGGCCTTTTCCTTGAACCACAGCCCCCAAGAGGTTAACACTGGCCCAAACTCCAATTCATCAGAAGTCCCTGCTATCAATAAACAAATGCAGGGACCAGCTCCTTTTATCCCCCAGGGCTCAGGCCCCCAAACAACAGCACCATTTTTCAGTCAACACTCAAATTAGAATGGAAAGGCAAAGAGGATTTTTTTAATGCCCCTGCTCTCTAAAACCCAGAAACCTTCTCAAAATATGAATGTGGTCTCTTTGCTCTGGGGCTGTAGGTCAGATCCTGGGCAACACCCTGAACCAGTATTCTTCTGAGAGGGAAAGAAAAAGAGAGAAAAGGTATACATAGCACCCAAAGGGGACACTGAGAGTGGCTTATCAGATATTTCTATTGCGGGGCTGAAAAAAGGGGGAGGGAAGACGCTTGCCCCCCAAATCCACAAGGGTAAACTGTGGCTCCCACGGAGGGAATTCAAGGACTCCTCATAGGACATTGTTCTCAGGCTGCTTCAGGGAAAGTGGCCTAGGACAGTGATTGATTACCCGTCACACCAACCTTGTTCAAATGTGATTAAGCCTGGGTATGCGTGGAGGGGAAGGATCAGAAACCAAAGACACTGAACTCATTCATTCATTCATTCTTTCCTGCCGGAGTCACGGAGCACCTACCATGCATTAGGCCCCATGCTAGGAGCATGAAGGCCACCCAAAAATCATCCCTGCCTCTGAGCACTGATGGTCCAACAGGGAGGTGAGATCCATACAGAAGTCTATGGTGGGAAGTAGAATTTAAAGGTCATAAAGTAGTTTTGGAGTCCCTGGGTGGTACAGTCAATGTGCTTGGCTGCAAACCAAAAGGTTGGAGATTCAAGTCTACCCAGAGGTGCTTTGGAAAAGAGGCCTGGTGACCCATTTCCAAAAAATCAGCTACTGAAAATCATATGGGGCACAGTCCTATTCTGACGCCACGAGTCAGAGTCAACTCAATAAGGCAGCAACTTTTTTTTTTTTTTTTAAATAGTTTTAGCAAAGAGCTATGAGAGGGCATGAGAAAGCAAGGCTGTTTCATTAACTACATCAAATACCATATAATCTCCTTTCCCAACTAAGTATTTCTCATAATAAGATGCCAAACCAAGACACACAACACCAAAAACCTTGACTAACTTACATAGCAATATTTTAATTGTATTAAAATTTGGGTTGTGCTTGTTCTGTTTGTTTTTTAAATTTAAGGTTTTATTTTGCTTTTAACCTTGGTTTGTGAGACTACATTAACTGTGGTAAACGTAACATTGTGACCAGGGGGGCAGATTTTATGTTAGAAGATCACTAGCTGTGTGACCTTGGGCAAGTTACTTAACATCTCTGAACATTATTTTTCTTGCTATAAAAAGAGACTAAGGACAAAACCAGTATCTGCCTCATGTGGATATTAAGAGGATTAAATGTGGTGATATTTGAGAAAGGACTTCGTAAACTGTAAAGTGCTGTGAAATGTTGGTTACTATTTTGATTACATATGAAGCCATATGAAATAAAAAGGATTATAACAGAATACTATGAAAAACTGTACTCCAACAAATTTGAGAACCTAGAGGACATGGACAAATTTCTACCTACACTACCTACCTAAACTAACACAAACTGAGGTAGAAAATCTGAACAGACCCATAATAAGAGAAAAGATTAAAGAGATAATAAAACAACTCCCAACAACAACAACGAAAAAAGCCCTGGTCAGAGGAGAGCTCATACCAGTACTACTCAAACTATTTCAGCGCATAGAAAAGGAGGGAATACTCCAAAATTCATTCCATGAAGCCACTATAACCCTGATACCAAAGCCAGGCAAAAACATCACAAAAAAAGAAAATTATAGACCAATATCTCTCATGAATATAGATGCAAAAATTCTCAACAAAATTCTAGCCAACAGAATTCAGCATCACATCGAAAAAATAATACACCACAACCAAGTGGAATTCATAGTAGGTATGGAAGGATGGTTCAACATTAGAAAATCAATCAACATAAACAGAACAGAAGAATCACATGATCATCTCAATGGATGCAAAAAAGGCATTAGATAAAGTCCTAAAAGCTCTCAGTCAAACAGGAATAGAAGGGAAATTCCTCATCATAATAAGGGGCATCTATACAAAAGCAACAATCAACATTATTCTCAACAGAAACAGGGAAAGCATTCCTCCTGAGAATGGGAAAAGGACGATGCCCTTTATCACCGCTCCTATTTAACATTGTGCTGGAAGTCCTAGCTAGAGCAATAAGGTAAGAAAAAGAAATAAAGGGCGTTTGAATTGGTAAAGAATAAGTAAAACTGTCCCTGTTTCCAGATGACATGATACTATACATAGAGAACCACAAAGACTCCACAATAAAACTACTGGAACTAATAGAAAGATTTAGCAGAGTAGCAGGATACAAGATCTACAAACAAAAATCAATTGGATTCCTATACACCAACAAAGAGAACTTTGAAAAGGAAATCAGGAAAACAATACCATTTATAACAGCTCCTAAAAAGATAAAATACTTAAGACTAAATCTAACTAGGCACATAAAAGACCTATACAAAGAAAACTGCAAAACACTATTGCAAGAAGCCAAAAGAGACCTACATACATAAATGGAAAAATATACCATGCTCATGGATAGAAAGGCCCGACACTGTGAAAACATCAACCCTTCTCAAAGAGATCTACAGATATAATGCAATCCAAATACCAACAGTATTCTTTAACAAGATATAAAAACTAATCACCAACTTTATATAGAAAGGAAAGAGGCACCAGGTAATCAAAGCATTGAAGAAAAAGAACAAAGTAGGAGGCCTCACGCTACCTGATCTCAGAACCTACTATACAGCCACGGCAGTCAAAACTCCCTGGTACTGGTACAATGACAGACACATAATCCAATGGAACAGAATAGAGAACCCAGATGTAAATCCACCCACCTATAGTCAGCTGATCTTTGCTAAAGGATGAAAGTCCATTAAATGGGGAAAAACCAAAACCAAACCCACTGCCATGAAATCAATTCCGACTCATAGCAACTCCATAGGGTTTCCAAGGCTGTAAATGTCTATTGAAGCAGACTGACACATCTTACTCCTGCAGAGCCGTGGGTGGTTTCAAACCACTGACCTTTTGGTTCGCAGTTGCCACAGACACATAAAGAAATGCTCATGATCATTTGCCATTCCCAACCCCAGCCCCCAGTGCCGTCGAGTCGATTAGCCAATAGGGAAATGCAAATCAAAACTACAATGAAAAACCATCTCACCCCGATATTACCGGCATGAATCAAAAAAACTGAAAATAACAAATGTCAGAGAGATTGCAGGGAGATTGGAATTCTTATGCACTGCTAGTAGGAATGTAAAATGGTACAGGCACTGTGGAAAACGATATGGCACCTCCTTAAAAAGCTAGAAATAGAAATACCATGTGATCCGGCAGTCCCAGTCCTAGGAATATATCCAAGAGAAGAGGCATCACACAAATAGACATATGCACACACCCATGTTTATTGCAGCATTATTCGCAAAAGCAAAAAAATGGAAACAACATAAGTGCCCATCATCAGATGAATGGATAAACAAATTATGGTGCATACACACAATGGAATACTACTCGATGATAAAGAACAATGATGAATCTGTGAAACATCTCATAACATGGATGAATCTGGAGGGCATTATGCTGAGTGAAATAAGTCAATCACAAAAGGACAATGTGATATGAGACCACTATTATAAAAACCCAAGAAAAGGTTTACACAGGAAAAACAATCTTTGATGGTTACAAGGATGAGTGGGGTTGGGGAGAGAAAATCACTAACTAAATAGTAGACATGTCAACTCTGGTGAAGGGTAAGACAATACACAATACAAGGGAAGGCAGCACAACTTGACCAAGGCAAAGTCATAGAAGCTTCCTAGATACATTCATGTACCTTGAGAAACCGAGTTACTGAGGCTGAGGGCAGAGGACCATGGTCTCAGGGGACGTCTAGGTCAACCGGCATAACACAGTTCATAAAGAAAACATTTTACATCCTGCTTTGGTGAGTAGAGTATGGGGTCTTAAGAGCTAGCTAGCTACCACCTAAGATTTATCTGTTGGTCCCATCACGTTTGGAGCAAAGGAGAATGAAGAAAAACCAAAGACACAGGGAAAATACTAGTCCAAAGGACTAATGAACCACAGCCTCCACCAGCCTGAGCTGGTGGAATTAGATGGTCTCTGGCTACCACTGACTGCTCTGAAAGGACTCACAATAGAATGTCCTGGGCAGAGCAGGAGAAAAATGTAGAATAGAAGTCAAATTCCAAAAAAAGAAGACCAGACTTACTAGTCTGTCAGAGAGTGGAGGAACCGCCACGACTATGGCCCCCTGACACCCTGCTAGCTCAGAACTGAAGCCACTTCCAAAACCCACTTTTCAGCCAAACATTAGACAGAGTTATAAAATAAACAATAACACAAGCGAAGGAGCATGCTTCTTAGTTCAATCAAGTATCTGAGACCAAATGGGCAACACCTGCAAAGAAGAGAGGCAGGAAGGGACAGGACATGGGACAAATGGACATGGAGAACCCAAGGTGGAAAGGGAAAGGGGGAGAGTGCTGATATATTGTGGGGATTGGAACACAATGTCACAAAACAATTTGTGTATAAATTTTTGTATAAATTGTATATAAAATTTTCAATTTTCTGTATAAATTTTTGCACTGTAAACTTTCACCTGAAACACAATAAAATTTTTTTAAAAAATAAAGTTGAATTATGTTTTCTTTTGTTATTAAATTTTTTACACAAAGTATAATTTCCTCTATCATCTTTCTTTTCCTTTCCTTCCCTTTCACTCTTTCTTTTCCTTTCAACTTTTCTTCCTTATTCTCTTTACTCTTTTTTTATTTTCTTCCACTCCTTTTGTCTTCATTCTGAAAATATCCCACTTAATAATTTAATAGAATTACTTCTCAATAGGGCATGAAGTGTTAGTTAGCTACAAAAAAAAAAAAAAAGAAAGTCACACTGTAATCAAAGATCTGGTAATTCCTGTCACTTGGGAAAGTGGAGAGATAATGTCTTAATATTAGAAACATTTTCTAACCCAGGGCATTTTTTTTTTTAATAGTTTCAGCAAAGTGCTATGAGAAAGCAAGTGAAAGCAAGGCTTTTTCATAACCAGAGACCTCTGCCTCAGAAAGTCCCTGAATAACACAAACTACTAACCAAAAGGTTGGTAGTTTGAACCCACTTAGCAGTGCTGTGGACAAAAGTCCTGGTGCTCTGCTTCTGTGAAGATTACAGCCAAGAAAACCCTGTGGAGCTCAGCTCTATTCTGTAACACATGGGCGGGGGGGTCACCCTGAGTTGGAATCAATTCCATGTCAATGTATTTGATTTTGTTTGTTTTTTCCTGAAAGCAGGTCACCTCCCAATGTGGAAAGGTATATGTATGTGAAAAGCCAGTCAGATTTTGAGTTTTTCAATGCTTGTAAGTAATCAAAATTTTATTTAATGAAAACATCTCTTCCATATACCACTACTTCCCTATATGTGGAGCATTTTTCATCTCAGAAAAGCAATTTCCATCAAGGTTGGGAAGATAGCCTTAATTAGCTATGGCTTTGATTTATCTTCTCTGTTAAGTGCCTCTGAAGGGAATACAGCTGAGTGAAACGGTATATATGGTTTTGTGGTTACCAATCTGTGAAGTACTAGAGTGGGAGGATCCCCAGTTATTTCCAAAACTCACAGTTTTCTGACACCTACATCAAAGGGTTTCTAGTGTTCTCAAAGTGATGGAAATAAAAAAAATGTTGCAGTCCAGTTGGTTCCAACCAGACACACCTCTTGAAACGATACCAAACCAAACCCGTTGCCATCGAGACAATTCCAACTCATAGCAACCCCATAGGACAGAGTAGAACTGCCCTAGAGGGTTTCCAAGGAGCAGCTGGTGGATTTGAACTGCCAACCTTTTAATTAGCAGCCAAGCTCTTAACCACTGCAGCACCAGGGCTTCCTTGAAGTGATGCGATTATCTAAATAGTGACATCAAGTTAATGTTTGTGAAATGCTTCAAGGACCTTGAACACAAGTTACAAGTAGTAGTATCATCATTATTTTCTCATCTGTCCTCTACTGTTTCCAAAGAAACAGAAACAACCACTTATACAAACATACACAAAAAATTCTCGGGACGACGTCTCCTGACTCCCCAAACCACCAATCAGCCAGTCACTGGGCAAACAGCTCAAGCACCAGGCAAGGAAAACATGTTATTTTTCTGGGCAAGCCTTAACTTCGCTGCCTACAAAACTCAGCCCCCAAGGGCACATCCCACACATGCTGAGATGAAAACTACACCTCTCATGTGAAACCAACAGTAACAGTCAACGCCTGTGGAAACTGAGGTCAAGATTCACCAGCACGCACCCTGGAGTCCAAACTCATTTATTCTTGAGCTTTCCTACAAGGACCAGTACTCACATTCCAAACCACTTCTGTAAACCTCGCTCCTACTAAATAATACTCAAAGAAAATGCCGAAAGGAGTAGCAAAAGAAAGAAAACTTCCCCTTTCCACAGAGCCTCACCCCCAGCAGCCCACACCCAGCAGACTTCACAGAATAAAAGAACCTGCACGGTATCACTGCCAGATGCTAAGTCAACCTGATGTTAGCTGCCCTCTGAAACAGGCAATCTGTGAGCTCAGGTAAGTAAAAAAACAGCAAAAAAACAACAACAAAACCAGGCTTCCGATGTTGAGGCTATTGAGAGCCAAATTCCACATTGCACAAAAGCCACTCAGCGGCACATTCCCTACTCACTCACCACAAATCTTCAAAGTGCAAGAAAGGACCCCCTGCCACGGGCCAGGGTCATGGACCCAAAGGTGACGATGAAAAACTCCCAAGAACATCTGGCCAAATAAGCTGGACACTGGGCCTCTCCAGTGGGGCAGACAGCGTCCTTTGTCCACACTCAGCAGCTGACCTCAGATTTCTGTCCCGGTTTGGATGTTCCATGTGGACAGCAGTGTACAAACCCCTTTCAGCTAAGCACAGAGAGGGATTGGTGTTTTTAAGATGCTGGAAAAGCCACTCTCTTCCCTTACTTCCCAATCTTCCTCCAGAACAGTCATTGGTCTTAAGCAAATGTTTCCAGAGGACCTACTAATGCCAGGCGCCCTGGAGGTGTGGGGGGAAGAGTGGTGAACAACAACTATGAGGTCCCTGTTCTTATGAAGCGCACTTTTTACCAGGGAAAGAGATAAAAAGCCAAATAAGCAAAAAATACAAGCACGCAAATCAAGTGAGTGGCCAAGAAAAACAACTGCATGTTTTGGAAAGTACAAAGAGATAAAGAGGTTAACAAGACAGGGGAAGCTTTTCAAGGGGCGGGTCAGAAACACCTCTTTGAGCCCGTGGTATTTGAGCTGGGGCCTGAAGAAGGCGAGTGAGCACGTGAAGACCGAGGAGGAGACAGTGTTCTAGTAGAGGGACCCACAAAAGCAGAGCTTGGCCTGTTTGAGGGACTGTTTGGAGCCATAATTAACACAGACCAGAAACAGGAGAATCTAACGATTGGCTTGAGGTCACAAGGCCTGGCATCAACCCATGGCTATGTGACCTTGGGAAGATAACTTTCCTGTGTGTGTTTCCTCATCTATAAATGGGGATAACGCCTACCTCTAAGGAGCCCTGGTGGTATTAAACGTTAAGCACTGGGCTGCTAACAGAAAGATTGGAGGTTCGAACCTACCCAGCGGCTTCGTGGGAGAAAGACTTGGCAACCTGCTGCCATAAGGACCATTGTTGTTGTGTTAGGTGCCACCGAATTGTTCTGACTCATAACGACTCTGTGTACAACAGAATGAAACACTGTCTGGTTCTGCGCCATCCTCACAACCATTGCTATGTTTGAGCCAGTCATTGCAGCCACTGTGTCGACCCATTTCATTGAGAAAGTCTTCCTCTTTTTCACTGATGCTCTACTTTACTAAGTATGATGTCTTTCTCCAGGGACTGGTCCTTGCTGACAACATGCCCAAAGTATGTGAAATGAAGTCTCACCATGAGAATGCTCTAAGGAGCATTCTGTCTGTACTTCTTCCAAGACAGATTTGTTCGTTCTTCTGGCAGTCCATCATATATTCAATATTCTTTGCTAACAGCATAATTCAAAGGCATTGATGCTTTTTCAGTCTTCCTTACTCATAGTCCAGCTTTCACATGCATATGAGGCGATTGAAAATACCATGGCTTGGGTCAAGTGCACCTTAGTCCTCAAAGTGACATCTTTGCTTTTTAACACTTACTTGAAAGATGTCTTTTGCAGCAGATTTGCCCAATACAGTAAGTCATTCCATCAGTTTAAACAAGACATTGAAACCTTTTCAATCCCATATAACCAAATTTAGGATAATCCCAAATACTTTTTCTTTTTCACTATTAAATATAATACTTTAGATTTAGTTGTTAAAAGAACATTTCTAAAAAAAATTTTTTAAATTTCTGATGTGGCAGAGAAAACACTATCACATATAATTTTTAATCTCTCAATAGGCTAGATTTGGCTTCATTTGGTTTGATTTCTACAGAGCTGAGTAATTCTTTGAAACCTAAAGACTCAGTTTATCCATTGAAAATTGGCAAGAAAATTTTGATAATTGACAAAGCATGTTTAAACCCAATTTAAGATTTTACATATATAGGAAAGCTTGGAGGACATACGCCAGAACATTAGCAGTGGTTATAGTTGGGCAAAGGAGCCCTGGTGACACAGTGGTTAAGTGCTCAGCTGCTAACCAAAAGGTCAGAGGTTCAAACCCACCAGCCGCTCCCAGAAAAAAAAAAACAACCCAGTGCTGTCGAGTCAGTTCCAACTCAAAGCGACCCTATAGGACAGAGTAGAACTTCCCCACAGAGTTTCCAATGAGCCCTGGCAGATTCAAACTCCACAGGAGAAAAATGTGGCAGTCTGCTTTTTTAAAGATTACAGCCTTGGAAACCCTCTGGGGCTGTTCTAGTCTGTCTCATAGGTGGCTATGAGTCGGAATCGACTCGATGGCAACAGGTTTACAGTTGGGCAATGAGATTATGCATTTTTTACATATCTGTTTTTTCTACCAGAACATTGATTGCTTGTGTACAAAATTAAAAAAAAGAAAAGAAAAAAAACCGTTGACATGAGATGAGATTGAAAAAATACCCCTGGAAGCATGTAAGGATGGGATGGATACTGTGAGAGGCTCTGGGCCTGTCTTGCCCTTTGCAGCTGAAAAGCTGTTCTCTCTCAGACAAATTTCTAAGCCTCTCTGGATTTTAGTTTCTTCATTTGTGAAACGGACAAAACAATTCTTTTTCACCCAGGTTTGTGGTAAAGATTGAATGAAGCATATAGCGAAGGCTCAAAAAAGCATGGCTCTGTAGCACTATGTAGTTTTTAAAACTATGTGGGTTCAAATCCTTGTTTTTCTTATTTAGCTGTGTGACCTTAGATAAATCACCTAACCTCTCTGTGCCTCAGTTTCCTCATATCTTACCTCATAAGGAGTATTGTTATGTGAAGATTAGAGGAGTTAACATGTGTAAAAGAATTTAGAACAGTGCCTGGCACATGGTAAGTGCCATGTAACTGCCAGCTCTTATTACTATTATAAAATCTGAACCTAAAACTTCTGAAATGCATATGTCTACATAATCATGTAAATATGGTTTATTTTAGGGTGACAAAAATAACAAGCAAGAATAGCATGGCACTGAGTATCATTCTTGGCAGAGACACAAATTTTTATTCACATACGAATGTGCTATGTTTAGATGGCAAAAAAATGAAGGTCCTAATTTTTCATTTGCTCCCTTATATTTAAACACAGTTGTATGCAGAAAATTCTTAATTGGCTGAGCTAATTGCCACAATGAGCATTTTCTATGCCATGCTTCTGTCTGTCTGTTGCTCCCCTAGCGTGGAACAGGGTTCAGTGATTCTGCAGGCATATTTGTAAGAATGCGCAATCACCCACCACGGCAGGGACAAAGGGGGCCCAGGCAATCCACTTATTTATTGAATTCAATTTTTATTGGAGGCTATCTTATTTGGAACCATGCTAGATGCTGGAAAGACATAAATGAGAAAAGACATGGTTCCCATGAGATAGTACAGTGGTCAAGAGCATGGCCTTTAGAGTAATGCACAGATAAGTCTGACCCCATCCCTCTGCTTTTTATCATTAATGTCTGTGTGCCCTTGGGCATGTTATTTAATTTCTCTGAACTTCAGTTCCCTCATCTGCAAAATAATAATAATAATAAATAACTACTTCAGAGGGTTGTTGTGATAAATAAATGAAAGTTCTCTGTAAAGCATTTAGCACATTGTGATACAAATGGATAACTCACTCAGCTACTAACCAAAAGGTTGGAAGTTCAAGTCCACCCATAGGTGCCTTGGAAGAAAGGCCTGGCAATCTACTTCAAAAAGTCAGCCACTGAAAACCCTGTGGAGCAGAGTTGCCATGACTCAATGGCAACTGGCTTTAAGCTCCCAATAAATGTTAACTCTTACTATATGACCTTCAACGGAGGCAGACAAAAGCAGGTAACTGGATGTTTGTGCGAAAGGTGAGATGGAGTTTCAGGGAAGATGATGAGAGCACAGAGAGTGACTCCATTTACCTGTGGGAGTCAGGATTTAGGAAAACAGAATTAAGTTATTATTCTCAGTATCTTCTGTTCCCAACTCTGGTGCCTGCCCAACCCATTCCCCATGATCCTTGGTTGGGTAAGTCCACCCTACCTCAGACAAATAAAGCCCACGTTCCAGGTCACAACTCCCAGACCTAATCCATGCTTACTCTCACCCTCATCTGATGCTTGAGTCTATTCTACAACTTTCCAAAGAACTCATCATCCAGATGCAGCAGGAAGATCTGCAGTGATGGTGAACATTCCCCTGGAAGGGACTGGGCACCACCTTTAAGATGTACAGTGGCATTAGCAGATAGGCCTGGCCCAGTCCTAGGGAAGCAGTCTGAGACAGGTAAACTCCATCCCCAGAAATGAGCTCAGTACCTCAAGCCCATGACTTGTCTGCCACAGCAGTTCATTGGCTTTATTTCTCTTGCTCAGCAACTCATGATTTCTGTTCAGGGACCTGGTCACTTCCTTGGGCTCTGTCCCCAGGTTCTGCGTCTAGATCTGCTATTGGCCACAGCTTTCTTGAGTTTTGATTCTTGTGTTAAACTCCTCCTCATAGAAGCCCGTATTGACCTTCTAAGGCCACTTGCCCATCTTCATTTGCTCTAGTTGTCTAAAATCGTCCTCCTCATTGGGTTCATTCCCACCTAGGGGCCATCCTGAAGAAGTATAATCCTTCTGTAACCCAGCAGAGTTTCACATATCTGCAGGCAGCTCAGAATGGCTGCTCCCAGTCTTCTCTTGACAGACCAAACATCTCCAGGTTCCTTCTCCTGCTTCTCTTGGGATATTCTCTTATTGACTCCTCCACTTTCTCCTGTGAGGCTACCCTGGATACCTTGATAATAGGCATTAGGCTGATGATGGCCTTACTGAGTCATCGATCTGAGAGAACATTTGCATTTGAATAGTAGGTTCAACACAGTTACCCTAAGAAGTGAGCAGTGTGGGAAATGCTGACAAGTGTCCAGGCTGATATGATCCCAGGTAACTTCCGCACCCTTCATATTACCCCACAAGGGCAACTTCCCATGCTACCCACAAAGGCAAAGTAACAAATTGCAACTATCACCAGGAGCAGTAATGCATTTTCATAAATCCTCAGCAGCATTTCTGTTTGAATCTCTACTTTCAAATCTTTTAGGAATATACCTAGGAGTGGAATTGCTGGGTCATACGGCAGTTCTATTTTTTGTTTTTTTAGGAACTGCTGCACTGTTTTCCACAATGGCTGTACCATTTTACATTCCCCTCAGCAGTGGGTAAGGGTTTCAATTTCCTCACATCTTTGTCAAAATTTGTTGTTTTCTGTTTTTATCTTAGCCATCCTAAAAAAAAAAAAGTGCGCGTGAAATGGTATCTCATTGTGGTTTTGATTTACGCCTCTCTGATGGCTAATGACGCTGAGCACCTTTTGGTGTGTATAGTGGCTATTTGAATGTCTTCCTTGATGAAATGTCTATTCAAGTCCTTTGCCCATTTTATGATTCAGTTATTTGTCTTTTTGTTGTTAACTTATTGAAGTTTTATATATAAATGTATGTGTGTATATATATATATATAGGTTATTAGCTTCTTGTTGGATATATGGTTTCTGAAGATACTCTCCCAGTCCGTAGCTTGTCTTTTCACTTTTTTGCTAAAGTCTTTTGATGAAAAATAGTTCTTAATTTTTATGAGGTCCCATTTATTTATTTTGTCTCTTGCTGCTTGTGCTTTTATTACATTAGATAATCCATTGATAAAAGCCAGGCCTGACAGTGTTGTCCCTGCTTTTTCTTCTAAGAAGTTTATGGTTTTAGTTCATAGGGTTTTCAATGGCTGTGATCTTTCAGAAGCAGATCACCAGGGCTTCCTTCCAAGGCGCCCTTGGGTGGATTCGAAGCCCCAATCTTTCGGTTAGTAGCCAAGTGCTTAGTTGTTTGCACCACCCAAGACTTCTACACCAGTGGCCATTGAGTCGATTCTGACTCATGGTGACTCCATGTGTTTTGAAGGGATTCATAATTCTCCAGAGGAATCAATGGACCAGGTAGATGTCATTTGACCAGCCTGGTCTGGTAACCCTCAGAATCCGGATATATCTGGGGTGAGTTGGAAGGACTTGTATGGAAGTTTTACCTGATTAGAAATGTTGGTCTTACAGTATGAAAAGCTAAATCAGCAAGAAGGAGGGGAAGGCAACTAAAATTCATGGCTGCTTATTTATTCCTCACCACCTACAGAAAAGGTATTTTATTATCCCCAGTTTACAGATGGGAAAATTTGAAGTAAATAACTTCCCTCAAGGACCCAGTTAGAAAGAAGGGAGCCAGGAATTAAACACACACATCTGCTTACTCCAATGCTTGCAGGCTTTCTACTGGACTAAATACACTTTCTCTTTAAGACTGACTGAAAATTTCCCCAAAATAATCAGTGAAAATTCCCTCATAGCAGATGATAGATATGACATTATTTTGCGCAAAATTATCAATCTTATTTTTCTTAAGGTACCAGGCTAAAAATTTCAGAACTTTTTTTTTCTTCTGTCATAAGTTTAGGATAAACGTGATCAAGTAATAACTAGATGAAATTTGCTAGAAAGACCACGAAATACACATAAGAACCTACTTATAACCGCTTTTATAAATGAAGGTACCAATATGCCCTTCAGCTCTATTTTTATTTTGTTTCTTCAACTGGCCTCAGTCTGGCTTCTCAGCTCTCCTTATTTTGACTGTTTCTACCCAGACGAGGTGCTGTAGATTCTGTGAAATCACTACCTTTGCAGCTGCGTTTGCTACATTTCAGAGAGGCAAGAGAAATACAGTCTCTGCTTCCTTTTTAAAACCCGACAGTCACACTTTCTATACTTCAAAGTCACACCGTATGACCTCAGCAGGCTGACATAAATGGACACTCATGCAAAGGACTACTCATTTGGTGGTTTTTTCCATATGGGCAAAAAAATGGCCGCCATTTAACCTTGTAGCATTTAGGAGTTTACAAAGCAACTTCCTATACGTTAATTTAATTTCGTTCTTAGAATGATTTATGAAATGGACATATAAATATAATTTTTTTTTTGGCCATTTTGCAGATGATGAACTTGAGATTTAGAAAGGGTAGGTTACATGACTGAAGTCACACCACCAGTAAAAGGCAGAAAACCAAAAATCCACTGCCGTCGAGTCAATTCCGACTCATAGCGACCCTATAGGGACAGAGTAGAGCTGCCCCATAGAGTTTCCAAGGAGTGCCTGGAGGACCTGAACCGCTGACCTCTTGGTTAGCAGCTGTAACACTTAACCACTACACCACCGGGGTTTCTGAAAAAGGCAGAGCTGGGCTTGAATTCAGCCCTCTAACTAAGTGCTAGAATATTCTTAGAACAGGGTAGAGCAACTAATTTCACCAGTGCTTTGGGATGTTTCCATACCTGGTGAAATGAACCTGACAGCTCAGGAATTCAGCAAACTCCTAAGTGCCAGTGAGTCCTGAAAATACACTTCTGATACAAATGCATAGGTGTGACTCTAGAAGGCTCTAGGTCTACAGGCTGCTTCCAAAGAGAAGGCACAGGCTTGTCCTCTCATCGTGGAGGCGGAAGAACAGCACCAAGCACTCTCCTCGCTCCTGCTGCCCTGAGTCAAGCTACAAAACCCTCTGTGCTGCACTCCCAGGCCAAGCTCCTAGCTCGCTCCCTAGAAGTAAGCTTGAAGCAGTCTCTAAAGAATAATTTGGAGAAAGTCAAAATGCCTTCTCTCCTACTCTATCTCTATAGTATCTGGTACAATCTCATGGCTCCCAGAGCTCCCCTGAGGCTGTAGGATTCGCGCCCTGAGATTCTGCCCACTCAGCACCCTGTCCTCAGGACCTCCTGAGGTTCTGGGCGAAGAAATGGCCCCAGAATGCTTTTCTCCCAAGATAAGTCTCAGGGAGGGTGAGATTAAGAACCACCTATCAGTGGATTCTACTCTGTGTGTCCAGGCTGTCTGGGTAAAATTACCAACACCATCACATACCAACTGTACAACCATTGTGTACTTCTGTTTCTAGACAAAAATATATCTTGATAAAGCCATTACTTTAAAAGGCATATAAGTGAGTTCACCACATTTTACTCCATCGTTTTAGTTTGAAAAGTGGTGATGAATTTACCAGTTAAACTCTCTAAGGCTACAAGGCCCGTATCTTCTGAACCAAAATCAGGACACAGTCTGACACAAGAGCTTTCTTCTTTTTAAACTTATTTAAATGAAAAAATTTTCCAAAGGTCTACACATCCGATCAATTCAGTGAGCCATTATACAGATCATCTCTGGGGAATGCGTTACAATGACATAAATTTGGGACTGTCATGGAAACTCCCAGCGGCATGGCCTCATATACGTCGGCTGTCAGTCCACATGAAATACAGATATCTCATTACTCAAAAAACACACACGGATTTCTAGACTGTGGTCATGGTGGGTTAATGGAAAATTATGATGACCAAAAGGCTTCCATGCAGGAAAATAAATATTAGCAACTTTGTTCCCTGAACTCAGACTGTGAGCATTTCAAGCACAAATGCTAAAACAAATGCCTGTCAACGAAACACAGTAACCAGGACATCTTGTCTTGTTGATTGGTGTCTAATATAATATGTGTTCTATATACATTTGTGGAATCAATATGTGGGTTTTTATCCCCATCAAAGGAGCCCTGGTGGTGCGGTGGTTAAAGCACTCAGCTGCGAACCAAAGGGTCGGTGGTTCAAACCCACCAGCTGCTCTGTGGGAGAAAGATGTGGCAGTCAGCCTTCATCAAGATTTGCAGCCTTGGAAACCCTACAGGGCGATTCCACTCTGTCCTATAGGGTTGCTATGAGTCAGAATCTACTGGATGGCAGTGGGCTTGTTATTTGTCATCCCCATCAAATCCTAGGTTTTCCTTCTTGTCTGTGCCTTTCCCTCTTGCACTTCTCTGTGATTACGTGTTTGCTAACATTGAGTACGTTTGTCAGATCTACAACTCTTTGATAACCATTCTTCCACTTCTTTCACGCTTTCTTTTTCTGCCACTCCTCTCGCTCTCACACCTCCCTCCTTCTCCCCTCTCTTACCTAGATCAGTTACCAAATGCTCTCATCTCCACTTCTCTTAAATCGGGCCACTTTTCTCCATTCCCACTGCCACCATCTTAGGTCAATCCACCATCATCTTCAGCTGAATTCACGAAACAGCTCGCTGTAGTACAAATAGCTGACCTTTAGGAAGCACTCTCTGTGCAAACCAGAGAGTTTCATTTATCCTCATAAAAACCTTACTGGGTAGGTTTTTCTCCATTTTTAAAATGAGGAAGTCAAGCCTAAGTCACCTGTCCAAGGACAAAATCTATTAAGGGTAAAGTGTGGACACTTCAACATGCCTGCAAGGCTCTCTACCTGATGATGTCCTTCCTTAACCCTCCTGTCTTATTTCTTGCCAGTTCCTATAAGTCCTTTAGAAATTGCCATCATCACCTCCATGACAGACAGCGCACCTGAAAAACAAGTTGGGAGCCCCTCTCATGGGCTCCCATAGCCCCTTGTACATACCCCTATGAAAGTCCTTACAAGGCAGAACATCATATCACATCACAGAGTTAAAACTGCAGGAGTCAGGCTGCAGGGCTTCAATCCCAGTTCTACCACTTAGCAGCTATTTGACCTTATGCAGTCTACTTAGCCTCTTTGTGCCTCAGTTTCCTCTTCTGTAAACTAGGGGTAATAAAAGTACATACCTCACTGGGTTGTTAAGAAGTTTAAATAAAATAACACATGTAAAGCAATTAGAGATGCTTGGTTTTTTTGGTAAGCACTTACGTATTTATAGGTAAATCTTCTCCTTTTTACCTTCTCTCTTCTTCACTTTTTTTTATTTCAATCTCTGCAATTCCTGCACACTTTCCTTTCCTCTATCCTCATATATTAATGTAATTTCCTCACATTCGTAAAATATGTAATCTTTTTCAAAATTCTTCTTCCTCAAAGCAAGTCTGTGAAGTGGGCAGGAAAAGGTATTTTATTTTACAGAGAGAACAAATGTCTCTCTACATCACGTGAATGTAGCAGCACAGTTGTGGTTAGCAGGTATCTGGGTTTAGTATGAGCAATAGCAACGGAGAACCCAACAGCAGTGACAGGAACTACAGCTGTTGGGGGAAAAAAAGTTAGTTTCAAAATCCTACTTGCGCTGCTAAATTTACTTCTCTGAGCCTCATTTTCCTCATCTAAAAAATGGGGTAAGACTGTAGTGGGATTAAATGAAACAATATACCTGAGCATCTCTTCAGTTCTGGAGCGTACTAAACACTCAGTAAATATTAGTTCACGAAAACAGGGGCCCACACAAAGGAACCCATCAAAGGCAAAGTCAGCACAAACCCATATTGGACTGTGTGCTTTCCATGATGCCACCCCGTCTTTCCACCTAAACATACCCCGGGTCGTGTCCTCAGCAGAACATTCCAGCCAGCTCATTCATAAATTTGTGTCTGTGCCTGTGCCTCACACTGAGGAAAACAAAAAGGAGGCTTGGGAATGGGGCTGAGGGGCTCTAATGCATAATAATAGGATTCCAGAACCTAAAATCGCCCCATGGACCCTGCCTTTATGGGTGACCTAATGAAGAAACGGAGTCCTTGGGTGGTACAAACGGCTAAGAGCTTGGCTACTAACCGAAAGGTTGAAAGTTAGAATACACCCAGAAGCCCCTTGGAAGAAAAGCCTGATGATCTGCTTCCAAAAGATCACAGCTTTAAAAACCCTACGGAGTGTAGTTCTACTCTGCAACACATGGGATCACCACGAGGTGGAATCCACTCAACATCAGCCAGTTTGGTTTGGCGTTTTAGTTTAAGGAAGAAACATCAGTACTACATGCTTCTGATCCAGCAACTATCCTCGCTTTTCTAGCGGTCTTGCCTCTAGAGAAAAGAGACCCCTTTGCCTGATTCTTATTTTCAGTATTTTCCCTCTCCTCCAGATATAAGAAGAGATGGTCCATACGCAAACTCAAATTCTGACTGACAAGGCAGGAAAACTGGACAGCTGGACGAAGGATGAGAAGGGTGGGGTTTGCCGAAGTGGAAGAACATCAGTTCTGAAGACAAGGCCCTCTCTAAGACTGTGACGGCCCAGAGGCAGCGATGTTGACTATTCTCTGAGGAGCGAATAAAGGGCAATTCCACTGAGGCATTAATGTGCGGAGGTCAAAGAGGGAGTGGACGCTCCAACGAGTAAGTCCATCTTGGCAGGGAGCGTGACAGGGTGTGGGCGTCCTGTCATCAGATGTGCATGACATCGACCCAGCCCATTACATCAGCAAGGATCACATCACTCGGGAAGCAATGAGAACCAGGCCCATCGGGGTCATCAAATCCCACAGCAACGCATTAAAAGCCTTTTGCCTCTCTCCTTCATGGCTCTCTCAGGACTGTGGCCCACTATGTGTCAGGCACCACGCTAGGTTATTTAACTTATGGTAATCACTTAACTCCCAGAACACCCCTTCAAAGAATGCGTTATCCATATTTTACTGATGAATACACTGGGCCCAGAGAGGTGAAGTCATCGGCTATGATCACACAGTATTTTGCAAAGTTGGGATTCAAACCCAGGTCATTCTGAAACCACAGTCTATGGATTTTTTCACCGGTACGTTTAGCACCCGTCTCTACACAGCCCTTTCCTGCCTGCCTAGACTTGGGATTCTATAACTTTAATAGTAGTAAAAGGAGCTTATTATTATTATTATTCAATGTTAATGAGTTTGAATTTTTTTTTTTTTTTTTTTTTTACGTTTTCAAAGCACCACACGTGTCACGTGTCACTCACATTATACTGCAGAAATCTGGTCCCCGATTGTGCCCGTTTATGTTAGAAACTGTGCCCAGCCACATTTAAAACCACCATGAAGTTGTCAGATCTACGTTAGTTCCCACCTTCTCATCATCCCTGCACACACGCCCCTCCCAATTCATTTAGTCAACAAATATCTACTTGGCGCATGCTACATTATCAGGCATCTTGCAGACACTGGAACATATAAAATAAATAAGATACAGTCTCAGGCATTCCCCAAGACCCAAAACAAAATCTGACTTGATGTAGAGGTTCTTTAAGAAGGTATAACCTGGGTGGTGCAAGCAGTTACTAGTGCTGACTGCTGACTGAAAGGTTGGCAGTTTGAGTCCACCCAGAGGCACCTCAGAAGAAAGGCCTGGCTATTTACTTCCCAAAAATCAGCCACTGAAAACTCTGTGGAGACCCACAGTTCTCCTCTGGCACACATGGAGCCACCATGAGTCCGAATCGACTCGACAGCAACTGTTTGTTTTTTAATTCAGTGTAAGGCACAGCATTGTTTTCTTCATTGCTAGTGTGTCCTGATCTTTTCCCCCATGACGTCCCTGGATGTCCATGTCCAGAGAGCAAGTCTCCAATTCACACTCCAGTGTCCTCTCTGGATTTCTGCCTTGGCTCCTTTTCCTAAGTCCCTGTTCTGGTCATATGACTTGTAACATTGCTTCCTTTTAGGACTAAGGCCCTGCCAATCCTCGTCCAAATCTCCTTTCCTCAAGTCCCCAAGGCAGGACTCCTATCCAATGGTGAAAAATCTGATGGGACAACCACTATTCAACCCAGATTTCCCTTGGTCTTACTCTGTCTACCTGCTGGGGAGCCCTGCACCCCCTCATCTTGGTTTCCTACAGCAAATCTCTTGCCAGGACTGTGAGCAGTTATTGCCAGAAGTTTCAGGCTAACCCTTAGCTCAGCTGAACTGGCCTGAGGTTCTGTTATGAGGCAGGGGGCAAATCCAATTCTAAGCCCACCTACCACCAATCCTACCTTTTAAGTAACCACATCATACCCAGTGGAGTCCCAGGGCGAGATAGAAATGGCCCCTTTGTTTCTCTGTTTGAAAGCTATTCTTCTACAAACTAAGCTTGTCTGCATGTATCTAACATACAGCTGGTTACAGTACCCAAGCGTATCAACATAAAATTCAATGCCTGGCATTGTCCATTGTCAGGAATTTATAAATTGTTTTGTTTAGTTTTTGCACAGCACCTTCTCAAATTTAAAAACATACGTTAAAATTATTTTGCCAGAAGACAGATAAGAACAACTGTCAAGTCACTATTCAAAACACTTTTTCTCCTACTCCCCCAAAGTCACAAATTTTACGGCCCGCCACATGCAAGACGCATGGGGAGGATCTTCCCCCTCTGCTTATTTAAGCCACTTGCCATTTGACATGCACAGACTTAGGCCCCCGGGGTTAGTAGGCCGGTCCAAAAATCTAGCAATCATAAAATTCCGAATCTTAGTGAAAGCTGTGCTCAGCAGCAATTGTTGTGACTGTAGCCAAACAAGAAGGCAGCATGTCCCAGGCCCAGTTTCTACAGAGAGAGGCCAAGAATAAAATAGGTGAAGTCTGTCCATGTGCAAAATGACAGATGCAATACCTCTTTTTAAGAAAAAAGACCTGCTTACTTGCCTGGGTGCTGCAGGGATGTAATCTTTAAAGAGGTTTTTTGCATTTCCCTAAGTGGTTCAGGGTAGAAGTCTTGCCTTCCATGCAGGAGACCCTGGTTCAATTCCCAGCCAATTCACCTCAAGCACAGCCATCAGCTGCCTGTCGGTGGAGGCGTGCATGTTGCTATGATGCTGAACAGGTTTCATTGGAGCTTCCAGACTAAGACAGACTACGAAGAAAGGCCTGGTGATCTACTTGTGAAACTCAGCCAATGAAAACCCTATGGATCACAACAGTCTGACCCGCAATCTGTCCTGGGGATGGTGCAAGACCAGGCAGCATTTCCTTCTACTGTGCATGGATGTCGCCATGAGTCAGGAATCTGGATGGCGGCTATCAATGACAACAAGAAGAATTCCACAAAGACTTGGGACTACAACACCATCTAGGACTCTCCTCTGCAGAGAATTATTGTGTTACCAAAGAGTCCTTAAAAGCAGCCTAGTGGCTGGGGTGGCTGGGGTGTAGCGCCCCCACTATCAGGCAGTCCATCACAATGAAGCCCGTGGCCAAGGATCCTCGTCACGTGGCCGCCAGCGGCCAATCCATAACCATAGTGAGAGCATTAAAACCAGCACATAAGAGATTCATTTTCCAAAAGCGATGGAAACAAACTAGGAGACAATTCTCCAAAGACTGAACGTTTGCATCCAGCAAATGCCTGCTGGAAATTTATACGCTCTGAGTGTAAAAGCAGTGAAATTCGATAATCTCAAAGCCACAGATTTGTAACTTGCACTTATGTAAATATTTATGGTTCTTAAAAAAAAAAATCAATCCTCTCAGCCTTTCTTTTTAGTGCATGCTTCAGAGACAACATTTTTTTTCTCTCAAGTTGAGGATGTAAACTCTTGCTATTGCTTAGGAAAATTAAGTCAACAGCCTGCCAAAGAATAACCTAAATCCCACTTACGATTTCCTTCTTGCAGATTACATAGCATTCTCTCCCCAGTACCAGTGGTAGCATAAACTGGTCCTTTCTGTGACCTGACCTCGGAGACAGAGGAGGTTAAAAGTTCAGCAGGTCAGTAACACTTCTTGCATAATAAGAAAATAAATAGTTAGTTATTGGTCAATTTCCTTTGTAACTGGGGAGTAAAACGCAAACAGTTCCCCACTGGTGTTGGACACAAGCACACGCCGGCCTCTTGCCCACATCATCTTGGCCAGAACTATTACAGCTGCCTTTTAACAGTCTCCTTCCTGCTTTCTCACCTCTTCAAACCACCCTTCACACTGCGCCCAGAGCCATCTTCCTAAAGACTGGTTTTATTCATTTTGCCCCTTCCTCAATGCCTACCTGAAGCATCGAAGCCCCAAAGTACAGTCTACATTTCCTTGGTAGGACGGTCATGGCCGTCTGCTGTCCACCCCTGACTTTTATCCCTTGCCAGTCTCCAAGCAGCATAGACCCTTCATGTCTGTGATCCTGAATCTCTTGCCAGTACCTAAGCCTACCAGACACTTCCCACTTCTGCTTTTTCTCATGCTTGTCAGCAGTCCCTTTCCCTCTTCTGTGTTTATTAAAGCCTTCTTCTACCTTAGTTGGTTCAAATGCCACCGTAAGAAAAATTCCCTGCACTCCTCCCCCTTCTCTGTTCCACTCCCAAATCATTGGCTTGCCTGTCTCCTCCACTAGGCAGTAGGCTCCTGTTCACCTCAGCAGATCCTGTTTAGCCCAGAGCTTTCCACATAGTGTTGTTATTGTTGTTGTTAGCTGTTGTCAAGTTAGGGCCCAACTCCTGTGACTCCATGGAAGACAGAACGAAAAGCTGACTTGGTCCTGTCCCATTCCTACCATTGGTGGCAGACCGGACCATTGGGATCTGCGGGGTTTCCATTGGCTGATTTTTGGAAGTAGATCACTAGGCTTTTCTCCCTAGTCTGTCTGAATCTGGAAGCTCCGATGAAATCTGTTCAGCATCATCACTGACGGATGGGTGTAACTGTGCATGGGTGCGTTGCTTGGGAATCAGACCAGGCTTTCCCTCATGGAAGATAAAAGTTCTACCAATGAACCACCAATACTCCCTTCCACATAGATGTTGTTGTGTCCCGTTCAGTGGGTTCCAACTCATGGCAACCCTATAGGACAGAGTAGAACTGCCTCATAGGGTTTCCTAGGCTGAAATTTTAGTGGGAGCAGATTGCAAGGTCTTTTCTCTTGTGGAGCCACTGTATGGGTTTGAACTGCCCATCTTTCCATTAGCAGCTGAGCACTTTACCACTGCGCCACGAGGACTCCTTTTCCACATAGTAGGCATTTCAAGACCTGTCTTGGGAATTGACATCTGCCTGCTAAGAGGTGCACAAATTTTAATGTCTCAAGAGCAACTGATGTAACTGATGGCTTAAAGCAGGTTTTATGTGTGGCTTTCCCCCTCCCTTTTTTCAAAGGCTGTGTTAAAAGCTCCTGCTCATTATTTGATTAAAAGAACTGCAGATGGCAGAAATACCGTCTTAATGCATGTTAGGGGGATGGTCAGATCCCGCTCTGCACAATTACAGGGAAAGCCTCATTCGAGGATTAGTGCAGTGGTGTGTTGAGGCCACTCTAAGGCCACCACTTCAGTATCTATGAGAGAAAGGGCTGTGGGAGCGAGTACCAGTATACTCTACCATCCATGGCCCACCAGCCCTGTGTTAAAACACATTCCATTGCAACCGGCCAGGTCCTCCAAGTGAAGAAGTTACTGGTGAGTGACATATCAACTTTTTCAAGAGAAGCAGTTACTGTTGAGGTGCGTATCAACTCTTGCATTTGCATACTGGCATCTCAGTTGCCTAGAAAGGAATTTTATGTGTTTAATAGTATTCAAAAAAAAAAAAAAAGTTGCAGTCAAGTCGATCCCAGCTCATCGAAATACCACGTGTGTCAGAGTAGAACTGTGATCCACAGGGGTTTTTTTCCAATGGCTGATTTTTCAAAAGTATATAACCAGGCCTTTCTTCCAAGGCATCTCTGGGTAGAATCAAATCATTGAACCACCGACATTTTGGTTAGCAGACAATCGCATTAACTGTGTCACCCAGGGATGCCTCTTAATAGCCACTCCAGTGGGATCTGGGTCGGGCCCTGCGATGACAGGCCTTAGCCAGGACAGGCCCTGGGAATGCAGGATAGTACCTGCATTTACTGACAAATGAGCACCAAAGAAATAAGATGAGGGTGGAGCCACGAAGTAGACCTCCCATAGTACAAGCTGGTCATTAAGTTTGGGTATAGGTGGAGTGTCCCAGGTTCTATGAGGTGACAGTGGGGGCAACACAGCCAACATGGGTGAGGAGGAAAACAGGGAAAGAGAAGTCCTAGGAGATTACACTGAAGAATACAGGTAAGATGCCAACCGGCAGGGACTCAGATGCTAGCTCCACTGTCCTCATCGGTGCCTCTGAAGCCACAGTCTGATGCCCAGTAAACAGCAGCTAGGCCACTTAACTGGAGCCCTGGTGGTGCAGTGGTTAAGAGCTCAGCTACTAACCAAAACATCAGCAGTTCGAATCCACCAGCCCCTCCTTGGAAACCCTATGGGGCAGTTCTACTCCGTCCTGTAGAGTCGCTGCAAGTCGGAATTGACTCATCGGCAACGGGAATGGGTTTTACCACAGCTTTGGTCGGGGAGGGCATGTTGGAATTGAACACATTAGGAGAGAGGTGATGAGGGTGGGATTGATGGAATATCCCAAGAAGGAAATTCTTCAGGAATAAGAATTAGAGGAGAGTCTCTTTCAGATAGCAACCAGCCTGGACCATGTCCTATATCCAGTCAATGAGAGGTTTATAAAACCTTTCTCCACCCAAAGGAGGCAGCATTTTAATTTACAGAGATTTTCTTTTTGTTTTACTCTAATGGCACTGAAGCAAACCTGTACCTATACCATTTTCACAGGTGATGACATTGTAAGTGGCAAGAGAAACAGCCATAGCAATAGCCCGTGGCAGGGCAGGCCCTGTCCTGAAGGCATTTTGAAAATCACTGGGGTGCTTCATTTTGGTTTTTACCATGATTACAGGGGCACTATGGGCATTTAGTGGATGGGGGTCAGGGATGCCACTTGTCCTATAACAGATAAGACACTCCTAGTCAGCAGATAATCGCCCTGCCCCACCCACCCAACTCTCAAATGTTATTCACGTAGAAGAAAAATACTTTTCAAATTATATGAGAAACTCATTCAGTTTTATATGCATGGACTAAATGTATTTTTTGCACGATTTTAATATATGCTGAAATTTTCAGACATGCAACCTGGAAATGAGAAGAAAACAGAGGTTGCATTTGTTTTTGTTTGGAACTTTACCAAGAATTATTCTCTATTTGAGGAAATCAGCTCACCAGGGGCAGTGTGGCCCCTGGTGTTTGAGTTGCCAGCACAAGGCACCCAGGTCAGGCTGCACGTGTGTGGCTGTGGGATCCATGTGTGCATGGAGTGATCCTACACCAAAGTGCAAGAGCTTGGCCCTTCATTAAGTCTTTTAGTGTAGTAATACCTAGCATCTGCATAGTGACTGCTGGCTTCTCCATTAGTCACCTTCCACTCGCTTGACCATTCTCTGCCCTTCTCTGTCCTGCTCTCTACACCAGGAAGTTGAGTTCAAAGAACTGCATCCCCCAGGCTCTCTGCCCTCCAGTTTCCAGCAACCAGACAACCAGAGGCAGTGGCAGGAAACCAGAGGGTGAAACGAGAGAGAGACCTAGGTATTCATTTCTCGCTCCCCTCCCTCCTGCTTCCTTAAGGTTTGGGTGTTGCTGTCTCCCCTCTTCCGGCTCCAGCTCTCATGGGGCTCTGGCAACACCATTCCCTCCTGCTGCTCCTGCAGGCCTAGAGGTGGTAGCTTCCAGCTGTCTCCATGTCAGGGCCCCTCACTACCCTCGGATGGATCCTTTAACCTTGCTCGCTCCTTTAACCTTGCACCGCCCTTCATTCGAGTCTTTTTAGTTAAACTCTTTTAACTGTGCCAACTGTTTCCTGCGAGGACCCTGACTTATATAAATACATACTGTTTTATTAAAATTAAACCCACTGCCATCTAGTTGATTCCGACTCAGAGCGACCCTATAGGACAGAGTAGAACTGCCCCATAGGGTTTCCAGGGCTGTAATCTTTATGGAAACAGACTGCCACATCTTTCTCCCACAGAGTGGCTGATGGATTCAAACCACTGATCTTTCTGTTAGCAGCTGAGTGCTTTAATCACTGGAGCACCAGGGTTCCATTTATTAAAATTCTACTTCTTTTATTTCTTTATTATAAAGATACAATCTTTGGGTAGGGTAGGATTGTATCTATAAAAGTCACTGTAAGATTACAACAGGGTATTATAAATACATGTCATAAAGAGGGGTCATTTGGCTCTGTTGAGGCCAGAGAGGATGAAGATAGGGCACGGGGAAATAACTTTGAGTAACTACAGGCAAACAGCTAAGACTCTCCGTATGAGGCTAACATCCATGACACAAAGAAATCACCAGCCAAAGATGGGCTGGAGTGACCCACAAGTGGACCAGCAGATCATGCAGAAGAAGCAGAGTATCAGGGCTGGGACCTGCCTCCCTTGCCTCCTCTCCTTACCCTGGCAAAAACGAATTGGAAGCTAACATCAGAAGCATGCAGCAGTGACGCCTACATACAGCTCACAGTTGCTGTAAATATATGTGTATATGTTTCTAAATATGTTATTTGTTTAGGAACTCCACAGAGCTTAATTAAGAATGTAAGCTCAGTGCTCCTCAAGAAACCCTTCAGCTAATTAAAGTAAGGCAGCTGAACTGTGTAAGCCCAAACCATATCTACAGTCAAGTTCCCAGGACCCAGGGTGGAAAGATCAAGTTAGTAACACTCTCTAGAGAGTGATACCCAAATAGGGATACTCCTGTAGGGTGCTGTACTTCCGTGCACACACAACCTTGAGTCCCCTTGCCCCACCTCCACTGCATATCCACGTACGTATGGGCATGGGGGCATATGCATACACATACACACACATCATGCAACCTCTAGGTAGATTCGGATCCCACTGTTATGCTACAGCGCCGCAACCAGCTTCACCCAAGACTAATTTTCCAGAAAATACGCAAAACACACATTTTGGCAGAATGATATCCCAGGAAAGTGGCTGAAATCCAGATCAATTATGAAAGATCAGAACAGCCTGGGCCCTACTTGTTTACGTCGAAACCACAGAGAGACTTACAGAAAACATAACACAGCTGGCATAACTTGAGGTCTGAGGGATGTTTGATGCCACCCACTATACAGCATAGCTACTTTCCAATAAATGTATTTGGATGAATGCACAAATTAAAGGGAAGTTCCCCCGGGAGGGGGAGTTAGCAAGCAGGGACTCTTCGATCCTATTCTGACTTCTGCACCTCATTCCCACTCCATACACACGTCATGGACCACTACAAAGATCACCGCCAGTGCTAGGGTACTTGTGAAGCACATCAGAGAAATCAATGGCCCTTTTTGCCCAAATCGCCTTGACTAGCAGCACAAAGAAATAGCTTGGTTCTTTCTCACAGACCTGGAACTGCAAACAGTGAACACTCTCCACACATCAGGGCTTCCTCCCTCCCACTGAATAATGCCTTAGGGATGTGCATCGACTTCAGGACTGTTGTGAGGCACCCCATCAAATCAGAAAGAAAACGACTATCTCTAAAAAATACAGAAATTGACAGAGGTAAGATCCTGCAACCTGAAAGAAGTATTAATTGCAGAGAATATATGTTTTAAACCATTTTCAACATTTTGCCAAGACTTGAGAGATCCAGTTTCCCTCTCCTGCTGCCCCATGTTTCTTCATCCGAGATCCACAGACAATCAGAGAGACGGTGGCATGAAGCTAGGAAGAGGTGGAGCACTGGCCAGTGGCTTTCAGCTCCTGTGGCATTCCATTATCTGAAGAAAATGATGGTTTAACACCAACCATTTGAGTTGCTACAATACCATTTTGTAAATCTATGCTGGGCATTTCCTAAATGCACGTTTTCTTCAGCATGAGCAATTGCAAGTTTGGTAAATTATCTATTTCAATATTTCACATAGCATACAAATCAAGTATCAGAATGGCAGTTTAGAACAGCAGGTATCACACTTTCGAACTGGGATAATTTTTGAGATTTTCCAGGCTCTTCCTTAAGTAGCTGTTTCTAGCAATGTAACACACAAAGCCTTCAGATACCCAATAATTGATGTAAAACCCAGCTAGGCATATTATAAACACCCCTGGGCTTTTATTATCTTGGCCCAACAGAAAGCATCAGAATCGCAACAGGATCCATCAAACAAACAACGTCTATTATACTGACATTCTCCTTGGTGAAGAAAAGACTAAAAATAAATCAATAAAGATGAACAAATTTAGACTCATCGGCCACATCAATTGCTTCTCCAAAATGACAGCTTCCTTTACTGTTGTAGGGCACGTATGATTTCATCCAAGTGGTCCAAAAGAAGGCCAAAGATTCCATCTGATTACTGACTGAGTTCACCTCACACACCAGATCTGTTCATTCTGACAGCTCCTGAATTTAAAAAAGCTCAACAGTGTTTGATTCTATTTCACTGTGAAGTGACAGATGACAGTGAGATAGGAGAAAAAGGTAAGAAAAAAATTAGAGAAGGGGTTGGCAGGGACCTTTCTAGGAGAAACTGACAGTATCAACCTCAGTCAAACAATTTTAAGCAGTTGATGAAGTTTTAAAAAGCTAATCTATTTGACCTTGACATTAGGAATATTCCTCCTTGACAAGTCCTTACATTATGTCCTTAGGCCCCCTAAAAAAGAATCCTAATACGTTATTTGACCAAGCAGCGATCTGCTTCCATAAAGATTACAGCCAAGAAAACCCTATGGAGCAGCTCTAATCTGTAAAATATAGGGTCGCCATGAGTCAGAATCACTCAACAGCAATGGGTGTGGTTTTGGTTTAACAAAAATAATTGCATAAACTGCATACATAAATTCTAGTTATTAGTTTTCAACTTTTAGAGTTAACCAAACACACAGAAGACAGAGTTGTGGTTGCAAGACAGAATGGAAAGGTAAACCACCTGAACAATGTAATAGTAAATACGGAGCTGACAAAAGATGGCACGTGGAGGAGGGTAGAGTAAGAAGGATCCTAAGAGGGCTCACAGCTTCATCTTACAAAGCAATGCGATTGCAAGCTGACGGCACACAAAGTGAAGGTGGAAGTGTATAATGTAAAGGCAGAGATGACCAATAGAAGGAGTAAAAGTACTAAAGCGACACTGAGAGAAGGCAGGGCAGTAAAGAGAAAGCAGGGCAAGTGAGTCAAATTCCCATCTTTCAAATCAGAGAGTTAATAAAGCCAAAACCCACTGCCAGTGAGTCAATTCCGACTCATAGCAACCCTACAGGACAGAGTAGAACTGCCTCATAGGGTTTCCAAGAAGTGGCTGGCAGATTCCAACTGCCAACCTTTTGGTTAGCAGCCGAGCTCCTAACCACAGCACCACCAGGGCTCCAGAGCGCTCACAGATGTTGTAAAAAGATAACAATAAAGAAACATAAGCATATCATTTAGAGTTTTGGAGTAATCAGAAAAAACAGAACCAGTGAAAAGAGATTACTTCTGGTGAGTGGCCAGAGAGACTGATCATTTTTAAGTTCTTTTGAGTATAATTTACTTTGCCTCCATTTGCACATATTACAAGGAAAAAGAGAAGAGGAGAAGGTGAAGGAGGAAATGGAGGAAGGGAGAGGGAGGGGAAGAAGGTGAGGAGGAAGAAAGAGGAGAAGGAGAAGAAACTTGGCCAAAATGAAGAGCAGGAAAATGGCATTTTAAAAAAAGGTAAGGGGGACTGGGATTAAATAAGAATTGGATAAGAAGCCAGAGTTCCATGTCCACCTCAGTCAAGGCTAGGTATGCTTATGGATTGAATTGTGTGCCCCCAAAAGATATATTGAAGCCCTAACCCCTGTACCTGTGAATGTGACCTTGTTTGGAAATAGGTTCTTTCTTTGAAGGTGTTATCAGTTAAGTAAGCCAGGTCATACCAGAGTAGGATGGGTCCTAATCCCTTGTGAGGGTGTCTCCTAAAAGGGGAGAGCAGAATCAGAGGAGACGGGGCCATAGGGGAAGATACCATGTGAAGATATAGCTACAAGCCAGGGAACACCAAGAGATGCCTGGGGCTGCTAGGAGCTCGAAGAGGCAAGGAAGGATCTTCCTCTAAAGCAGACAGAAACAGCACGGCCCTATCGATGCTCTGAATTTGGACTTCTAGCCTCCAGAACTGTAAGACAATAAATTTCTGTTGTTTAAAGCCATCTGCTTTGTGATCTTTTGTTACAGCAGCACTAGGGAGCTCAGACAGTGTGTTAATGGAGAATACCAGAAGACCAAAGGAGTCACAGGCCTGCATCCTACCAAGGCTCTACACCCAGTGGCATGACTAGAAACAAGTCATTTAACCCCTCTGAGCCTCAGTTTCCATGTCTGTAAAATAAAGATGCTAGACTAACGTCGGAAACCCGGTGGTGCAGTGGTTACGTGCTATGGCTGCCAACCAAAGGGTCGGAAGTTCGAATCCACCAGGTGCTCCTTGGAAACTCTACAGGGCAGTTCTACTCTGTCCTGCAGGGTTGCTATCAGTCTGAATCGACTCGACGGCACTGGGTTTGGTTTGTTTTTTGGTTTAGACTAACGTCTCCTGATCTGAGGGCCCATGTTCCTGGGTGTCATGAATTGAACTGTGTCCCCCAAAAATGTGGTTGTAAATCCTTACCCCATACCTGTAGATGTAATCCCATTTGGGAATAGTATTTTCTTTGTTAGTAACGACACCATGTCAGTGTAGGATGTCTCTCAAACCAATTACTTTGAGATATAAAAGTAACAGATTAGGCACAGAAGAAAAGAAAAATACATGGGGGAAAATAGACGCCACGCCACATGAAGATCACCAAGGAACCAAGGAACAGAAGCTGAAAAGAGACAAAGACCTTCCCCCAGAGCCTGCATAGAGAGAATGCCGGTATCCTGAATTCAGACTTCTAGCCTTTTAAACTGTGAGAAAATTAATTTCCATCCCTTAACGCCACCCACTTCTGGTATTTTTGTTAGAGCAGCGCTAAGAAACTAAGACACTAGGTTTGCACTGAAATCCCGAAACTCCCTCATTTATCAACTCCCCCTGCTCTGGCTGAATCAACCCCTCTGGAGATTAAAAGATTCAGGGCTCACATGTTCACAGCTGTAGTCAGCCAAGCCATACAAAGAATTTAGAAGGTTAAAAGACCCACTTCAATATCTGAAAAAAAAAAATCCTCCAGGGGATACATGAACAAGGTGATAAAATCCAACAGCCAAACAAAACCCACCAGCACCATATCAGTAACACTGAAGGTTTCTGGGCCCAGAAGGGACATGCAGAGCCTGGAGAACCAGGGATTGGGGGCCATGGATCTTGTCAGAGCCAAACAAACTCTGAGGTATTCAACTCTAAATTAAGGAGGTCTGAGAAAAAGTTGGAAGCAATAAAAATGAAACCACACATACGCAAAAAAAAAAAAAAATTCCCGCTCACTGAAGTGCTATCTTGCCGCTTCTTGTCTCTTTCTTTAGTAGATTCCAATTTTTACAAATATCTACTGCAAGTCAAAGGAAGAAGCCAATGAGGAAAAAAGGGAAATCCTGTGGTTTACCCAAAGTCGGCTAGGAATGTGATATTGTTGTGTAATCAGAAGCCACCTTTTGGAAATGCCAGGTAAAAAGACGCTTGAGTCATCATTCTCTTTATGTCGCTTTCTTGGTTGTGACTTCCTCTCCCACATACAAACACCACCCTCCCCTCCCCCAGCAGGACCAGGTGAAGGGTCTATTTCCCTGCAAGGTGCAGAGTTAACATTCTGTGCCACTAGCTTTTTGCCACCACAAGCATGGCTAAGGACCAGTGGCTTCAGTGGAGGTTGGGATCAAGTGAAGCAAATGGCTGATTAAGACGACTAACACCCTGAGATACTGAGTGATTTGATCCAAATTGATCCCTTTGTAGGTTTGAAGCAACTAAAAAAAACAAACATGTATGAAGACAGCCATTAAACTATCTAGAAAACCTTATCTTCCTTTCTTAGGATCAGTCCCAAAGGAATATATCATCATGACCTGTCAGATGTAAATGAAAAGGTTTGTCAAAGAAGGATGATGGAAAGTGGAACTGTCATTGCTGAGGACTTACTGTGTACCATGTTTCAAAAACATATGTGCCAAGCTCGTAAAAACAGCAATAATAATTGCTAACATTTATGGAAGGACTTCATATTTAGTTCTCACAAGACCCTATGAGGTTGGTGGTGACGTGATCTCCCGTTTCCAGGCAAGCGGTTAGTAACTCGGCCAAGGTTACAGTGATAGCAAGGGACTGTCCTGCCCAGGCAGAAAGAAGAAATGGCCCACTTTGAGGAGATCATGGTTCAGTAGAGCTGCTCCTTAAGCACACACTCTCCAGCACACAATAGGCACTCAATAAATGACTTGGTTTAACCCCAACAGCATCTTATGAAGTGAGTGTCTTAGTTTCCTCATGCTGCTGTGACACAAATGCCCAAATGGATAGTTTTAAAGACCAGACATTTATTTTCTCACAATTTAGCAGGCTAAAAATCTGAATTCAGGGCACCAGCTATAGAGGAAGGCTCTCTCCCTGTCGGCTCTGGGGGAAGATCCTTGTCTCAGCTTCTGTAGCCCTGGTGTTCCTTGGTTTTTTGGTGATCTTCAAGCGGCATCTATCTTCCAAAGTTTGCGTTCCAATATCTCTGCATCTATTGTTGTTGTTGTGTGCCATGAAGCATATGACCTTACAGTACAGGGTAGAACTGCTCCATATGGTTTCCTAGGCTGTATTCTTTATGGGAGCAGATCACCAGGTCTATTCTCTCACTGAGCAGGTTTGAACGGCTGAGCTTTCGGTTAGCAGCTGAGCGCTTAACCATTGTGCCACCAGAGCTTTTATTATAGGTAAGGAGTTGGGTTCAGAAATGTCACCAAGCTAATAAGAGGCAGAACCAGGACTGAGACCCAAAACAGGCTGGTTCTTTCATGCTCTTTGCTCTCAGAGAAGGGGTGACAAAGACTTCACACCCTAGCATACGGGAAACATTTGGTTCATATTTTCACTAGTGTCATATTTTGGAGCTGCCAGCAGCCAAATCATCCTGCCAAGTCAGCCCCAAATGCTCCAGTGTGTGTACAAGCTTCCTGGAGCTGGGGGGGCGGAGGGAGACAAAAACAAACAGACCAACCAAAAACAACAAGAAAGCTGTGAGCAGAACGGTCCAAAGGAACTAAGTGGGAGGGGATGATGGGCTGGGCTGAAAGTTCCTTAGAAGCCGGTGTATCTGTGGGCATCTTGTGCCACTTACTCAAGGAAGGGTGGCCTGGCTGCTCCAAGGGCTACCTTCAGGGAAAAGGGACAGAATTAAGTAATTGTGAAAGTAACACTTCACACATTGTTTGTAGAGTTTTTGTTTTGCCTTGTTTGTTGCCCTCGTTTTCCCTCCTGCCATAAACAGGCCTTACATATCCTGAGTAAAGCGGAATTCATTCCCTCACCCTATCAAGTATATTTAGGAGAACACTGGTTCCAGGAGCTTATTTTCGAGAGTCCCTGGGTAGTGTAAACAGTTGAGCCTTGGCTGCTAACCAAAAGGTTGGAGGTTCAAGTCCACAGAGTGCCTCAGAAGAAAGGCTGGTGATCTACTTCTGAAAAATCAGCCATTGAGAACTCTACAGAGCACAGTTCCACTTTTACACACATGGGGTCGCCATGAGTGGGAATTGACTCAACGTCAACTAGATTGGTGCTCGCTTTCCTTCTTTAAATAAAACCCTGCTCCAAAGAAACTCTTATTTTCTTCCTCAATTTGACTTCATTGTTAAGGGTGCACAAAATAATTTCCTCTTTTTGCAGCCTGGTCTAGAACCAGATAGTCAGAGTCTCTCTGAAGAGAACATCTTATGTAAGACAAATGGCTTTGGAATTGTTTAGAATCATCTGCTCTGGAAGAGGGTTGGCGGCGGCATCACAGAGAGTTTGTGTATCAACTTTATTTCTTGTCTGGCATTAATATTTGACAGTGAGAGCCCCTGGAGGAGATTTAAGCCTCCACTCTGCTATGGTTTTTGGGTGGCCGTGTTCTCCCTAAAATTCCTGCCTTCAAATTCTTCATTAATTAGATTTTCTTTGGCATCATTGGGACTTGAAATGAGCTCAGGAAACAGGGCCAATAGCTTCAGGTACTGAGAGGGGCAGGCCAGCACCAGAGAATTTCTCGCCATGTCATGCTAATCTCGGAACACATTGGCAAGGCTAAATAAGCATCAAATCAGACTTCTTTCCTTTTTTTTATTTTTAAGGTACAGCTTCCCCTCTGATGGAGAGATAATAGTCAAGGAATCCTTTCCCTGAGGCCATTTGGTTGAAAGGCGTAGGTGGACCCGCTAAGTTTCACTTTGTTTCCTCAACAGAGGTCAAAGTTAGGTGCTCTAGCTACCAACCTTCTTTATTCCATGCCCACCTTCACTATTTTCCCAGGAAAACTGGCAAACTAGCTCCCTCAGGTGGGCCTATGTTGAGAGAAAGGAGAGAAGTTACAGCTTTGGAAGCCTTTCTGTGGGGTCAAGGAGACCTCTTCATTGGGAAAAGGTGCTTCTATTCCTATTGTTGTTAAGACCTTTTTCTTCTCCCCAGGTTTCAACCTCATAATTACTTAATATTTTCTGACAGATTGACTCAGGCACACAGCAAGTGGAATCCCACAAGCTAGCGTGAACGCTATCAAAATGTTCATAAAGCCATTTAATGATACTATTACACAAACATAAAATAATACTGATTAGTTGGTAGAAGGGGCAATAGGAAGAAAGACCCTTATGAATTTATACAGTTCAAATTACTCTCAAGTTACAAAACTAAATTTTCCCATAACAAAATTACATTTAACCTGACTTTCAAAACACTTAGCACCATTGACTTCCACATGCTACTAAATATGACCTCCAAACACCATCCTGACTTCTACCAGGATCTTCCAACCTCAGGCCCACATCTCAGGCACACTCACTGTATTTGGGGATAGAGGCCCGGTCAAGCTGCAGAGGCAAGAACCTGGAGCAGGAGGAGCACTTGTCCCCAAGTGTCATTTTCATCTTAAGTGAGTTAGTGCTTTCCATAATTGGTCATTAGTTGGAGAGGCAAGATGAGATCATGGCTGAGGGGCTGAGAGGCTGAGGAGCTGAGCCAGTGAATAAAGGACAGGTCAGTGGCTTAGGATCTTAGCAGCTAAGAAACTTTCACTAAATGTTGGGTATAAATAATTATTTTATTCAGAGAACAAATAGCACCATGAAAAGAGAGGTGACGCTATTTGTAGAGGTTTTTGTGTTTTCCAATGCACTCTCATACTAGCTTTTTTTGTCCTCACAATAATTCTGGGAGGTAGACTGGACAAATGTTATTAACCCAACTTTACAGATGGGAAAACTGAAGCTAAGGTTGATTGGCAATTGGCTTTCCCAAGATCAAAGATCTCACTAATGGCAGGCATTTTATTTTTGAGTTTCTTTCCACCTGGACAGCCACCAGGGATTATCAAAAGGTGAAGATCTCCCTGTGCTTTTGAGTAACGCAGCTAACACATTACCAGGCTGGAGAATGCATTTGGCCCAGTTTAGCAGCCCTGTGGGTTTAGAGCTGTCAACCAAATGCAAGCTTTTGGTGTGTGTGCATTCAGGTTTTGCGAAGAGTAGAGGGCTTTCCGTTTTTATAAAGGAGGGGGAAAACACATTGAAACGTATTTAAATCAAGCTCTAAAGTCTTCTTGGACATCAAATAACTCTTAGAAAACAACATTTTGATGAGTTAAGTATAAATGAATCAAAAACATATGGATTAAATTTGCCTTGAAATACACAAGGGTCTAAAAGTAAGTGGGGAAGGAGGGGGATGCTCTGATAAAATACGTTTGGGATTTTATTGAAACCAAAACATTTACAAAGCCCTTCACATCCAGATTCACTCAACCTCAGTGTTCTCTTCTCTGTTGACTATGGCCAGACACCTTGGGCCTCCCCACAAATATGCTGCCAAATATGACCTTTCTTGCTGAAAAGTCACCAGACTCCAAGCCACTTGACAGTAAGGTTTGGATCCTGTTTCCTGTGCAGTTGACAAAGCACCTTCAGCCCAAATGGTGTTGACTAATCCCAATTCTAGTGCATTTTGAAGAATCAGCCTTGATCAATGGCTCTGTCTCCCCTTCAACCCCCAACCTCTGTTATCCTGAAGGCCTAATAACTAATTTCTGCCTAAATGGTTTTATAAGTGGCTATTAAATTCAACCTCCAACTTGCAATCTTAAAGCTAGTAAACCATTGGGTTACTTTCCAGGATTGTAAAATTAGCTAAAGATGAATTTAAAAGCCAGGGCAAGGGTTGGCATAGGAGAATAGGACGGCACTATATCATGTAATTGTGGGCACCGCTGCAGCAGCTCCCAGCAAGCTGGCAGTGAGCATGTGATATTAGCAAAAGCCCTTAATTTAAGGAAGCAAAATCAACCAACTAGTAATTAACAAATTATTCTTAAACAGGCTTCGCTTAAAAATTAAGTTGAACTACCATTTTTCTATAACTCGTCAGGAAAATGCTGACTGGTACTTAAAGTAAACACAACTTAAGCAGATGGTGAGCTCTCACGGAGTAGCAAACCTATACTTAAATAAATCAGTGTTGTCGGACTGGAGTGCTACATGGATACTCAGCAGAATTCACGGGCATCTTTGCACGATTTGGAAATGATTTACTGCCCTGCAGAGATGACAGCTGAGAGCTGTACGTTTTCCTGATGGAATGCTCCGGACCCCTGCACACTGGAGGGAATCATTTATCAATGGATGTTCCATAGAAGAACTGCACAGAAGGAAAGCTAATCCTGGCCCATCTAAACACAGGGCAAGGTGCTTCTGTGTGTGTTCATTTACCAGGCCACTCATTCATCCTCTCAAGAAATATCTACTGGGTTTACCAGGTGGTAGGTATTTTGCTAGGCCCTGGACATATGAAACTGAATGATACTGTACCCAAAAATCACACAGGCAAGACCCAGAGAGAAATTATAATGCCACTTGCAAAATTCTACTTCTGTATAAGGAATTCATTTTGAGAATCTCAAGAACTGAAGAGCTAACTCCATTTGAAGGATTTGGGAAAGGCTTTACCATTGGACCACCACCCATCTGTCAGTTTGTCATACTGTGGGGGTTTGTATGTTGCAATGATACGGGAAGCTATGCCACCAGTATTTTAAACACCAGCAGAGTCATCGATGATGGACAGGTTTCAGCGGAGCTTCCAAACTAAGACAGACTAGGAAGAAAGGCCTCGTGAACTATTTCCAAAAATTAGCCAGTGAAAACCCTATGGATCACAAGAGAACAGTGTCCGATTTGGATTGCTTTGGACACATCATCAGGAAAGATCAATTGCTAGAGGAAGCCACCATGTTTGGTAAAGTAGAGGGCCAGCGAGGGTAAGATGGACTGGCACAAGGGCCACAACGGTGAACTCAGGCATGCTGGTGATTGTGAGGACGATGCAACACCCGTTCATGCTGAATACTTCATTCTGTTGTATGTCAGGTCGCTGAGTCAGAGTCGACTTGGTGGCAGCTATCCCTCTCTCCCTCTCAGTCTCTCTCTCTATCATCTATTATCTTTGGAAGTGTCTCCTCAAGCTACAGGCAGTGTGTCATGGCGGTTATAAGTATAGGTCCTGAAGTGATAGGCTGCCCAGTTTCAAATCCTGGTACCATGATTTATTGGCTGTGTGACCTCAGGAAATTTACGTACCCTCCCTGGGCCAGGTTCCTCCACTGCAAAAATGTGGCTAATAAGGAAACTACCTCATTGCAAGGATTAAATGAGTCCCTGGTACATAATAAGTGCTATTATCTTAGCTGCATATAAAAAAAAAAAAAAAATTTTTTTTTTTTTTTATATTATAGGATCTTATTCAACAAAGACTGAGAAGAGGGGATATTTCAGTTAGCACAACAGCATGTGCGAAGGCAGGGGTTTATGAAAGGCCTGGTAGTTTCAAGAAAAAGGAAAAATTCAGGGTAACGCGTACATAAAATACACGTGGGAAGAATCGGGTGTAGATTGGGGTCATATTGTGAAGGGCCTTTTGCGCCAAACCAAGGAAGCTGAATTTTATCATCTGACAGAGGTGTGACAGAGTCAGCTTTGGTTTTTCAGAAGATCATTCTGCCTCCAGTGTGGGGTGTGGCGGCGAAGCAGCAGCATGAAGGTCTGTTTCTTTTTATCACAAGATCTGCCTGTGGTCAAGGATGCCAAAGTAGACAGCGCTATTTTTATTTACTTAACAAGTAAAAGTGAGGGGTACATCCAAAGTGCAGCTATTCCCACATCTTACCCCGGTCCCCAGCTGTTGTGGGTATCTATAGTCGCCTCTTCTCCTTGCCCCACGAAGTGTTGGAACTGGATTTCAAAACTCACTGTTGGGAGCACATTTGTAACTGGTCAGTTTTATTAGTTTTAACGGTGTTCACAAATCTTGGAATGTTAGAAGTAGAAGGGAATTTATGGCACTCGCTAAATCCAGTTGCCCCCCACTTCGGGGTCTCTAGATCCCTAGGCAGTCTGTAAAAGTAATCACAGAGGTCAGCTCTACTTTTCATCTTTCCAAAAACCTAACACGCATGTAGCCATTCACAAAAAGCTTCACAAGCCAAGTAAAATGTCAACTTTCTTTACTTTTGGCTGGAATTATTTTTGCTTCAGTACGGTAACATCAGTCATCTCATGTTTATCATAATTTTTGATTGGCAGTTATGAAAACCTTTAATTTAAAAAGAAAATGAATTAATACTTAACAAGTCAAAAAAAATCCTTCAAATGCAAAGGTAAGGAAAAACAAACCAGACTTGTAGCGACCCCATGTGTGTCAGAGTAGAACTACACTCCATAGGATTTTCAATGGTTAATTTTGGGGAAGTAGGTCACCAGGCCTTTCTTCCAAGGTGCCTCTGGGTGGATTCAAACTGCCAGCTTTTCTTTGAGTAGCCGAGTACTTAGCCATTTGCTCCCACCTGGAAATCCTAAGGAAAAGCAACAGGTCATTTATGGTGTAAAGTTGGGGATACTGATCTGTAGCCCATCCTTATCAGCCCTCTCTCCCAGACACCCCTGTGACAGTCACTCACTAATTTAGTCTACTAGCTCATCTCCAGCCCACCCCCTGCCCATTTCTAGAGTGTACCATACACTGCCCTGTGTGAATGTCTACTGAAAGTGCAGATACAATCAGCAAGCTTGGAACTACCCAAATGTTAAAGGAAGCCCTGAATTTCAGCTCTCAAGAAATGAATGAGTTAAACGGTATCCAATCCTGGATGAAATTCGATTACATAACAGTAATGCGTCTCTAGATAGTAAGGTCTCTAGGCAGGATTCTTGTTCTTTGTCTCTCACACACTCTATCCAGCGAACACTTAAGGCAGAGCATAAATGATGCGTCACAATGCATCCCAACCACTAGCAGGAACAAAAGCCTTTTGGGATAACTGGATAATATCATGCTGGAACGGGGGAGGGGAATGAATGACCAGTGTTCTGTAAATTCATTCTGAGCCTGAAAGTTATTAGATTTTAATCTTGCTAATGTTTCTATGTTCTCTTTTCTCCTCCAAACAGATTTAGGACTATAATTCAAAAAAATCATACAAAGAATGCTGAAAAATGTTAATCACTTTGGGTGACTGCATTTAAAAAGTAGGATGATAGGACATTGCTTATAGTTAATAAGATTGTATCTTTTAATACAATTGTTAAAAATATGGAGTCCCTGGGTGGGGCAAATGGTTAAGGCACTCAAATGCTAACTCAAAGGTTGGAGGTTCCAGTCCGAACAGAGGCACCTCAGAAGAAAGGCCTGGCAATCTACTTCTAAAAAATCTGCCATTGAAAACTCTTTGAAGCACAGTTCTACTCTGACACACATGGGATTGCCATGAGTTGGGGTCAACTCTACAGCAACTCATTTATTAAAAATATGACCACTAATAATAACAGAGTTACAACTCCATTTACTTAAATTATAGCACCAACAAAACCTAGTTTCCTACTGTTAAATGTAATGCACTGTGCTTTTTTTGTACTTCTTGGGATCACTGGTCTCTAAAATTAAGTTTTAGTAGACACTCAGTAAAACACCTGGTGACAGCTGAACTGACAAGTATCTTGTATTGGTAGAAGGTGATGCAAGTAAGATCTATGGAACCAAGACTTCAGTGGTTTGCCATACAGGTAGTTTCATCTAAAGACGATGGGATGGTGGTCTCTCTTGACAAGCCTATCAAAATATGTATACAGGAAAGTGATTAGGAATACAAGGAAAGGATGCACCCAGGACAGAGAGTGAATACTGGCTCTGCCACAAAAAAGCTATGTGATTTTTGGTAAAATCTTCAGCCTCTTTGAACTCCAGTTTCATCATTAGAATAAAGATAACAAGACCTACTAAATAAAATAATGTAAATAAAGCTTTAATATAGTGCCTGGCAAATTAATCAATTAATCTATTTTGTCTACTAAGGAGCCCTGGTGGGGCAAGGGTTAAGCACTTGGCTGCTAGCAGAAAGGTTGGCCGTTTGAACCCACCAGCGGCTCCGCAGGAGAAAAGACCTGGCGATCTGCTCCCATAAAGATTACAGCCTTGAAAACCCTATGGGACAATTCTACTCTGTCCTTTAGGGTCGCTGTGGGTTAGAATTAACTCAACAGCACACAACATTCTCTCTGCACATGGGGCCAGTACTATGAACTCTTTAAGCAAACCCCTTACACCGGCTTATCTATGCCACTGTAGGTTGAGAGTCCTTTCTGCTCATCAGACAAGTGAGAGAGACCTTGTAAATCAGAGCTGAGTTCTCTGCAGGATACTACCCTGTTGAATCATGGTCATAAGGCCAAAATGGGAGACAAAATCATGCCCGGATTGCACCAAACTAATAACATTCGAATGCTTATTCTCTTTCTACAGCTGGGAAAGGGCAGTTAGGGACAGTTCATTTACCTCTAGTACAACCACTGAGTTACCTCCAGGGCATAGTCAGCAATTCCATTTTTGGAACCTTACATAGCAGTGTAAATACGGCTGTTCCCCTAAATCCCACCATCTTAGTAACCTACCCATAAATCTCACAATCAAATGCTGTGAAAGGTTGGGTTTGTCCCATGTAGCAAAAGATTCATTCAAGTAGAGTCTTAGGACTTAGTCCTAAACATGAAAATGAGAAAACTCAACATTTGATTATTTCATAGGAAAAAAACTGCAGTGAAAACTCCGCTTGGTTGGGAAAAATGATAATTGCATCTAAGCACAGGCAAATAACTGACCATCATAAGTCTCAGAATCTTTGTACCTGGCATATTTAAGACAGTGCAATTCAAGTCTGAAAAGGAACTAAGTGGTTTGAAACTTTACCACCCCCTTCTCCAGAAATCCATCTTCTTCAAGTTTTCTTGCCAACCCAATCAAAGGAACAATGTGCAGACGAGTAATAAGCTGGCCCCATTCTATGCACACTTACGAACACTAAAAGAGAAGGAAAAAAAAAAAAAAGCAGCCTCTGCTGTTTTCTAGCAAACTCACAGGGAAGCTAAACACACCAACAGGTTTTTTTATTGCTGGGACTGAGGTCTCAGATATGTTTAAGAAACATCAGAAAACGTGGGTGACAAAAGACCACAAGCACACATAGACAGAAGCAGCACAGGCTACACAATAAGACCTCAACAGCTTAAGCAGCAAGAGCAAGAGGCATTGATTTTTCCTGCAGAAGGCATATCAGGTTACAAGAATGCACACATTTAATTTTTATGAGCCTGAAGTCTCACAAAAACAAACAAACAAACAAAAAATCCTACTTTGTGACCCAGTGATGAAGCCAATGAAGGGAAACTTTAAAATATAACAAAGGGAAAAAGGTTTTATTATGTTATCACAAGGTTTTTGAAAATAAACCATGATGCCACAAGCCACGTCAGCGTGTCCTCTGATACTTTCAGACTCCTGGTCAGAGTGATGCCGGACCCCAGTCACACCCCCACATCCTCTTCTCTATATAAATACATATAGATGGCATTACTCACCTCTCTTCTGGTTTTTATAAAGACTAGGTTTCATTTTCTAGGTAAATGCAAGAGTCACCAATCTTCAGCTTTCAGCCCCAACCCAAGAAGAGCGAATGAGCAACGGCAGAAACGTGGCTTCATACCAGAGCATCTTCTTCCAGCCAAACATAATTTACAGCTGAATGTTTGGTTCATCTGTCACACGAGAATTTGACAGCCCCACCACTTACCCTGAAAATAAATACGCGCTCCTCATTCAGGTAAGTAGGATCGTTTCAGCAATAAATTGACTCCACCACTAAAACTTGCCTTTTGTGAAGGAAATAAATGTTCAAAAATTTTCTCCTGATGAGGACGATGCAGCGGACACTAAAATTTCAGAGGCTGGTTATAAGGTCCTCATTCATATTACCGCTGGCCCAGAAGGAGCTGGAGGCCGCTGGAGCCGGAAACACCTGATAATAACTCTGCTAAATCAACTCAAAGCTCTTAACAGTATGCAAAAGCTCCCAGGCAAAAATGGAGGGGAAAAGGTCAAAACACACATCTCCACTGACAATCACACATCTGGAAATAAAACAACCTTGCAAAATAACACTGAATTTTTACTAGCCCACACAAAACTTTTAACTACCCACTCCCTCCGAGGGAGTTTCCTTCGTTTGAGCTTCACAACAGTCTTGTAAATTAGAGAGGGTATCATTTTCCCATTTATAGGTGGGGAAACTGAGGCAGTATGCAGTTATCAAGTGTCCAAAGACTCATAGCTATTTATACTTTAAGTCAGGGTAAAAAGCCAGGTGGCCTAGGAGGTAATTCCACCATTCACTCAACCCCTCTGCTTTTAGAAGAAACGCAACACATGGTCCCTACTCTTAAGTGCTTGTGATCTAACTAGAAAAATAAGATGTTCACACACTAAATTAAACAACCACTCCATTCAAGAAAAATCACCAAAGGTAAATATGCACTCTATTCACTCTTTCCAAATGAGAGCCACATTAATTCCATGAATTTACAGAATTGACAAAAAAGATTCTTAATAAGCTAACAAACTCTTTAAAACTTAAAACTGTACAATAAGAGCCAGGGCCACGGTTCAGAACACGTCATTTGTTAAGTTGTTTATACCCATATGACTATCCTGCTGAATAGCTAGGTAAACTGTGTGTGTCTTAGGTATAATTATTTACCAGTAAACCCCAGATTATAGGGCCCACATCGAGGGGGAAAAAAGTTCACATAGTTTAAAAATTAACAGTCTCAAATATTTATCTATTTTATTATTCAGTTACAATGAGCCATTTAGATACAAAATGTTATAATTCTCTTGACATTCCCTCTTGTTGGAACTCCTATATTTCTAAATATTTTCAACAAACTGAAATTTCTATTTTAAAGAATTCACCAACAGGGGGTGAAGGAAACATTATAAAGAAGCTGTGGAGACAATAGGCAAAAAAAAAAATCCAAATCCGTTACCGTTGAGTTGATTCCAACTGATAGCGATCCTATAAGACAGAGTAGAACTGCCCCATAGGGTTTCCAAGGAGTGGCTGATGGATTCGAACTGCCGACCTTTTGGTTTGCAGCCAAGCTCTTAGCCACTGTGCCACCAGGATTCCAATAGGCAAAAAAGAGTCTGCAAATAACTATGCTTTGGTGTTGGATTTTGGCATTCAATTAAAATTCTATAAAAGGAATGAAGAAATTAATGATTTAATAGTTATCATAATTAGTAATTATATTTTCTGAGTCTACAAATAATTAATTTGAGCATACCTTTGAGGTATTATCATCTCCATTATAAAATGAGACAGTGGAGATGGAACTGAGATGAATGAGTTGCCTCTGGCCACAGGCAGAATAAAGGGATGGCAAAAACCAAAAAACCAAACCCACTGCCATCATAGGGACCCTATAGGACGGAGTAGAACTGCCCCATAGGGTTTCTAGGGATTGCCTGGTGGATTCAAACTGCAACTTTTTGGTTAGCAGCTGTAGATCTTAACCACTGTGGCACAGGGTTTCCAAAGAGATGGCAGATACCTGGAATTCCTGAGCCCCACTGCGCTAAGCATGATCTCTCTGAGCTGGCATCGGAAAATTCATTCTTTAAATGGTATAAACAAGAAGCTGTTCCTTCTCTCTCCTCAACTAATTCTCCTCAACTTCTGTTCCTGACCTTCTTCAGTTCTCATATGAGATCCTTTTTAGACTGTGGTTTCCTTGGCAGACTGCCACCTAAAAGTGTCATCGCCTAAAGTGAGATAAGTAGAAGTATGAATCTTCAAAGTTTGTATTATAATAGAAGGAAGAAGGAAACAAAAACATTAAGGACAGTAACTGAACTTGTAAGAGCAAGTTATGTTTGTTCTAAATGTAAATTTTGTTTACATATTTAAAGACTCATATCGTATTAGGAATTATGGGGGCAGTGGTAGTTCAGTGGTAGAATTCTTGCCTTCCACGTGGGAGACTTGGGTTCAACTCCCAGCTAACGTGCCTCATACGCAGCCACCACCCACCTGCCAGTACGGGCTTGCATGGTTCTATGATGTTGAACAGATTTCAGCAGAGCATCCAGACTTATATGGACTAGGAAGAAAGGCCTGGCAATCTACTTCTGAAAATCGGCCAATCAGAGCCCTATGGATCACAAATATGGGGAGGGCCCAGGACCTGACAGCGCTTTGTCCCACTGCGCATGGTGTCACCATGAGTCAGGGGCAGACTCCACGGCAGCTGACAATAACAACACATGAGGAATTAGGAGCCACAAGAAGAAAACCCTTCTATAGTAAAAGTTTATGGCAATATTTGAGCTTCTCAATTTGGAAGAGGAAGGATGCATATTCTTCCCATATTTAAAAAATGTAAATTTCAATAAGCAAAACACTAACACTCTGAAAGAAAAATGGTCAACAAACAGGGACAGACACCAACAGACAATTCATAAATTGCCAATAAATAAATGGAAGTAATGTTCGACCTCCCTTTTAATCAAATAAAAGCATATTAAAACAATTTTTCACCTAATAAGTTGGCAAATATTTCTTTTTTCATGACAATACTCAAACTATCTGGGGTCAGGTCCATCAGGCACTCTGCAGAGAGGATGAAGCAATTGGTACAAGCTGTCTTAAGAAGCCCTTGTGGTGTGCTGGTTAAGAGCTCAGCTGCTAACCAAAAGGTCGGTAGTTGGAATCCACCAGGAGCTCCTTGGAAACCCTATGGGGCAGTTCTACTCTGTCCTATTGGGTCGACTATCAGTCGGAATCGACTGGATGGCAACGGGTTTTGTTTGATTTCATCTTGAAAGCAAGTTAGCAAAACGTATCAAAATCCACTTGTAGGAATTTCCTTTGGAAAAACAAGAGATACAGACCAAATATTATGTGCAAGAACGTTCATCACAATATTATTTGTTACCCAGGAAAAATTAAAACGAGACTATTGCTGATAAGTGCCACTGAGTCAATTCTAACTCAGAGCGACCCCATGTAACAGAGCAGAACTTCCCCACAGGGTTTTCTTGGCTGTAATCTTTACAGAAGCCGATTGTCAGTCTTTCCCCAGTGGAGTCACTCAGTGGGTTTGAACCACCAACCTTTCGGTTAGCAGCCAAGGGCTTCACCATTGCACCACCAGGGCTCCTTAAAAAAATAGACTTAAATAGACAGAATAGCTTCAATTACAACAAATAGAAGGTTATGCAGCCGTTCAAAACATGTTTTAAAAAATAAATGACAACCTTGGGGAAATATTTACAAAATAATTTTAAGCGGGGAAAAAGGCCTAAAGCACAACTGCAAATACTCTGTGAAATACAGCTAGATGACATGGATAAAGACACATGAAGGATACATCAAAGTCACCCACAGTGATAAAATTTGGTTAGATTTTTCTTCCTTGTATTTTTCTATATGTTCTATAATAAATTTATTTTAATCAGAAAATAGTAAACTTACCATAAAATTTTAAAAAGAGGGAAGTAAGGGAATCCCCGAACTTGAGATATAATTACTTTCTCTCACTATTTTTTCAAGCCACCTAAAAGTCATCTTGTCTCAGAAAGAAACACACCCAGCAAAAAGATGTTAGCATTAGAATTACTTGATTTCCGGTGTTAAAATCCTGGGGGTCCTTATTCTTAGGAATGACACACTGAGATTTAAGGAGAAAGAGTCATCATACACGCAAGTTACTGTGAAATAAAATGTAATAATGTGAATATGTCTGTATGTGTATGTGTGTGTAGCTAGATGAAGGAAAGAAAAAAGGAAATGACAATAAAAGGAAAGAAGGAGGGAGGGAGGGAGGGAACAAGAGAGGGAGAAAAGAAAGATGGAAAAATATAATAAAGCAAATATGGGAAAATTTTAACAATTGGGGAAGCTGGGTGAAGGGTATATGGAAGTCCTTTGCACAATTCTTTTAACTTTTCTGTCAGTCTGAAATTATTTCAAAATTTAAAACAAATACAAAAATAAATTTAAAAAAAATTTTTTGGAACTTTCCTAGTTTCTCCTTCAGGAAAAATAGATGCCCTGTTATTTCTCTTCAGGATATTTTTCTCACAGGGTCAGTTTCAGGAGGTATTTGGAGGAAGGAGAAGTTACGAGAACCAGTATTTTCAACGGTGCACTTTCATTTTAAAATCACGGATGACTACCGTCAAGATACCCGCGTGCCTGCTGGCTAACAAGAGAGCCCTGGGATGGCGTGCAAGCACGGCCATAAATGACACAACCGAAAAAATGATCGCTGCTTGCTGGAGAAAATATGCAACGAACATGCCAAAAGACTCCTGAATGGGGGTTTTTCTTATAAGTCCTGTCACATGAAATGAATGTAATACTAGGGAGCCCTATGATATGAGGGCCTCGTTCCAAATGCATCCACCACACTGGCTGTCCCATTGGCTGGTCAAAAACACAACTTTCGACTCTGTGTAAAATACATCCCATAACTGTAACATCTTATTATAAAGTCTCAGTGCTTGTTTTCTCTTTGCTCAAGCATGGCTTTGAGCTAAGAGATTACAGAATCTTTCTTGCAAAAACAGCTGGATGCTAGAGCTTGATTCTAACACAATCAGAATCACCAGCAAAATCCATAGCTGTCTGCAGCCACCTTTGAAACCCTGCAATAGCTTCAGATTGTCTTTACAATAAAACCTAAACATCTAACCCATTGACCAAGCCTCATATGGTCAGGCATTTGGCCAGGTCTCCAACATCAGCCCGTTGCATTTGCCTCCTTGCCCACTATACTCTAGCCACACTGGCCTTTTTTCCTTTTCTGTACCACAGCAGGAGTCTCTGGGTGGTACAAACAGTTAATGCACTTGGCTGCTAACAAAAATGTTGGAGGTTCGAGTCCACACAGAGGCACCTTGAAAGAAAGGCCCAACTATCTACTTTCAGAAAATCAGCCATTGAAAATGCTATGGAGTTCAGTTCTACTCTGACACAGATGGGGTCGCCATGAGTTGGAACTGACTTGAAGGCAACTGGTTTAAACCATGGCAAGCTCGTTCCTGTAGCACTGGGTCTCCCCTAGGCCTGGAACGCTCTTCCCCTTAATTTCCAGTTGATTCAGCTTTGTTTTCAGGTGTGAGTCAAAAGTAAGGTAATCAAGTGAAGGAATGAGGTATCAATTCCATGAACTGACAAATTAAAATTACCATAATTTTAAATTTTGCTACTCAGGAAACACTGATCTTTGTTTACTTCCAATACTGTAAACCAGCACCACCACCACCCCCCAAAAAAAAACTGTTGACATCAACTTGATTCCGACTCATAGTGACCCTACAGGACAGAGTAGAACGGCTCCATAGGGTTTCCAAGGAGCGGCTGGTGGATTCCAACTGCCGACCTTTGGTTAACAGCCATAGCTCTTAATCACCGTGCCACCAGGGCTCCAATATTGTAAAGGTGCCTTTCAAATGATCTCCTCCAAAACAGAGAGGTTGTAGGTTTCCAAGCATGAGCCAGTGCCAGCAGCAAAAGAATGAATCAGGATTCTTTGCCTGTTACAACTCAAAATCTAGAGGGCTCTAATACCAACTGGTCTTAGGTGAATGATGGCTTTTACTTGATTTCTTTCTTTCATTTAAATAATGTAACATTATTAATGCCATAGGTAGAGCATTAACTCATAGTACTGTTTACAAGCACTACTGTGACAGGCAGTCTCTGAGCTGACCCCCCTCCCCTGCCTTCTAGTGTGCACTTGTGTAATCCCCTCCCCTTGAGTATGGGCTGGACCTAGTGACTTGCTGCTAGTGACTGTTGTTGCTGTTGTTGGCTGCTGTCCAGTAGGCACCCGACTCATGGTGACCCGATGTGTTACAGAGTAGAACTGCTCCATAGGGTCTCCTTGACCGTAATCTTTACAGAAGCTGGTCACCAGGCCTTTTCTTCAATGGAGGCACTGAGTGGGTTCAAACCCCCAGTCTTTGGTTTAGCAGATGATCAAACCACCTATGCTACCAGGGCTCCTTTTCAGATGAATAGAATATGGTAAATGTGATAAGATGTCACTTCTGAAATTAGGTTACAAAAAAAGACTGTGACTTCCAGCTTTCATGTGTTCCCTCTCAGGGTCCTTTCTCACTCTTAGGGAAGTCAGCTACCATGTTGTGAGCTGCGCATGTAGAGGCTCCAATGTCAAGAAATCGATGTCTCCAGCCAACCCCCAGCCAGGACCTGAAACCTGCCAACAGTCTCCTAGGTAAACTTAGATCTTCTAAGGCCAGCCAACAGCCATATGAGAGAGCTTGGATGTAGATCCTCCCTCAGTCAAGGTTTGCCATGGCTGAAGAAGCCCTGGACAACATCTTGATTGCAATCTTGTGAAAGACCCTGAGCCGGAGGACCCCTCTAAGCTACACTCAGATTCCTGACTCACAGATCAGTGTATACTGTTGGGGTAATTTGTTACACAGGAATAGATAACTAGTACAAGTGTTTACATCTCAAACTACATACTTGACATTTTCTTTTTTTTTTTTTTTAGTCTTATTGTGTTTTAGGTGAAAGTTTATACTGCAGATTAGGTTCCCATTTAACAATGTTTATACAAATTATTCCATGACATTGGTTACATTTTTCACAGTGTGTCAACATTCTCATTATTTCCATTGTGTTTGTTCTATTTCCACTACTCTGGCTTCCCTGCCTTGCCTTACCTTCTTCTCATCTTTACTTTAAGGTAAATGTTGACTGTTTGGTCTCATATAGTTAATTATTTAAGGGAGGACAGTACTCACGGGTGATAATGTTTATTTTATAAGCTGATCTATTATTTGGATGAAAGGCGACCACCAGGAATGGCGTCAGTTCCAAGTTGAAAGGGTATGTTGGAACAATCGGCTTGGGGGTTCCTCTAGTCTCTATCAGTCCAGTAAATCTGTCCTGTTTTCAGAAATTTGAGTTTTGTTCTACATTTCTCTCCCTTTCTACCCAGGACCTTCTATTGTGTCCCTAAGCAGAACGGTCAGTAGTGGTAGCCGGGCACTATCCAGCTCTTTTCTCAGGCTAGATGAGGTTGTGGATCATGTGACCAATTAGTCCTGTGGACTGGTTTCTTTAAGTCTTTGGTTTCCTTTATTCTCTTTTGTTCCAGACAAGTAGAGACCAATAGTTGTATCTAAGATGGCCACTCTCGAGCTTTGAAGACCCCAGACGCTGCTCAACAAACTAGGGTGTAGAACATTGTCTTTAGGAACTGTATGATGCCAACTGACTGAGTTGTTCCAATAAACTATGGACCCAAGCCTTCAAACCCAATAAACCAATCCTGCAAGGTGTTTGGTTATGCCTAGGAAGTGTTTGTAATTGTGCCCCTTATGTGGTTTATTCTATGCATGGATATATATGGAGCATACACAAACATGGATACACATATGCCTACAGAAACACCTATACATTCACACCCATATACTCACATGTGCCTTCCTAAACACTTATATGCATACATATCTGCCTATGTAACCACACACATATTTTTTTGGTTGTTATTACTGTTGTTGCAAAATTGTATGTTATACCATTTACTGAAATTGTTCCTTATTCTTGTGTACTTGGACGAGTTGTGCAGACTTCACCCACATTGGGTATTGCCTTTCCCATCACCAAAAATAACAAGTGTCAGCTATCTAGAAAGTGATTCCCCTTCCTTTCCCTTCCCATCCCTGATAACCATCAAAGAACTTTGCCTTCTTGACTTTTTATAAAAGTGAGACCATACAATATATGACTAACTTATTTCACTCAGCATAATGAAACTCATCATTATTTTTTACAGTATTCCACTGTATGTATATATCACAATTTGTTTATTCATTCATCCATTCACAGGCATGTAGGTTGTTTCCATCTTTTTTGCTATTGTGAATAATGCTGCAATGAACATAGGTGTGCATGTCTATTTGTGTCACTGCTCTTATATCTCTAGGATATATACCTAGAAGTAGGGTTGCTGGAACATAAGATATTTCTATTTCTGACTTTTTGAGGAAGTGCCATGCCATTTTCCATAGTGGTTATACCATTTTACAATCCCACCAGCAGTGTATAAGAGTTCTAATCTCCCCACAACCTTGCCAGAATTTTTTTTTTGGATCATTGCCAATTTTTCAGGGGTGAGATGGAATCTCATTATAGTTTTGATTTACATCTCTTTAATGGCTTTTTTTTTTTTTTTTTTTTAATGGCTAATGATCATGAGCATATTTTCATGTGTTTGTTATCCACCTGAATGCCCTCTTCAGTGAAGTGTCAGTTCATGTCTTTTGCTCTTTTTTTGATTGGAATTTTTGTCTTTTTGTTGTTGAGTTGTTGAAGCTTTCTATATGTTTTAGAGATTAGACCCTTATCAGATATGTCATTGCCAAAAATTTTTTCCCAATCTATAGGTTCCTTTTTTACTATTTTGATAAATTCTTTTGGTGAGCATTTAATTTTTAGGAGTCCCAGTTATCTATTTATCTTCTGTTGTTTGTGCATTTGTAGTTTTTGATAAACTGTTTATGTCAAAAATTAGTTCCCCTAGTTTTGTCCCTATGTTATCTTCCAGAAACTTTATAGTCTTAGCTTTAATACTTAGGTCTTTGATCCATTTTGAGTTAGTTTTTGCATATGGTATGAGGTATGGATCCTGTTTAATTTTTCTGCAAATGGATAACCAGTTTTGTGACCACCATTTGTTAAAAAGACTGTTTCTTCCCTCACCTAATGGACTTTGACCCTTTGTTGAAGATCAGCTGCCCATACCAAAAAAAAAAAAAAACATTGCTCTTGAGTCAATTCCAACTCATAGCAACCCTACAGGTTAGAAGAGAACCGTCCCATAGGGTTTCCAAGGAGTGACTGGTGGATAGGAACCGCCGACCTTCTGTTTAGCAGCCAAACTCTAAACCACTGTGCCACCAGAGCTCCAGCTGCCTGTATATGGATGGATTTACTTCTGGGTTCTCTGTTCTATTCTGTTGGTCTATGTGTCAGTCATTGAACCAGTACCAGGCTGTCATGATTACTAATGGCTGTATAGTAAGTTTTGAGATCAGGAAGTGTGAGGCCTCCTACCTTGTTCTTCTTCTTCAATATTGCTTTGGATATTCAGGGTTTCTTTCCTTTCTGTATAAATTTGGTGATTAGTTTTTCCACTTCATTAAAGAATGTTGTTTGGGATTTGGATCGGGATTGCATCGTATCTATAGATCGTTTGCAGTAATATTGACATTTTCACAATGTTAGGTCTTCCGATCCATGAGCATAGAATGTTTTTCCATTTATGCAGATCTCTTAGTTTCTTGCAGTAGTGTTCTATAGTTTTCCTTGTACAAGTCTTATAGATCTCTGGTTAGGTTATTTCTAGGTATTTTATCCCTTTGGGGGCTATTGTAAATGGTATTGTTTTCTTGATTTCCTTTTCGGAGTTTTCCTTGTTAGTGTAGAAGAACCCAACTGATTTTTGTGTGTTGATCTTGTACCCTGCCACTTTTCTGAATCCTTTAAGATCCAGTAGCTGTCTTGTGGAATTTCTGGGATTTTCTATGTATAGGATCATGCCATCCACAAATAGGGAGAGTTTTACTTCTTCCTTCCAATTTGGATACCTTTATTTCCCTTTCTTGCCTTATTGCTCTAGCTAAGACTTCAGTACAATATTGAATAAGAGTGATGATAGTGGGCATCTGTGTCTCATTCCCATTCTCAAGGGGAAGGCTCTCAGGCTTTCTCCATTGAGAATAATGTTGGCTGTTGGTTTTGCACCCAAACCAAACTCATTGCTGTCAAGTCAATTCCATCTCATAGCGACCCCATAGGACAGAGCAGAACTGCCCCATAGGGTTTCCAAGGTGCAGCTGGTAGACTCAAACTGCCAACTTTTTGGTTAGCAGCCATAGCACTTAACTACTGTGTCTGCATATACTACCTTAATTATCTTGAGGAATTTCTCTTCTATTCCTATTTTGCTGAGAGTTTTTATCGGAAAAGCATGTTGGATTTTATCAAATGCCTTATCTGCGTCAATTGAGGTGATCATGTGATTCTTTTCCTTTTTTTTTTTTTTTTTCACTTCTGTGGTGAATTACATTGATTGATTTTCTAATGTTGAACCACCCTTGCATCCCTGGTGTGAATCCCACCTGATCATGATGTACTCTTTTTTTTTTTTTTTTTGATACGCTGTTGAATTCTGTTGGCTAGAACTTTGTTGAGAATTTTTGCATCTATATTCATGAGAAATATTGGTCTGTAATTTTCCTTTTTTGTGATGTTTTTACCTGGCTTTTGGTAACAAGGTGATGCTGGCGTCATAGAATGAGTTTGGGAGTATTCCTTCCTCTTCTATGTTCTGGAAAAGTCTGAGTAGAATTTTTGTCAACTCTTTTCTGAATGGAAACCCTGGTGGCCTGGTGGTTAAGTGCTACAGCTGCTAACCAAAAGGCTGGCAGTTTGAATCCACCAAGTGCTCCTTGGAAACCCTATGGGGCAGTTCAACTCTGTGAGTAGAGTATGAGCCGGAATTGACTCAATGGCAACAGATTTGGTTTGGGGTTTTTGGTTCTTCTCTGGATGTTTGGGAGAATTCCCCAGTGAAGCCATCTGGGCCAGGGCTTTTGTTGCTGTTGTGAGTTTTTTGATGACACCTTCTCTTCTTTTGCTATGGTTCTGTTTAGGTTTTTTACTTCTATTTGAATTAGTTTAGGTGGGTAGTATGTTTCTAGAAATTTTTCAGTTTCTTCTAGGTTTTCAAATTTGTTGGAGTACAATTTTTTATAGTATTCTGTTATAATCCTTTTTTATCTCAGTTGGATCTTTCGTAACGATTCTAATTTCATTTGTTATTTTGGTTATTTGCTTCTTCTCATTTTTTTTCCTTTGTCAAATTGCCCAGTGGCTTGTCAGTTTCACTGAACCTCTCAAAGAACCAACTTCCAGTCTTGTTGAGCAGACTGCCACATCTTTCTTCCAAGGAGCAGCTGGTGGGTTCGAACAGCCAACCTTTAGGTTAGTAGCCATGCGTTTTAACTACTACACCACCAGGGCCTAGAAAACCCTTTGGGTCAGTTCTACTCTGTCACATGGGGTCGCTATGAGTCAAAATTGACTCAACAGTACCTAACTACAACAACAATAATGAAGAGCAATTTTAGCTCCCTAAATTAAAAAAAAAAAAAAAAATTTTTTTTTTTTTTTAATTATAAGGGTAAATTCTTAGGTTACATGGGGATGGGAGATATTCGGAACTAGAGATAATTAATCACAATTTATTCCCAAAGTGAATGATAGTTATATTTGGTACATCAATGATAATAGCCATTCATAATTTATACAGTATTTTAAAACCTATCTGGTATTTTCACATTCATAGCTATTTACTCCTCATGAAAAGGCAATAAAGTAGGTATTATTATTATCTCCACTTTACAGATGAGGAAACTAAGATTCAACATATTTCATAAGTTCAGGAAGGCAAGGACTTTATCTTGTTTCCCACTACTTCCTAATGCCTAGGTCCTTGTCTAGGACTGTAAATGCTCAGTGTATATTTGTTGAGTGGCTGTCTCCCACAACGATGTTATCTGTGAAGATGGTGACTTTTTCATAAAGTTCCCCAACTGGCATATATTTATATATCAGTCTCTCTCCACATGTGTGTCTGTGTGTGTGTGTGTGTGTCTGTCTGTGTGTGTGTGTGTCTGTGTGTGAGGTCTGTGGTGCAAATGGTTAATGCACTTGGCTGCTCACCTAAAGGTTGGAGGTTCAAGTCCACTCAGAGACATCTCAGAAGAAAAGCCTGGCAATCTACTTCTGAAAAGTCAGCCATTAAAAACCCTAGGGAGCACAGTTCTACTCTGACACACATGGGGTTGCCATAAGTTGGAATCAACTCGATGACCACTGGTTACTACTTTTGGTATGTGTATACACACATGTGTGTATTCACTGAACCAGAATGTGTTTCCCAAGCAACACAAGCACCTCTGAAAACTCACTCAGAGAAACCATTTCCTACTTTAATCCTATGTTTTCATACAGCTCTACGCTGCCAAACACAGAGACCCAGAGCTCTTCTATGCGTTAATAACCCTTTCTCAGTAAACCAAATCTCTTCTCTTGCATATCATTTCCTATAATCTCCCAGGGTAAGTCTGGAACAAAGACTCTTCCAAGAGCCCTAAAAGGTCATCTGCAGGCTCAGGGCCAGGAGTCCCATATTATGCCCCACCCCTCCCCTGCCTAGCCTGACCTCTCTCACCTTGATAAACATAACCAGAAGCAAGTTAATAGGTCTTGACAAAGGTCACTCTATAAACTAGCCTCAGGGGATGTTAGATAGAGTTGTCCAAGTCGCTGACAAGGAAACAGGAGGTGGGGGGATTATGATTAGGAAGTTTACATAAGCCTTAAATTTCTTTTCTTTTCAGGGTTTCATGGTCAAACTATCATTCAACCTTCAACCACAACCCAGTCCCTCTTCATGTATTACCTAATAAACAAGTGTTTGTTCACAAAAGGCAGATGGGCCCATTAAATAAGCAGTTAGTCAATATTTTAAGAAGATAATATAATCATTAGGTATGATTACCCTAAGGAGTCTTGGTGGTGCAAACTGTTAAGCACAGCTACTAAACAAAAGGTTACCAGTTTGAATCTACCCAGCAGCTCTGCGAGAGAAAGACCCAGTGATCGGCTCCCATAAAGATTACAGTCAAGAAAACTCTATAAGGCAGTTCTACTCTGTCATATGGGTTCATTATGAGTTGGAATTGACTTGAGGGTACCCAATGATGACAACATGATTATTCTTGGAATTATATGACTATTAGTAGGAAAAAAAAAATATTTTTTGAGGAACTGCAAAATACCATGTATAAAGCAATAACAGTCATCCCTTCATTCAACAGATACTGCAGTGTCTGCTATGTGCCAGCTAGGTACTGGGAATATGGTGACAAAGAAAACATGCATGATCCCTGACCTCTCAGAATTTAGATTGTAGTGGGACAGGCAGATTTTAATTTTTTTTTTTAATTCTTAAATTGAAAAGCACACAAAAAAATAAAAATTTCAAATTTTGATAAATGTTTTGGAAGAAAAGCTCAGAGTAGCAGGAGTATATAACAGAGAGGCCTAATTGAGATTGAGGAACTAATGATGTTGAGCATCATTTCATGTGCTTATTGGCTATTTGTATATCTTCTTTGGAGAAACATCTATTGAAATTTTTTGACCATTTTCTGATGGGGTTGTTCGTCTTTATTATGATGTGTTTTTAAAATGCAGAATTCTCTCTTTTGCTTTCATTGCGCAAAATCAAAGCCACAGGTAGGCATGAATTGTCCATTAACAACTAAAAAGTCAGAAAACACTTCAATGCATCGAAACATATGCTCAGCCCGGTGTGTGTGTGTGTGTGTGTGTGTGTATACGGGAGCTGGTGGCTTTTGTCCTTGTCAGTAAATATTAGCACATCAAAACAAAGATTGTTAAGCCTGGGAGGGCAATAAACTATAGTTGTATGTAGTCCTTTGTTCTCCAGGCCAAGCTGGTTGTTGCCCTTTTGGTGTTGCTGTTTCACAGACTCTGGAGACAAATTCAAAGCCAAACCCAGGACAATGCCCACATTAGCAAATTCATTACTCAGTATAACATGTGTGCTTCTACTTTAAAGTACAACTTGGCTGTTGAATCTGTGTTTTGCTGACTTTTGTTCACACCTGTTAATAGATGGATCCCCAACCCTAAAGACTTGTTCTATGTTTTTCTGGGGGCCCATCAGAGATTTATTTTTAACATGTGCCAAAAAATGTCTGGTTGTAACCCACATCACAACCAATCTGCCAGCTTCCATGAGGCCCCACTACTACTTGCTGGGGTGCTGCCTTCTCCATGGTGGCACCTACCACTGCACCACTACGCTCCACTCTCCATGCACTGTGTCCCCCCTCCCAGGGGCCAGAGCTGCACCCTGTCCTGTGACTGCCTTGGGGGAGTACCTATTTCCCTGCAGGGGGCTACTCACTGATAAACCAAAAACCCATTGCCACGAAGTCAATTTCGACTCATGGTGACCCTACAGGATGCAGTAGAACTGCCCCATAGGGTTTCCAAGGAGTAGCTGGTGGATTCAAACTGCCAACCTTTTGGTTAGCAGCTGTAGCTCTTAACCACTAAGTCACCAGGGCTCCTACTCACTGATACCCATTAAAAAACCAAACCCGTTGCCGTCGAATCGATTCTGACTCATAGTGACCCTATAGGACACAGTAGAACTGCCCCATAGGGTTCCTAAGGAGTAGCTGGTGGATTCGAACTGCCAACCTTTTGGTTAGTACTCTGAGCTCTTAACCACTGCATCACCAAGGCTCCCACTCACTGATAGAGGTTATCAAAAGTGTACTGCCTCACAACCCAATGACTACATCACAGTTTTTAGTGAGAGCTGCTCTTTGAGCTTTTGTTCATAATCATTTTCTGTTCCCTCCCAAGGACTGAGACACAAGCCCACAGGGCACTGGGCTAGGATCCCTCCGCTACTTCCACCACCACAAAAGATGACCCCAACTTCATTACTGGGTCAAGCTTGTCCTGCCTAGCTCCTTTTTTCCTTGGAATGAAGTAGCTCCTCTCCCTTTCCCTCATCTTGCAGTTAATCAATCCTCTAGTCATATTGATCCTACCTCTTAAATGGCTTTTGAATTTGACACTACCTTAATCCAAGCCACTATCTCTTCTTGCCTAGAAAATGACAATAGCCCCCTAACTGACTGTAGACTTGAACTCCCTGTCACTCTCC